>NW_016107688.1:1609009-1611648 GCF_001604975.1 Cebus imitator | reverse complement strand
TGTTGACCAGGATGGTCTCGATCTCTTGACCTCGTGATCCACCCGCCTCGGCCTCCCAAAGTGCTGGGATTACAGGCTTGAGCCACCGTGCCCGGCCCATTTTTATAGTTGATATAAATTGTTGTTGCACAAGTATACTTAATTTGTAAAATTTCATTCAGTTATATGCTTTGGACATTTTATTGTATGTGTGTTATATTCAATTTTAAATGGATGCCCAAAATAAAGAACTAATGAAATCATATGGCATGATAGTTAATATTGCATGTCAATTTGATTGGATTGAAAGATACAAATACTGACAGATACAATATTGAGTGTCCATTTGATTGGATTGAATAAATGTTTCTGGGTGTGTCTGTGAGGGTGTTGTCAAAGGAGATTAATATTGAGTCAGTAGACTAGGAGAGGCAGACTCATCCTCAATCTGAGTGGATATCATCTAACTAGCTGCCAGTGTGGCTAGAATAAAAAAGGCAGAAGACTGGAATAAGGAGACTTGCTGAGCTCCTGCATTCATCTTTCTCCAGTGTTGGATGCTTCCTGCCCTCAAACAGCAGACTCCAAGTTCTTCAGCTTTTGGACTCGGATTTATACCTGTGATTTGCCAGGCACTCTTGGGCCTTCAGCCACAGACTGAAGCCAACAGCCTTCCCTACTTTTGAGATTTTGGGACTTGGACTGTCTTCCTTGCTCCTCAGCTTGCAGATGGCCTATTGTGGGACTTCATCTTGTGATCGTGTGAGTCAATTCTCTTAATAAATTCCCCTTCATACAAATACATACAAGTATCCTATCAGTTCTATCCCTTTCGAGAACCCTAATACATATGGTATTTTGTTTGCATTCCCATTATGAAAACTAATGCATTAAAAAAAAAAAAAAAAGACAAGTATACTATAATGAAGATTATAACACTTACACCAATTCTGAAATTGCCAGGAATATATATTAGGGAGATATTCTGGTTCTCATAAGGAAAAAAAAAGGTTACATAAATAATTCATTTAGAAAGGTGAAATTGATCTATATCATAAATCAATAACATCTTGGTCGCTAGTACCATTCCCCAGCAAAGAGAAAGACAGCTCTTCAGAGATATAACTGACTCCAGGCCTGCAGTAGGGTAGCATGTAGGGAAAACTCTGTTTCCTCTCTGCTCTCACACCATAACAGTCATCAACATAGAAGAAGACTTCTGTTACCGTATGTGTAGGATCGTTTTTCACAAACACCAAACAGTGGACACCAGCTAGGTGTCCTCAAATTCACTTCCAACACTGTCTACCAAGAGACAGTGTCAGATCCCACAGGTTGAGGGCTCAGTGCCCAAGACTGATCCCTACACATGCCAGTCACAAAGGCAGGCCTCCAGAACTTCTGACCACCTGGCTTCAGGTTGGGATTCCCATGACTCCCTCTTTGGGGTCAATTAATTCAATTAATTTGCAGGAGAGGCTTATAAAACTCAAGGAAACACTTAGATTTACTGGTTCATTGTGGAAGCTATTGCAAAGGCTACAGATGAAGAAACGCATACGGCAACGTATGGGGGAAGGGGTGGGGAGCTTCTATCACCTCCCTGAGTGAGCCACCCTCCAGGAATCCTCATGTGTTCAGCTATCCAGAAGCTCTCTGAACTTGGTTCCCTTTTTTTATTTTTATTTTTATTTTGATTTTTATAAAGGCCTCATGACCATCAACATTCCTTCCCCTAGGGTATAGGGTTGGACTCTCTCAGGAGAGGGTCTTAAGATCTCGAGTCCTAACTTAGAGCAGGTAAGGGGAGAGAAGAAACGTAGCGGCCTGCCTCTGAGGCCTAACACACCAAACATTGTAACAAAAGACTAAAACAAGGACTGTGGGAGCTATGAACCAGGAACCATGATCAAAAACCAATGTATTTCATAGCAACACAAGTAGGAAGAAAATGAACCTGGAACTTCCTGTTACTCCTCAAATAAGTAAATGCTGAAACAACCAACAACTACAAAAACAATGAATGTCTGTTACAAGTGGAAAGGAGTTCCCACTGGCTAAATCTAGGGCAATTTAAACACCAAAATAAGTACGACAGCAATTAATTATAGACTGCTGAAAACACAGAAATTCAAGTCTGTACTAATAAAAAATAGATAACTAACCAACTATTTGAATAAATACATAAATAGTGGAGAAGGGAGGGTTCTAACTGAACAGTAAAATCCCTAGAGCCAATAGAAAAACATGATGGGAAAGGTGGAGGCAGAAAATCACCATTTAGTGCCATCAGGGTAAAGATCATTTTAAACAAGCATTACGAATGAGGGCAAAATGTAGGGAGGAAATTTGATGAGGACCAATAAAAACATTTGCATAATCTTAAAGTCCTTCCCAATTGAGCTGGGTTAAAGAAATAACAATCAGATGCAATATCTGATCCTAAATGAGATTCTTATTTTTAATTGAATATTTTTCTTTTTTTCCCCCATTTATTTATTTTATTGCATTTTAGGTTTTGGGGTACATGTGAAGAACATGCAAGATTGTTACATAGGTACACACGTGGCAGTGTGATTTGCTGCCTTCCTCCCCATCACCTACATCTGGCATCTCTCCCCTTGCTATCTCTCCCCAGCTCCCCACCCCCCACCGTCCTT
>NW_016107688.1:1603395-1606759 GCF_001604975.1 Cebus imitator | reverse complement strand
TCTCAATAAATTCAAAGCATTCAAAACATCCAAAGCACATTCTTGGAGCAGAGTGAATAAAAGTATAAGTCAATATCAAGAAGATCTCTCAAAACTACACAAATACTTGGAAAGTAAACAACTTACTTCTGTCTTTGGTAAACAATGAAATTAAGGCAGAAATAAAAAAATCTTTGCAATTAATAAAAATAGAGACACAACTTATCAAAATTCTTGGAATGGAGCTAAAACAGTGTTAAAAGTTTATAGCACTAAAAACATTCATTAAGAAATTTAAAATATCTCAAATTAACAATCTCACACCACACCTAGAGGAAATAGAGAAAAAGAACAAATCAGCTCTAAAGGTAGCAGAACAAAAGAAATAACTGAAATCAGAAAGGACTGAATGAAATCGAGATGAAAAATCCATTCACAAGATCCATGAGCCAAGCACGGTGGCTCACACCTGTAATCCCAGCACTTTGGGAGGCTGAGGTGGGTGGATCACTTGAGGTCAGGGGGTTCAAGATCAGCCTGGCTGACATGGTAAAACTCCATCTGTATTAAAAAGACAAATAAAATTAGCTAGGCATAGTAGTGTGTGCCTGTAATCTTTGCTACCCAAGAGTCTGAAGCAGGAGACTCGCTTGAACCTGGGAGGTAGAGGCTGCAAGGAGCTGAGGTTGTGTCACAGCAGTTTAACCTGGGCAAACATATAGACTAATGGAACAGAATAGAGAACACAGAAATAAAACCACACACCTAAATCATCTGTTTAGCCTTGGCAACAGAGTGAGACCCCATCTCAAAAAAAAAAAAAAAAAAAATTAAATCTTAAGTAAATATAAGAAAAATTGATCAAAGTTATTTGCATAAAAATGTACTGAAAACACATACACACACAAAGGTTTGCATGTATAGAAAAACACATATAAGTTTATTTAAGTAATAAATAGTTAAAAATAATTAAAATTTAGAAATCTTTTTCATGGCATAAGACTAGAAGGTATATATGATAACTCATTTATAATTATCCTGATATTCTATAATGCTCAAACAAATGCCTATAAGATAAAATTTAAATTTTATAAACATAAAATCCTGTATTTTGGTTGAATAACCAGTTTCATGTTTAGGAGAGGGGAACCGAATTTGAAATTAGACCTTATAAAAAATTTAAAAAGTCAAGTTGGCTACAAGTCTGTTAGGTACTAATGTTTATTAAATAAACATAGCTGTCACAAAATGCTATGAGAAAGTCTTAGATAGCATTTATGAAGTGTATCAGCTAGATCAAGAAAAGTAAAAATTTCCTCTGTCACACACCAGAGTTGTTGATTCTGGGAAGGCACTTATTAGAAAAGACAATGACAAACTCTGGAGTAACTACAGGATTAGAGGTCTAGAATCTAGAGCCAATCTTTTTCTTAACTTCTCCTCCTCCTCCTTCTTTTACTCCTCCTCCTCCTGTCCCCTCCCCCTCCTCCTCCTTTCTCCCCTTCTCCTCCTTCTCCTTTTCCTCCTCCTACTCCTCCTTCTTCTTTCTCCTTCTCCTTCTTCTTCTCCTCCTCCTCCCTCCCCTTCTCCTTCTCCTTTTCCTCCTTCTCCTCCTCCTCCTCCTTTCTTATCCTTCTTCTTCTCCTTCTTTTTCTTATTCTTATTCTTTTCTTCTTCTCCTTCTCCTTCTCCTTCTTCTTATTCTTTCTTCTTCTACTACTTCTTGTTGGATTACTTTTCTTTTTATTGTTGAATGGCAAAGGTTCCTCGTGTATTTTGGATACAAACTCTTTTTTTTTTAATTTTTTTATTTCCATAGTTTTTTGGGGAAGAGGTGGTATTTAGTTACATAAATTCTTTAGTGATTTGTAAGATTTTGGTGCATCCATCACCGAGAAGTATACACTGAACCTCTTTTTAAAAAAAAATATCAAGCATCTGCAACGTGCATTGCCTAAGAAGATTTAGAGTCAGGTGAACCTGTAGTCCCTGTCTTCAAGGAAAAATGTAGTTTTCTGGCATACTCCTCAACCACACTGTCCTCCTTCAGGCTCTGCCCCCTAACCCCTACTAGCAGGCTCCATCTCACTCCAGGTTCTGCTCTTACCCTCTTTCTGCTTAGGCAAAGTTCAAGGAGTCCAGATGAGGATCAAGTCAACCCATCTGGTCCTGTGGCTATAACTCTTTACTGCCCAGGAATTAGGTTACCTCTAGGTACAGTGATTAAGGCCCTAGAGTTCTTGCCTCTATGGAGTTTCTCTAAGGCTGATGCCTGGCTGTCAACATTTCTGTGCTTTGAGAGATTGATTGCTACTCCTAAATTCAAAATCTGTCACTGGAGACTTCTGGGCTGATGTTACAAATCCCCTTGATAATGACCACCTACTTGGCTCTCTGTTATTACCAGCACAGATTTAGTGTCCTGGAAATCCTCCTATCTATCAGGATACCTCTTAGACCCCTTTGGCACTGGAAGTTTCTCTAGACCATTGCCTACCTAAAACTATACTCTTGAATTTGTCCCTGGGAACCCAGCTACATATATAAGCCTCTAAATCCCAGTGCCTTCTGTATCAGATCTTTTCTTTGATTAAAAAAAAAAAGATGCATCATTATACTAATAATTGCAGGACATTAAGAGAGAAGGAGAACAAGGCAAATTTCGATAATGGTTCTAAGGGATAAAATCAAAGTACTGCACAATTCTAAAGTAGCTTTCAACTGATTAAGGATTCAAAAAGTCATCTAAAAAGGAAGTGATACTTGATCTTCATTTTTCCATAACCCACAAACACAATAAAGCAACCACACAATCAAGTCTACAAAACAACCAGCTAACAACATGATGACAGGATCAAAAACTCACATATCAATATCAACCCTGAATATAAATGCTCTACTTGAAAGAAATAGAGTGGAAAGCTGAACACAAAGACAAGACTCAACTGTCTGCCATCTTCAAGAGACCTGTCTCACATGAAATGATACTCACAGGCTCAAAGTAAAAAGATGAAGAAGGATCTACCATGCAAGCAGACAACAAAAAAGAGCAGGAGTCACAATTCTTATAACAGATAAAACAGACTTTAAATCAATAACAGTCAAGGACAAAGAGCATTACATAATGATAAAGATTTCAATTCAACATGAAGACTTAACTATCCTAAATACATACAAAGCCAACATTGGAACACTCAGATTCATTAAAAACAAGTTTGTCTTGGCCTATGAAAACAGACAGTCACACAATAATAATGGGAGACTTCAACACCCCACTGACAGTGTTAGACAGATTATTAAGGCAGAAAATTAGCAAAGAAATTCTGGACTTAAATTCAACACAAGACCAATTCTAAGGTTGACCAAATTCTCAATCATAAAGCAA
>NW_016107688.1:1599672-1602202 GCF_001604975.1 Cebus imitator | reverse complement strand
AAGTTCCAAAATTGAAGCAGTAATAAAAAAGCCACCCAAAAAAAAAAAAAAAAAAAAAAACCGTGGACCAGATGAATTCACAGCTGAATTCTGCCAGACATAAAATTCTTTACGGAAACTATTTCAAAATAACAAGGAGGGGACTCCTCCATAACTTGTTTTACAAAACTAGCATCCCTGTTGAACACAGACAAAAAAGTCAACAAAATGCCAGTGAACTGACTCCAGCAACACATCAGAAAGTTAATTTGCCACAATAAATTAGGCCTTATTCTTGAGATGCAAAGTTGGTACAACATACACAAATCAATAAACATGATTCACCCTATAAACAGAATTAAAAATCATATAATCATCTCAGTAAATGCAGAAAAAGCTTTCAATAAATCCAACATCCTGTCATGTATAAAAAAAAAAACCAACAGCCTAGGCATCAAAGGAACATACCTCAAAATAATAAGAGCAATCTATGACAAACCCACAGCCAACATCATACTAAATGAGCAAAAGCTGGAATCATTCCCTTTGAGAACTGGAGCAAGGCAAGGATGCCCACTTTCACCACTTCTATTCAAATAGTATTGGAAGTGCTTGCCAGAGCAATCAGACAAGAGAAAGATATAAAGGCATCCAAATAGAAAAAGAAGTCGAACTCTGTCTTTGTGGATGATAGCATTCTATACATAGAAAATTCTAAAGACTCTGCCAAAAGTCTCCTAGAACTGATAAGCAACTTCACTGAAGTTTCAGGATACAGTATCAAACACAAAAATCAGTCACATTTCTATACACCAATAACATACTAGCTGAAAGCCAAATCAAGGACATCAATCCCATCTACGATAGCCACACACACACACACACACAAAAAAAAAGGACTACAGCTAACCAAGGGGATGAAAGATCTCTACAGGAGGAACTACAAAACACACTTCTCAAAGAAATGATAGACAACACAAATAAATGGAAAAACATTCCATGCTCATGGATTAGAATAACCAATATTATTAAAATCTTCATACTGTCCAAAGCAATTCACAGATTCTATGCTATGTCTGTCAAACTTCTGTCATTTTTCACAAAATGAAAAATATTATAAAATTCATATAAAACAAAAGAAGAGCCCAATTATCGAAAGCCATCCTAAGCAAATGGAACAAAGCCAGAGGCTTCACATTACCCGATTTCAAACCATACTATAAAACTACAGTAAACAAAACAGCTTGGTACTGGTACAAAAACAAGTATACAGACTAATGGAACAGAATAGAGACCACAGAAATAAAACCACACACCTAACTCATCTGATCTTTGACAAAGTAGATGCTGACAAACAATGGGGAAAGGATTCCCTTTTCAATACATGGTGCTGGAATAACTGGCTAGTCATATGCAGATATAGAGTAAGACCTCAATCCTAGAAGAAACCCTAAGAAATACTACTGTGGATATTGATTTTCTCAAAGAATTTATGGCTAACTCCCCAAAAGAAGCTGCAACAAACACAAAAATTGACAATTGGGACCTAAAGCTATGCACCAAACAAAGGTCTAATATCCAGAATCTATAAGGAATTTAAACAAATTGACAAATAAAAAACAAATATCCCTATTGAAAAATAGCCAAAGAACATGAACAGAAACTTCTCATAAGAAGACATATCAGTAGCCAAAAGACATATGAAAAATGCTCATCATCACTAATCATTAGAGAAATGTGAATCAAAATCACAAGATACCATCTCATACCAATTAGAGTGGCAACTATTAAGAAGTCAAAAAACAACAGATATTAGTCAGACTGCAAAGAAAAGGGAATGCTTATACACTGTTGGTGGGAATGTAAATTAGTTCAGCCACTGTGAAAACAATTTTAGAGATTTATTTGAAGAACTTAGAACAACCATTCAACCCAGAAATTTCATTCCTGGGTTTACACCCAAAGGAAAATAAATTGCTCTACAAAAAAGACATAGGTCATCATATGTTCATCACAGTACTATTCACAATAGCAAAGACATAGAATCAACCTAGGTGCCCATCTGTTGGCTTGGATAAAGAAAATGTGGCACATATACACCATGGAATAGTACAGTCATAAAAAAGAATGAAATCATGTCTTTTGCACAACATGGATGCAGCTGGAGGCCATTATCTTAAGTGAATTGAAGCAGGGACAGAAAATCAAATACTACATGTTCTCACTTACAAGTGGAGGCTAAACACTGAGTGTCCATGGACATAAAGATAGGAACAACAGACACTGAGACTACTAGAGGGGGTAATGTAAGAGGGAACTATAAGCTGAAAAATTACCTCCTGGGTACTATAATCACTTAAAGCAAAAAATATACATAAATATGTTATATTCATAAGACCAATTCTGAGAGACAAACTTTAGAAAGCCATTCGTTAAAATAGGAGATATCCAGGACACAGTAACTAGGAAGGTGTGAAGAGGCAAAACAAGTATTACCTGTATGACAGGATTATCTGTACCCCAAATCTCAGCATCACTCAACATACCCCCG
>NW_016107688.1:1596323-1598111 GCF_001604975.1 Cebus imitator | reverse complement strand
GTTCTCTGGTTCTTCAAAGGTGTCATGGGATACTGGAAAGAGTAGTCTTGGGATCAAGTAAATCTGTAGGTGATGGGGAGGAAGGCAGCAAATCACACTGCCATGTGTGTTCCTATGCAACAATTTTGCATGTTCTTCACATGTACCCCAAAACCTAAAATGTAATAAAATAAATAAATGGGAAAAAAAAATAATAGTTGTTAGAACTTGAATATTTAAGAGATGTCAGAGATATCAAAGAGATGACCTAGGGAGCAGATAAGATCTTTTGCAAAATATAAAAGTAAGTGTTATGCACATAATAAATTAGATTTGTTCTGGATTATGTGGAGCAGAAGAACTGAGATGCGGTTTGAAGACTTAATGCAAAAAATACACATAAAATATATCATTAATAATGGGTATTTGATTACAGGTTCAAATGGTCATATTTTGCATAGCTTGTGTTAAATAACAAATGAATTTTATGGTTTATTTTATGTTTAATTTGGCTTCTAGAAATTTTAAAAATACATTTATGGCTTGCATTACATTGCTATTGGACAGCATTGGTAAGGTTTCAGCCCACTAAGATAATTCCTAAGTCCTCAAAGCCGTTGCAATTTTACCAAAAGCTGAAGCAGCAAAGCTATTTTATATTTAGGCAGCTTTTACTTGAAATTCTCTTCTCTTAAATTTAACGCTTTTACTGTACCTGTTTCATTGGTGTCACTTGGTTTTTTTCTTCAATAAGGAAAATGAGCTTCTATAGTGTTCAAAGAATAGCCCAATAAAGATCCATTACCGTCTCTTTCCTCAATAGCAGTAGATGGGTCATAATGGTATGTCTGACATTAGCAGCTTTATACAGTAATTTTTTTTCCTATCAGCTACTTAATAAAACAAATTTCTATCACAGCATCTTTAAAATGTATAGCTGTCTTCAAAGACCTATTTTGAACTAAATATGTTATCAATCAAAATATTCATTAAAATTCGATGCAAGCGTACGTGAAGAGAGAGATTAAATCATTGAGGCATCTGGGCCTCTTATTCCACTAATGTGACCTCATTATATCGTAATTTGCTATTACAGAAATTTAATTTTCTGATGCCATAGAATTACAAACGGGCTTCACATTTCCTAGGTTTTCATCCACCCTAATTGCAAACTTTTTGATCATTTACTGGTTGGGTTCTTGGATATTTTCTAGTCTTGGATTTATATTTCTGGCAGACAACAATGTGTAACCTAAGAAAGCAGGACTTCCTGATGCTGGAGATGATTTTAATCTCTAAAGAAGCTTGGAGACAGAGTTCTTTAATAAGATGAGGAAATATTTTGAATTGGTGTTTCCTTTAGCCACCATCAATATATATGTGGATCTTGACATTGACATCTTCACACTCCATCACTTAATGGAATTCCCTTCCATAGATCTGTGAGGAAGTCAGAAACACAGAGAAGATTGCTTAGATTTCTCTGCTTACCTCGCAGAGAGTTGTGAGGATAAAATAAAGTAACATGTCTGGCCAAATAAGTAAGTATCGAATAAATCCCCATTCGCTCTCTTTCTTCCCTCCCCAGTGCCTAAATCTAGTCATTTAACCCAACATGGTACTTGATGTTTTTCTGCCATTTCAGTAGAACCCAAGAAAAGCCAAAAGGAGAGATAGGACATTCTGAGTGTTAGGAGTCAGAAACCTGGAATTTAAAAACATTAGTCTATTTTTAATATGAAAAGACAATTACCAAAATAGCTCATTTCAGAAGAAAACTCAGAATTACATCTGAAAAACTTACCACAT
>NW_016107688.1:1575792-1596208 GCF_001604975.1 Cebus imitator | reverse complement strand
AAAAAAAAAAAAAAAAAAAAAAAAAAAAAAAAAAAAAAAAAAAAACTGCCAATGCAGTTGACATGGCAAGGCCAAATTCAAATTCTGACCAAATCCCAGAATCAGGGAGGCAGAAACACTCCTAGGTACAGTGTGGTGGATCATTAATCAAGTGGCTTAGTTCTTGGTGATCACACAGGGAAAAACTCAGACAGAACATGAGCTGCCTGTGAGGTCAACAGCATCCTAGCCTCCAGTTACTGTAACTCTTCTCTTTTGTAACAGATGTCGGCTGTTATAAAAGAGAAGGAACCAGTGATTCCATTTTATGACTCCCCGATTAGATCTGCCATCTCTCTATTTCTTTCCTCTCTGTGCCAGCTACATTAGCCTCCTTGTTCAGCTTCCACAGTCAGCTACCCTCCCCAGCAGGGCCTTTGCATGTTCTGTTCCCCAAGGCTAGAATGCTCTTCCTCCAGATTCCCATAGGGCTTACGCCCTCACACTCGTCAAGCTGTTGCTCAATGATGACCTTTTCAGTAAAGTTTTTCCGATGACCCAACTGGAAACTAAAACTCCTTGCCCAGTCTTTTCTATCCATGTCCCTGCTTATCTTCCATTCGCCTTCTGAGAAGCCCCATACTTCACATATTTGTTTGTTACTGTCAGTCTCTCTTGTCTTGAATGTGAGGTTCCCGAAGTAGAGACTTTGAGGAGCACTTTTGCTGTCATGTCTCAAGCACCTACAAAAGTGTACAGAGTGATGATTAAGAGAATGAAGAGAGCATATATTAATGAGCTTTTGGCATCTTGTTGAAGTAATTCAAATAAGAGCCACACAAAGAACATTTTAAAGTCTATACAGTGCATAGTTTGGGTGACTTGATTTATACATACATGTCTATTTGTAAATACGAACACACTGCAGTCTAACTTTGTTGGATTGGTTGTTGTGCACATTCCTTAGTTCCAGAAAAAACAAATGGCTCTGAATTCACATTGCCTTCAGCACCACTCTGTGAGTAACAGATGACAGACTACTTTCCCATTGTTTAATGTGAAAGAATGAAAAAAAAAAATACATAGAAACAAAAGCCATCTTAGAGTGAAAAGAAATTCCTAAGCTGGCTTGGCATAGCCGCCATTCACTGCAGCAGGATCACAGAAAAGCAGAGGAGTTTCAGACTGCGGTGTGATGAACAGCTGCCAGTCCCACTCCAGCAACAACATTCAGCTCCGAACCCACAAAACTTCAGTTTTCGAAGATTCTATAATCAGCAGAGGAGGGCACTATAAAAAGAAAATCAAATCCCTCAAAGCAAAATCATGACACTTCTTCTCAGTACCCTCTGGTTTGTCCTTTACTATTATTTGAGATCAAGCTTCAATGCAAAAAGAAAAAAAAGTAGACAATTCTTTGCAGATAACTTGCTGTTCAATAATCTGATAATTATTCATTTCAGCTTAAAGCATGCTTGTAAATATCATTTCAAATGAAGCACTGACTTGATTTTTAATCAATGAAACTGGCATTTGTTGAAAAGCCTTTTTGAATAATTACCTTGCATTCTTATTACTAAAGCGGATTTAACAGAAAATCAAAACAAACGATATTAATTACATCGTATCCTCATTATATATTAATAGGTTCAGAAACCAAACATTGAGTGTCTTATAGAGCCAGTGTAATATTTATATGAAGCTTTGTGATGGAAGCCAGCTTAGTTCTAATGCATTCATTTTTGTGCTTTGACCTTCTGCGCTCTGAAACCATGAGTTTGTCTCAGGTAGGAGGAAAGGCATCTGGCATTAATGTTTTGAGATCACATCTGAGAACCCAGAATATCACAAGAAGTTGACTTTCTCATGCCAAGGGACATGCGTTGGCTGATTGATTAGTCACCACTTACCTTTAACTCAGACTTATAGTTAAAACATTTCCCTTTTTCTTGATGAATTTATAGCAGTAAGCAAAGGAATTCCACCATGTGACTGTGAATTGAGATTTGCTATTGTCTGCATGTCTGCTAATAATTGGGCAGGTACGATCAGGAGCATGAAAATTATGACAGCATCGTAGGAAAAGGGATTTCTTCAGGTCTTTATCTCCTGGCTTGAGCATCACTTTTTTTTTTTTTTTTTTTGGGGCTGGGTTTTGCTTTTGTCATCCAGGCTGGAGTGCAATAGCATGATCTCGGCTCACTGCAACCTCTGCCTCCCAGGTGTAAGCGATTCTCCTGCCCCCGCCTCCCTAGTAGCTGAGATTACAGGTGCCTGCCACCACACCTGTCTAATTTTTGTGTTTTCAGTAGAGATGGGCTTTCACCATCTTGGCCAGGCTGGTCTCAAACTGCTGACCTCAGTTAGTCTGCCCACCTTGGCCTCCCAAAATGCTGGGATTACAGACATGTGTTATTCCTCAGCTCTGGCACCTTAGCTGTGATGGGAAACTAGCAGGTGGTTTCCTAGCTGCAGTACATTTTTAAGTTGCACAATACCTCTGAGCATCAATTTTCTCATCTACAAATTGGAAATAAAAACCCTAGTTGGTTGTTGTAAAGATTAAATACAGGGTTGTTAGAAAGATTAAATGAACTAATTTATATAAAGTATTAAGCAGAGTTCCTACTATGTACTAGGTACTAAATAAATATGTTATTATTAGAATTACTGTGATAAAAGGCCCCTTCCATGACCATGTAAATGCAATATGGGGGCCCCATTGGGAAAGGGGCCTCTTCCTGCAGTCCACAATATCTCACTTACTTCTGGCTTACTGCAAAACACCAGCAGAAGCAGAATGGACAAATACAGAAAATTGATTAAGTCTGGACATAGAAGGTCTCCATCCTGAAATACAGATCACAAACTAAGCAGTGAGACTTCGCCAAGGTAGCTAGAATCCAGGCAACATGGGCACCCTTGAAGATGGCATTTGCAACATCTGAATCATCCAGTCAGCAGAAGTTGAATGGGCATGTGCCAAGATCTGTTCTGGGAATTGAAGACTCAGCAGTGAACAAGAAGACAAGTTCCTCTTAGCAAGCTCTTGTCCTAGTTGGGAGAGAAAAATTGGGTGGAATTGAAGGAAGTACAGAGATGATGCAGTGCCCTCCCTCCCAGGATGCCCTCAGAGCTGTCTCTGACTCCTCTGTGACCCAATTGTACATATCAGGCAGCATCAAAGAGCCATTTATTTGATTTTATCACATAAATTCTCAATCTCCTCCACCTCTCCAATCCCACTGACACTATACTCAGCCAGGTCTTTACCCTCGCTTGCTTTGGTTACTAGACTAGCTCCTTATCGGATCTACCTGCACTGAAATGCCCCTTTCTACTTCATTTGAAAAACATCTACTTAACCTTCAAAACCCCAATTCACCTGCTCCATGGAGTCATGTTCAGAAACCTTCTCACCTCATATTCCAACACTGGCAAAACTAATTATACTCACTGCATAATTTCTTTTTGTTTTGTTTTATTGTTTTTATGTTTTTATTTATTTTCAGAGATTAGGTCATCTCATTATATTGCTGAGGCTGGACACTGAAATTCCTGAATTCAAGCCACCCTCCCACCTCAGCCTCCCATGTAGCTGGGACTATGGGCACACACTACCATGTCAGGCCACGTAATTTATTAATTTGGTTAAGCTTCCAGAATATCACTGCTATACTGTAACTGAATCCATTTAGTCATTTGATAAATGGTTATTAAAATTTGTATCCTGGATGAGGTGCTGTGGTAGGCACTGGAGATGAAAGAGTGAATAAGACAGACTAGGCCCCCATCTCAGGGACCTGGCAATTCTACCTCCTTGTCTTGAAGATGGAGATCAAGTCTTGTTACCTGAGAGCTCTTGGCACATGGCCTGTGTTTGGGGTTTATTGAATGTCAGCAACATCACCATAATATGATACAGAGAAAAGAGGAAAAGCTGGCTTTGGCTAGGCCCCGCCCACTAGGTTCAATAACAATATTAGGCAAATCCTCTACATCACCCAGTGCAGGGGAAGGTCTCTTCTTCCTTTCTCTAAAATGGAGAGGAAACAAATATACATCCTAGGAGAGTTCTTAATGTTTGCCCCTTTATCCCACTGTTTTTAAATTATATGTGGAAAAAAACATCCAGTTCCCTTCATGGCAAGCCAACATTTTTGTAATCTCCATTTTAAGGTAAAATCAGCCATTTCCTATCACCCACAAATATTTTCTTTAACTGTTTCACCAGAAAAACCTTAGTAATTTGAATAAAACAATTCCTAGATTTTCCCCTCAGGAAAATTGTTATTATCATAGCAGATTATATAAGCATAGAGACTGAGAGAAGATAACCAAGATCACAGGACTCTGCAAGGTTTAAAGTTGTTGCTCCTTCAATGTAATGGCTTCTAGATAATCAGTGTGACCGTCAGCCACGAGAAAGAATGGGTGGTGCTGGTAAGGGAGGAGCTACTTTCAGGAATCTTATTACCAATAAGATGACCATTATTTCTAAAATAAGGTGTAATAAAGGTGTCTTAGTCAGTTTGGGCTGCCCTACCAAAATACTCTAGACAGGGTGGTTTAAACAGCAGAAATGTATTTCACAGGGTTCTAGAGGTTGGAAGCCCAAGATCAAGGATGCAGCAGATCTGATGTCTGGTGAGGGCCCTCTTCCTAGTGTGCAGATAGCTATCTTTCTCCTTGCATCTTTCCTGGTGGAGACAGATAATTGTTCATGTCTCTTCTGATAATTGTACTAATCCCATTTGTAAGGGCTCCATCCTCATAACCTAATTACCACCTAAAGACCCCACCTACTAATATCATCACATTGTAGTTTTAGGCTTCAACAGATGAATTTTGGTGGAACACAAATAGCAAGCATTATTAAATAAGCATAGGAAATTATAGAAGAACCATATAAAGTAAGAAGTTCAGCCCTAAACAAAACTTCAAAGCAGTAGAATAATAATATCTTACATTTTCACATATGTCATCTTCTGCCAGGCCATCAGTTAAATGAGTACCTGAACAGCTATATGCCTTACCGGAACTGTGCTTTGGCATGTTACCATGAACAAATATTGAGGAAATTCGTCAGAACTAGGCCTTTGAACTTGCCTCTTCTATTTATTTTAGGATTAACACCTTCATTTTGTGCATTTATTCAACATTGTTAATATCTATCATGTGCCAACCATTGTATCCTCCCTTGAGGAAACAGAATTTTAAAAATGATTGTCCCTCCCTGTAAGGAGCTTATAGTTTGGACTGAAGACAAACTAGCAAACTCTCATAACCCAGGGTCACATGAGCTGTGCCAGAGTTGTGTTGAAAACTGGGATCTCTCAAGACAAGCACAGAGTTTGACGGGGGGACCAGGGAAGGCTTCCTGGAAGAGAAGTGAGCAGCACTAAGGGAAATCCAAAGAGGAGGTCCCAGCACAGTGAAGGTACAAAGTCCTAAGAAAGCCTAAAGCACTTCAGAGGGTGACACATTGTTGATACGGGCATCCAGGGGAAGAAGTGATAGACAGAAGTAAGGGCTGCAGTTCCTGCATCACAGGGCTCCCCTTTATGAAGAGCCTTTGGAGAAGGTCAGTTTCAATGTCAGGTAAACACAGGGCTCTCCTGGGCCATGCTGGGAACATGACCAAGTCTGCACACTCTCCTCTGTCAACAGTGCAAAGCAGTATTGGTATGCTCTGTTCAGTACCTCACCTATGTCTTAGAACAAAGCACGCATTCAACAAATTTCAGTTGAATGAAATTTTAAGATAAACATTTGGGATATTGGCCCTGGTTTCATCTACTTTTTCAGCCTTATGTTTTTATCTGATGTTAGTATTTTTATCTTGAAAAATCTTTGAAGAAAAGTGGATTATAAATGTTAGGTAAATGCATCTTTAAATACATCTTCTTGCTTTATTCTCACAATTCCATAGGTAAGTAAAAAACACTACTAAAGTGCCATTTTAAACATAACAAAAGTAAGATCTTGTGATTCTATCCAAGAAGGAGTAACAAAGAACTGTTTTACCTGAAAGATTTCCCAGCCAGGACAACAAAAATTTTTAGACACTGAATATCGGGTAATAAAGGCTATAAATAAATCCTCGAATGGCAGAAAGCAAATAAAAGGCCATCACTGTTCAAGGTACTTCCTTGACAGAGGCTTTCAGCCCATGGAGAAGGGAAGGGGAGTCAGGCAGAACCCACTGGCTCCCTGAGGTAAACAGATGAAGGTGAGAGTCAAGGGAGTAAGTTTGAAGTTTGAAGAACAGAGTACTGGAGAGGAGAGAGTTGTGCAAAGAGAGAACTCCAGTGATCTGCAGAGGGGCTCCCCTGAGTATTCAGCAAAGCACTGATCAGCTCAAGCATGTGAGGAAAGTATGCTAGGCCAGAGGTAGAACCATCTGAGAGGATTAGAGGGAAGATTACCCACAGCTCACGGGAAGAGGGCCAAGGATGATGCCTTCCCAACCACCCTATCCCCATTTCCCCTGGTCATACTGGAAATCCTAGTGATTCATAGGGCATTAAAGTTCTCAGAAGGGTCTTGCCTCAAAAATGTGGTGAAATTAATGCTAGATTAATTACAGCTCTAGACTCACCTAATAAAGCTTAAAAGCAATACTTAAAAGGATCCCACTGAGTTTTAAATAACCTAAAGGCATCCCAGAATAAAGCCCAAGAAGATCTGTGGGACTAAATACCTACTCGAGACTCAATAAGATAAAACCCACACCCTGTTAAAAATTATCAGGCATGTAAAAAAGCCAAAAAGTACAATTGTTAATGAGGAGAAAAATCAACAATCGAAGTGACCAAGAACTGACGTATGTTAGAGAATTAGCAGAAAAGGACATGAAAATCAGTTATTATAACTATTCCATATGTTCAAAAAATTAGAGGAATAAAGATATCGAAGATATACAAAAGAAAAGTAAAAGATCCAAATCCAACGCCTGGAGGTGAAAGCTACAATGTCCGAGATGAAAAATACACTGCATGAGATTCAGAGCAGATTTGAACGAGTATGAACAGAGCAACAGTGAGGTCTAGAACACCTTCAAATGGCCCACTGGAGGGGTGGGATCAGCCTAATGAAATTGGAGTTCTCAAAGGAGAGGAAAGAGAGGAGGGGACAGAGAAAATATTTAGTTTCAATGAAATCAGCAAGAAACAGGGAGAAAACACCAAGGTATATCTTGAATTGCTAACAACAATGAAACAAAAATTCAGCATATCCCTAACTTCCTCTTCATTATATAACAAGTGGGTCCATTCACAATGGTCAGATTTTATTCATATGTTAAAAGGTTACAGAAATGGATTGACAAGGAATAGACTGGGAGTGAAAGAAGGAGGATAAGTAACTATCCAGGCATAAAGGCAGAGATGCCACCATGGAATCTTCAATAAAATTTTCTAACACTTCATGCACCTGATCACTGTCACCGTGCTTCTGAGGGCAGTGAGAATGCCCAATGCCACAGAGCATGGAGCCAGCACTTTGGTTCAGGTCACTGTCTCACCTAATTTTTTTAGTCTGCCTTTTTCCTCTCAGCCCTTAATTTTTGACTTCTCGGGATTATTATCCTGGTCAGTGTTTTTCTTCTTATTCATTTTTAGTCACTGGATTTTCTCTTGCTCTGAAAAAAAAAAAAAATGCCATGTGCAGAAGGTGGGATATATGCCATTTCCAAAGCTTGTAAGACAAAGATAATTATCAACTATCTTTCCTTTTGTTCATTTTATATTTGTAAAGTAGAAATTCCAGCTACTACTTCATTACTTTTCATTCATACACTGGAAAATGCTCATTCATTATTTACCTGATGAGTATCCTTGTTCATTTGTTTTTCTCTTAAGGATTCTTTTCATTTCCTGGCTTGATTTTCCCTCTTTGTTATTTATTATATTTTCATCCTAAATAATAATTAAAAGAACTATTGGTAGAAATCTAAAATGATATTTATTATAAAATTAACCATGCTTTTAGGAGTTTCCCGGCCTGCCCTCCCTCTCCATTCCAAATACACCTAAATATTGTTTTCACTGAAGTTAAAGCTCTTAAAATATAACTTACATTTTATTCAACTAACCATTATTCTACCCTGTTATACACAAACATCAAGCTGGAGGATATAAAAACAAGTAACATTGACACTTCCCGTAGAGAGTCCATGATCTAGAAGCAGAGTTAGGCAAGGCAAAACTAAACAAAATTCAAGTCAAACCATTCTAAGTGCTTCCTTATCAAGGGCTATTTTTCTGAATAGTTGGTTCAGATACAAACAACAACAGCAACACAACAAAAACTACATGTTACAAAATTCTTGTTCTAAATCGATTCAACATTAGTTGAGGCAGTATTCAGGCCTGGACTCATGAAATCCAACATGAATGTATGATTTTAAATAGTGCTCTTAAAGTTTTAGTCTTAACTAATATTATTGTATGTATACATACAACAAAAATACATAAAAATTATTAGGACTATATTAAGCTTTTGAAACTTAAACCCTGCTTTAAGTCAGTAGGCCAAGAAAAATGAATATCTTATAGCCTGGAAGTTTTGACATCTGGAAACAAACCTTGTCCTAAGCAATACAGGTGCTATTTGTATATCTGCTTATCTTTTTCTAGTTACAAAATAATTGTTAGACGTAGTTGTTTCTAACAAACATTATCATACGTGTTTATGATACATTACTTATGGTGATGTATAGTCTTGACGTAGATGTAGCTATGACCATGCAGGGAAAGATACGACAATTTGCTGTACAACTCCTTCTTGACCTCCTCACTTTCCTGAAAATTGCAAAGGCAAAATAAATAGCTGTAGTGTTGCACTAACTGAGTATAGAAAAAGAGAAAGATGCCAAGGAGAACTATTAAATGTATTTTATAATTATTTTTTTATTTCCAACTCTCTGGACCAGCCACAGCCAGATCGATCACGCAGAAATCAGAAACTGTGGTTCAGATGACTGAGCAATCAGGGTAGCAGGTCTGCAGTTCCATCTGTCAGACTCAGCTAGACAAGGACAGAGCCTGAAGGAGCTCAGTGGAAGAGTGAGCACGAGTTATATTCTCTGACCTTAGCAAAGGAGGTAGAATGTCAAGGGACAAATGGATGTCTGAGAGCAATGGGAGAAGAGAAGCACCTGAGCCTGGGAAAGGAGCCATGAACAGTGTGCTAAGAGGTGCTGGGGACATTTGTGTGTTATTTCTGGAAGTTAGAAAAAGAAAGGCTAGTTGCAAAAAAAAAATAGCTTTATTTTAGTTTCTGGACTGTTTTATAGGTGATTTCCATAGAAAGCCTTTTTCCCCTCTGAACAATCCAGCATACATTTTCTGAGGATTTTCTCCTTTCTATCCTAACAGCAGTGTTCATATCCTAACACTCCTACAGTTAAAAGTGCTCTACTCTGCTTCATCATCTATGCCTCCTGTCTTTTCTTTGTTATGAATGCTCTGTCTAGCAAGACAGAAGATTCTTTCAAGAATTGGCAAAGGGATGGAAGTGGAGGAATGAGCGAAGGAAAGAGGGAGATTGGGAGGGGAGGAAAGGGAAGGAGAATGAAAGGATACACGAAGAAGAAGCAGGAAGGCGTGGTCTATGGTATCTTCACTGGTATTGTTGCCTTTCTTTTTCCAGGCTGGCCTTGTGATAGTAGCAACCTAGGTAGGTGGTAGCCTGCTGCTGCTGCTGCTGCTACTGCTTCGGGCGCTCTTCACCATTGTGATGCATTAATGAAGTGGCGCTGCCCTGTCAGACCTCATCAGCAGTCCTGTGCAGGCAGAATGAAATCACTCCTATTGACCCCCTGGCATATTTATAGGCTCTCTCTTTCTGCTGAGACTGGTAGTTATCACCTTCCCTTCTCCGTGTTGTGTTTATTCAGCAGCATGCTAAATCACACCCAGGCACAAGTGGAGCATTCATCAGAAACCACGAGCCCCTCTTTCAGTCTGCCAAACCTATCCAATTACTAGGGCTGGAAGATACTGCACAAACCCTTCTGCCAGGCAAGTTCTCTTGTTTGCACCCTCTAAAAATAATACCTTCTGAGCTCTACACGCTTCCCCATCCAATCTTCACATTGACTTTGAGCTGGCAGAGCACTTATTTAGCCTTCATTGGCTTTGTCTCCAAGATCCCCCTTTTCTTCTTAAACAATGAGAAACAGACGCTGCATTTCTTTCTTGAGGGGTGGGGGGAGGATGTGGGTAGATCCACTTCCCGTTCTTCTCTCAGTTATCTTGGCTACCTCTTCAGATGTGCAAGTTATACAGTCAAGTTCTTCTGAAGGGCAGCTGCACTCTGGTCCCATGCTGCCCTCTGTCTTTCTGTTTATTCCTAAAGATGTTACAGATTTCTTTAACAAGTAAGCTGGAAGAAACTTAAAACTACTGGAAAAAAACTGTCACTTCAGTTGAAAGTCCCAAGAGCTAAATCCAGACATTCCTTTAAAAGTTGACAGATGATGGTAAATTGTTTAAAAGTATGCATCTCATATATATATATATATAATATATATATTTTATATATATACATTATATATATATTATATATATACATATATAATATCTAATCTATATATATAAATTTGTTAGGAATTTTTGGTTTTTACCAATACTTTTACATTTTCTATTTTTCTTAATTTATCCTGTTTTTTAGATTAGAAAAAGCAAAGATAAATAGTATTAGAGCTAAATGTGTGGCTTATTACTATGGAATATTTATGATATAGGATTTTTTTTCTTAATTATGAGAGATAGAGTTGTATAACAACAACAAAACCTACTTGGGACTCAGAAAACCTGGATTCTTGTCCTAGCTTCTTTGCCTCTAACTAGAATTGTGACCTTGTACATCATTAATCACTCTGGGCTTTAGCTCCCTTATCTATGGTTCTCTCTAGAGCTAACACATCCATAACTACTAGCAGAGGACCGAAAAAAGGGAGCCAGACCAAATGATTATTTGATTAATAACCAAGCTATTGGTGAGACCTGGAACAAAGGTTTATTACTTCCCTTATCCCAAGAGACTAATGCATAATGCTGCTAAAGCCACAGGAGATACATACAAAGCATATGGAAGACACCTAGATCAAGCATCAATCAACCTTACAGGGTGTGCTGGTACATACTTAATGAGTTCTAAAAAAAAAAAATTAACTTATTTGTAGCCTTTGCCAATTTCTGTGCTGTAAATATTCTCCACTATGGTAAATTTGAAGCTACCAACTTGATTTCACTGACGGAAGAGCTAGAAAAAAAATGCTGAATGAACTCTTAGGAACTCATACAAGGGCACACCCCACCTCCTTCCAGAGATCAACTGGGCTTTGGGTGGGAAATGGTAGAATTCCTTTGAGAGTCGGAGATATAAGATGAAGATGGTAGACTGCAAAAATGGGGTGCTTATCTTAATAGAGTTGCTTTGAATACTTCTCAAACATGTCATAGCAATATCCCTAACAACACTGAAAAAGGAGTGGGGGGTATCTTGATGCCTCCAATCTGTCTGGATATATAATCCAAAGACAACTTAGAAGAAAATTTCTTTAAATTTTCAAGGTAAATTTAAAATGTAAACTTTGTGTCCTATGTTGGGGCTATCTGGGATGATTTTAATACAAAAATAATATAAAAATAGTAATGTTTTACAAATTGAAAAAAAAGCTTTTGTATATTTCTAGCATACCAATGGGTAATTGCAATAAAAGAGTCTAAAAACAAGCCACAACTTGAAGGATTTAGAATGGTTTTCCCCATAAAGGAAAGTAGAGAAGGAAGGGAAGAAAGAAGAGAGATGGGAAGGGAGGGAGGCAGGCAAAACAAAAACTATGGCATGGAAGGAGATGATTTGAAAAGTAGATGCCACAGCTGGGAAATTCTTGTTATGACTAAGCTCATCATCACCTTCCATGAGAAAAAAGGTTCCAAATTTCTGAGCTCACTGGCTCATTCAAGAACACTTTCTCATTTAAGCTATTGCCTATTTAGGCAAAATTTAAAGATCAACAGAAGAGGTATTATAAAGCCACCAAAATGGCTGTGTTAACAGGAGTAAGTTGAGAGACCACTATGATAGTGGGACTCACAGACATATTGAATTGTGAGGAGATAAGATTTGGTTGAGAAGAAATTAATACCCTAATGGTATGAATATGCTTAGAGAGCGAAAGTGAGCACGAAGCTAGAGGTCTTGCTGTCTCAATTAGAAAGGAAATATTTTAAATTATTTGTACGAATGGGTCAAAGTTTTTCTGAATTGATGTTGGACCATTCACTTTAATCTCATAAATATTCATGACACATCTGTGAGTACAAAATCTCAAGTGGAACAGAAATTGGTGTAAGAAAAGGGACAGGCACAGGAAGCATGGTCAAAAATAAAGATAAGATCGTCACCCTAAAGAAGCTAAGGACATAACAAGGGTTGACAAACTGCTATCTAAAGTACAAGGAAGAATGACGGCTGTAATAAAGGTAAAAGCACAGTGCTTGAGTAGTAAAATCCAGCGGAGAATGAGGAAATGCAGTGACCTGATTCTATTTCTATTCATAAATTCTTTTTTTTCTTGGAAGTGGTATATTTTGGTTATGCAGGAATAAGGTAGTCATTTTTATTTCAACTAGATACAACCAGCTTCACCACATTTTTTCTTTTCTCAAGTATCATTTAGCCACAAAAAAAAGAACTTTCTGTCTTACCAGCTAAGTCAAAAGGAGTTTACAAATAGCCTGCCCTTCTGAAGACCTTGCAGTTCAATTCTTGTTGATGAGCTCACAGAGTTGTGTGGTCTGAGAACTGTTTCATATACTTCCCAGTGCTGAAGTGAAGGCTTTGCTTTCAGGTTCTTGCCATGAGTCTAGAAATATATATATGGAAAAAATATTTTTTCTACTGAGGGACACAATCCAGAAATTCACCTTAACAAAAACTGCTAATGTCCTATTGAAATTTTTTGTAATTTTAAATTATAAGAATGCAATTCCAGTATTTATTACTCAAAAATAGAGGAGCATATGGATGCTGCTAAAAACAAAAATAAAAAACAACCACCACCTGGTCCACAAGTTGTTTTACCTGGGAATTCTGTACGCTTCACATAATACCATCTATGTCACTCAAAGCCTGACACCTCATAGGAATTTAATAAATTTGATCAGTCAGATGTACAGCTAAACACCTAACTATGTTGAAATTTCAGGCAATGGAATTTTTAGTTTTTTAATAACATTTTCTTGGCACCACAGCTCAGGGCCCGATTCCAACCCATCTCAGGATGTAAAGCCAGAAATAGACAGTTTATCGCCCCTCTCAAAACTTCCCCTAAGGTAAGGTTGTGATGATTATAAGTAAAATCCTGTAATACACTGAAACTGTCCTTAAGCACTATATAAGTGTGAGCTTTTTAGTCCTGTTCCAAACTGCAGCTCTCTAGCTTTCTTTTCCCCTAGTCGTATATTTCCTCAAACATGAACCCTGCTCTCGTTAGGCTACTAATGAAAGATTTGGTTATATTTGAAGGCTTTGCAAACTTCTAAAGAACAAAGTCTAACCATCCAACCACTATTTTAAAGAATGAGATTCGTGTTAACCTTAAAGACATTTTCCATGTTGATCTTATGAACCCCAAAAGAAGGATGAAAGAAGCGTGGAATTAATGAACGTAGGGAATCTGTAACACTCCAAAACTGTTTAATGCAAAAAATGTGATATTTTTGGTAGGAAATTTCCATTGCTTGCAACGGATTTGGGAAGGGACCCAAACGATGACTAAAAGCGTCTGCATTTAAACGAAAATATCATTGACCTTACAATTCAAATAAAGCTTAATTTGGGTATATTCTAATTTTTTTTCCCTAAAACATACCCCTGGTCTTTGTGTGCTTGCCAATATTTTATGTTGTATGGAAATTATTATATTTAATATCTTAAATTTTAACTTTTAGTTAAAACATACAAACTATTGTCAAAGCCTATCCTAAATTCTAATTTTATTTATACTATTTTGGACTTAATACTTACTACCATTTAGAATTCCTATGATATCGCTTTGTACTTTAAATTTTTTAGAGAACCATCCCATGAAGATATAGAGAAATGGCAGGAAAAACAGGGGCTTTGGCATAAAACAGACATTAGTCTGAATGCATCATTTTCATCCGAATGAGGGCTCTGAGGAATTCTTGGGGTGACGTAACACTTCAAATGCATGACCTGCAGGCCCAGTGGAAATGCAAAGGTGATTTTCTGCCCTTCGCCTTCCCCTTAATGCTCTCTATCCCATAAGAAGTATTATTACTTTGAAAATAGCACTAAGTTAAAATCAGTGTAATCACCTCTGTTTTTATTCACTATATTCAGCGGCATAATTTCCATGGAGAAAAAATAACTGGTAAAAGTTAATAAACAGTCAGACTTTGATATTTCTTTTAAATGCAATAATTTGTTCTATAATGTATTCGTGTTCATAAAAATTTAAACTGTACATAGAAATGCTGCTAGAAACTGTTAGTGTACATTACTGAAAAATGACCATATTCTCAGACAATTATTTGTGTGACCTATGTGAAAATTTTTACACATTTATTTGAAAAATATTTTACATAAATTTATTTCCTTCTCATCGACTTTTTTTTTTTTTTTAGAAATACACATTTGTTATAAAAATCACTTTCAAAAATATTTTTAACACTCCAGTGTTGGATAATATACATGGGAAAGAACGCTAGTGAGGCAAAGGCTTCATTTGTCGTTTTAAATTTAATCTTACCTCCTGAGAAACAAACTTTTAAAGTTGCCTCATGGCTTGTATCTAAAAAGAAAAACTCATTATTTAAAAATTAAAAACTTAACAGCAGTCACTTCAGTAAGACAAGGAACAAAAACCGGTTTCTAACGACGGCAATGATATAGGTTTTTAGTTAGCCCAAAGGCAGAGTTCAGATGTCTGGTTTCTGATTACACAGACATTAGATTTATTGATGTTAAGAAATAGCTTGTCTGTGTCATTTACATTTAGGGATCTAGTAATAGCATTTTATTGCTACCTAAGACAAGACCTGCACGTGCATGTTTTTCCAATCTTACAATGAATGAGGATCTGAGTTAAGGCACCTGGGTAGCAAAGGAAAGGCTAATAAAGCATCTTAGGGGGGTCCTCAGGGGACTAATAACTCCAGGTGGTCTTAGAAATCATGGAGAATATCCCATCAGGAGCTCTTGGGAGGAAGCCAGGGATATGCAGCTGGTACAGTGTTCAAGTCCTCTTCACAAGCCGCCTCAATACAGGCCCTGTCACTCCTCGGGGCAGCCCTGCAGTGAGCAATAATTACATCACATTCTATAGATTATCTCTCTCCAAGTAATTTCTCAAATGTTCCCATTAAGTTATATTTTGAAAGCCACAACCAGCTAAGAAGAGACAATGAGAAGTGCAACTGGTAAGCAAGGGGACTAAATTAATCAGAGGTCACTGAGAACCCCTCACCCAGCCCACCCCAATCTTCTCTTTCCTTTCTCTGGCCTTCAGGGACAAAAGGCTTGGAGGCTTTTAGAAATAAGAATGCAAGAGATCGAGACCATCCTGGTCAACATGGTGAAACCCCGTCTCTACTAAAAATACAAAAAATTAGCTGAGCATGGTGGCACGTGCCTGTAATCCCAGCTACTCGGGAGGCTGAGGCAGGAGAATTGCCTGAACCCAGGAGGCGGAGGTTGCGGTGAGCCGAGATTGCCCCATTGCACTCCAGCCTGGGTAACAAGAGCGAAACTCCGACTCAAAAAAAAAAAAAAAAGAAAGAAAGAAGAATGCAGAAGAACCAAGCAGGAGTCCTACTCAACTCCTACGTTCACACATTGAATTCTGGTTTTGTCCCTTAACAATCATGTGTCCATTAGGTTATGTTTCTTTAGGTCTCAGCTTAATCTTCAGGGAAACAAGGAAAAGACCCACTTTCTAGACTCATGGCTATTGATATGACTCAATGAGATAAAGCATAGAAGGTGCCTGGACCAAATGCCTATACATGGTATGCACCCAAGAAATGATCACGTGAATAGGTAGAAGTGATTGAGTAGCTTATCCCTGCCAGACACTGTGTCAACTTTTTCAATGATCCTACAGGAAGCATCAAGGGGCTTGTAGTTGTGTCCAAAATTCAGCCTTCAGAATCCACAACATCAAAATGCCTTCCTGTTCTGCCTTTCACTTATTCTTTGACCAGACAATAGTTGAGTACTTTTTATCTGTCAAGCTACACATTTGAGTCTGGATATACGAAAACTTAACAAAATTATCTTCATATTTCACAATTGAATGATAAACGTGTATACAACTTTAAACACTAACTGCAGAAAGGAATCATATAAATAGAGAAAAGATTATTAAAGAGGAACTTTATAAAAATTTTCTCACATGTGGATGTTTTTGTTTTAAAATGAATTTACTCCCATGTTTATCATTCTATGCTTTAACACATAACTCTGTAAGGGGCTATATATTTTGCCAGCTCTACAAATGATGTTTACATTGGAACAAAGTGACAAATGACAGACCCAAGTAGTATCAATCAGTCCTAGATACTGTGATGCATCATTTCCAGCATTTCATAAGCTGGATACGGTCCCTAAATTTTTATGGTAGGATAATGATATGGAACTGATACTAGGGCAACAACAGGAAGAAAAAGTTTCCTCCCACCCCACCACTGCCAACACCAGCTTTTGAAGACAGTCACTGCTGAGGCCTCACAGTACTGACTCAGGTATCTGTGAAAACGGAAGTAGAAAAAAAAATTAGAGGTGGTACAGCTTTAAGAAAATATAAGGGAGGATTGGGAGAGAGAAACTGCTCCAGCCTTATCCCAGGTCAAAGTAAGTCACTACCTCCATGCCTGCAGAAGGCTATCTGGGCTTCCACGACAGCTTCCCTCAACTCTGCACAAAGGGAATCTAAGGGCTTAGTCCAGAAGTTCAGCTCAACCTCAACTCTGAATATGCTTCTCAGCATGAGTTGATAATGAGGTACATATCTAATAAGTAGCCAGCGCTTAAAATCAAAAAGTACTTCAGCTTCGTTAAATGCTTATGATTGTGCAATATAAATGTTTACTCAGCACACAGCATAGAATTTATTCTCAGGGCAAGGCAATGACCTGCCAGGAATGACAAGATTTAAACTGTTTCTTAGGCTCAAATACTGTTTGTAAAATGCTTTAGAGACTTCCTTATAAATGTAAGCTGGAAAGCCAAGATAAGCCTTTGTTTATAGCATCTGAAATCTTAGAAAATATTCTAGCCTGTGAATTATGAATTAGCAAGGCTTCATTGTTTTTCCTGAAGGAAATGGGAGGCACTGGCCCTGCAGAAAACCCAAACAAGTTCTTGGAACTATGACATTAAAAAGCCTCTCAGTATTTATGGGGCTATATGTGGAAAAAGGTCAAGGCCTTGAAGAAGCACATCATTTAAAAGAAAAAAGCAGAGAGAGCATCAGCATTTTCCTCTGAAAAGTCTACACTTTTCCCCTGGTAAAGGAGCAATTATCTGCGTCACACAAGATGTAGCAATGTTCCACCTGCCCTTCTAGGTACAGAAAATAAATATATTGCAATGTGAGGTCTATCTTCAGCATCCTTTCCCTGCCTTGTTTAGCATCTTCTGCCATCTCTTAGAACCCCCTAAGTCTCTAGTACTATTTTGATGCCTTAAAATCAGATATTTTCTCTCATTTCCTTCCTGTCCACACTTTCTTTTGTCATAGTTTCCTATTTCAAACAAGTTCATAATACAGAGGAGAAATCCCTGGACTTGAGATTAGAGGTCCTGAGTTTGAGTGGTTTGAATTCATGGATGGGGTCCAAGCACTGTATTTTTGAAAACTTCCCAAGCATTCTGATGTGAAGTTAGAGTTGAGAAGTAACTTGCTGTTAACCGATGGTAGTAATACTCAGCTAGAATGTCTCCTAATAAGCGTGTGGATAAACTCCTGCTTTTCATTAATATAAATTTATTGTGATTATAAGGAAGAAGTTTCTAAGGATGACTGTTTGGGCTCTACGGCAAGCTAGTGACAATCCAAATAACATTACCCTATGACATATTATTAATCAAACTATCAAAGATCAAAGACAAAAAGAGGATCCTGAAAGTAGCAAGAAAAAAAAAATACGTATAAGGAAGTTCTTGTGAGGCTAGCAGAGGATTTCTCATCAGAGACCTTACAGGGCAGGAGAAAGTGGGATATTTTATAGTGCTGAAGGAACAAACTTCCAACCAAGAATACTGTATTTAACAAAGCTGTTCCTCAGAGATAAAGACTTTTCCAGCCAGATAAAAACTGAGGAAATTCATCACCACTTGCAGACCTGTCTTACAAGAAATGCTAAGGAAAGTCTTCAAGCTGAAGAAACGGCATCAATGAGAAACATAAAAGCATCTGAAAGTAGAAAACTCACTGTTAAAAGTAAATACAGTCAGCCTTTTGTATTTTGTGTTCCTCATTCACAAATTCAACCAAGTGCTTATCAAAAATATAGTATTCATGTAATTCAGAATCCAGCAATACAGAAAGATAATGTTTTGTACCCATTGGTTCTGCAGAATCACTCCAGGACTTGAGTATCCCTAGATTTTGGAACCCACAGAAGGGTCGTGGAATGAATTTACTGCACATACTAAAGGATGACCATATGTAGTCAAATTCAGAATACTTTAATAATGTAACAATGTTATTCAAATCATTCATATCTTTAGTATAAAAGTTAAAAGACAAAACTATTAAAACAGGAATTCTTGATAATTTGTTAAGTGATATGCAATATAAAAAGATGTAAATTATGACATTAAAATACAAAATGTGAGGAATAGTGGAGGTGAAGGATAGAATACTTTTAAAAACAAAGTTAAGTTAGTATCTTAGTTTTGTAACCAGGTGACGGGAGCAAGGCTGTAGGGGTCCCAAAGACGCTCACTGTTCCCGGATCAGATATGTTTTCCCAGGTGATGGGGCCTCACTCACCCAAGAATGGGAGAGGGCACTGGTGGTGCAGTTAGCTCATTAGAGTAAATATTGGACCCAAAGAGCTTTGCAGAAAAGCCATTTATTAGGCAGAGAGGGAGAGAGAGAGAGAGAGAGAAAAGCTTCCATGCTGCTGTGGGAGGGGATCCCAGAGAGGGAAATCCATATAGGTAAGGGATTAGGGGGAATTTAACCCCAGAATTACTCCCATCCCATTCAAGTTCTCGTCCAGTGAAAGGAGCTTTTCAAAAACTCCTCTGGAGTGATTGATCTTCGTCTCTGATATTGGATTGGTTGCCTGGCCAGCAATTGAAATCTCCTCCCTTGGAGTTTTGTTGGGCTTTCTAAACAAAGAAAGCTCACCTGGGCTGTCTACCTTTCCTGTGTCAGGAAAGTTAGACAAATATCTCTAGGTTTCCAGATGGGGAGGTGAATGGAGACATGGTGCTGGTTCTTGCCTTTGAAACCACGCCCCTTATGGACCCTGGAAGAGAAGTTAACATAGTCCCTCAGTTTCATGTTGCTATAATAGAATAACTGCGACTGGGTCTTTTATAAAGAAAAATGCTTTATTTATCTCATAGTTCTGCAGACTGGGGAGCTCAAGGTTATGGCTCTGGTTCTGGTGAGGGTTTTTGTGCTGCATCATAATATGGTAGAGAAGATCAAAGGGTATGTGGACATGTGCAATGAGGAGCATCCTGGCTTTTTAAAAACCAACTCTTGCAAGTTGAGATGTGGGCCCTTCAGAAGAAGATGTTTTAGTCATTGGGGTAGATCCCTCATGTATGGCATAGTGCCACTCTCACCATAGTGAATTATTCCTCTGGCAAGACTGGATTAGTTAGAGCTATGGCACCATGCGATTCATGAGGGATCTGCCCAATGACTAAATGACCTTCTTCTAGAGAGCTCACCTCTCAACATAACCACATTGGGCATCAAACTTCAACAGGAATTTGGCTGGGAAAAAAAAAAAAAACTCAATCCATATCCAAACCATAGCAGTTGTTATCAGCTTAAAAATAACCTGTTATAACTGTAAGATGTTTTTGTAAGCCTCATGGTAACCACAAAGCAAAAACCTATAATGTATGCAGTAAAAATAAATAGCAAAGAATCAAAATACAGTACTAGAAAAAATCACTTAACCACCAAAGAAAAAGAGTAAGAGAAGAAGAAAGAAAGAAAAAAAAATCTCCAAAACAAATAGAAAACAAGTAAGAAAATGGCAATAGTAAGTCATTTCCAGGAGGCTGGGCGCGGTGGCTCAAGCCTGTAATCCCAGCACTTTGGGAGGCCGAGACGGGTGGATCACGAGGTCAAGAGATCGAGACCATCCTGGTCAACATGGTGAAACCCCGTCTCTACTAAAAATACAAAAAATTAGCTGGGCAT
>NW_016107688.1:1487441-1575692 GCF_001604975.1 Cebus imitator | reverse complement strand
AAAAAAAAAAAATAGTAAGTCATTTCCTATCAGTAATTACTTTGAATGTAAATGCATTAAATTCTGCAATTAAATTACATAGAGTTGCTATGTGAGCTTTTTTTTTTTTTAATCACAACTATATGCTGTCTAAAAGATACTCAATTCACTTATGAGGACACATATGGATTGAACATGAATGAATGGAAAAAAATATTTCACTCAAATTAAAACCAGAAGAGAACAAGGATAGCTGTATTTATATTAGATGAAATGTATTTTAATTCCAAATCTGTAAAAAGAGAAAAATCAATAACAAAAAAGGCAAACAACCAAATAACAAATGAGCAAAGAATTAGAATAGACAATTCACAGGACAAGAATAACAAATGGTTTGTAAACATATGAAAGGATACATTTTTTATAACAAAAAAGGAAATTAAAATAACACTTAAATATCTTTTCACAGTTCAGATGGTACAAATCCCAAAGTTTGGCAACACACTTTTGTTGAAAAAAGGTATGGGGAACCAGACCCCTCTCATGTGAAGGGCAAATTAAATATCTGTGGTAGACAATTTAGCAGTTGCTGTCAAAATTACAAGCAGAATGTCATTCAACCTGATGGCTTCTCTTCTATAGACATACTTTCACACAAATGAAAATATAAATGCACAAAGGTATTCATGCAACATTCCTTATTATAGTAAAATATTGAAAATAACCCAAATGTTTATCAGAGTCCATTTTATTAAGTTATGGCTGAACTATACATTGGAGTATCTGGATGCCATAAAAGAAGATTGAGGAAGTTTATGTATTAATATGTAATGATCTCTAAGGTAAGAAATCAAAGTGCAATGCAGCTTATACATTACTGTATTATTTGTATTTTTTAAAAAGCAGAGGGAAAGAGTCACTGATTTTCCTTGTGACCTGAATTTTCAGTCTCAGAAGAGTCACTATAATGACTGCCAGGATTTTTTATTCAAGATTCCCTGTCCAAATGGATAAACTGCTAAAATGAATCCACATGCAAGCAGCAACAAATGTTATGCATGATTCCAGGCAAGAACTGAGTGAGCTTCAATCATTTCTCAGATATTTTCTGGGAGGCATTGAGTCTCTGCTGATGTCTAATCAATTTGTATATATTGTCATCATCTTCCCCATTTCCCAGGTAAAAATACCTTCTAAAAGTAGGAAAGAAGAATATATGTAAGCCTAAAAGATATAGAAAAGCTTATACATATGAAGAAAAGTTTGAAGTGATAAAGCATATTGAGAGAGGAGAGATCATAAAAAGAAAGTATAATTTATAACTGACCCTGTAGAACAGTGTTTCTCTAACTTTAATGTGCCTACCAAGCAGCAGGGGATCTCAGCAAAATACAGATTCTGATTGAGTAGGTTTGAATTTGGATCTGAGATTCTGCATTTCTGACAAACTCTTGGGTGAATTCAATGCTTCTGATATGTAGAATGCATTTTAAAGCACAAACTTTGTTGTCATTGTGTACTGCATGTAATGAATGTAATGAACTCGTGAATGAGTTCACTAAGTGTTAAATATTTAGGTTCTTCATGCAGACATCCTTGATATACAACAATTGGAGAAACATACTGTAGTTTTTGATTTCCTGGGAATATACTATTTTTACTTGAAAAATAATATATTATAAGCTCCAACTATCCCAAAACTTGCAATCCAACAGGTTTTCAGACATGTGTGTGTATGTGTGCATGTGTATCAACTTCTGTAGACATAAAATAACTCTGGAAAGCTTTGTAAAAATTATAAGAAATTGAACATGAGTGGATGAGAACCTTGATTGGTAGGCATATTTCACTGTATTTCTCTTTTGTACCTTTTGAATTTAAATCATGTGACTACATCATTTTTAAGCCATTTAAAATCCTCCCTTCTGAAACTGATGACCTCTTGAAGTAGGACAAAAAGGAAGAAGGACTTATGCAGGTCTGAATCTATAGAAAGCTTTGCCAGAAAAAACATGGTGCTGAACTGACCTTGGCCAGTTTGCAGTAATTTATACCTACACACAGAAGCTAATAAGCATACAATGGCTATATCCTTAGTAAATGAGAATTTTTTATTTTTTCAACGTTTTGAAAAATATTTATTAAAACTCAATACAAACAGGATTTTTAAATCACCTCATGAGGAAGAAATTGCACTGAGAAGAAACAGTAGCCTATCTACCAACCTCTATTTAGGATGGATCCAAAAAGGAAGCCATTTTAAATATTTTTTCCCATGATTATGTCTATGCTGACAAGTCTATAACTAGGTTTATGCACCTAGTTATAGTTTTGGAAATTTATACATTAATCATTTACTCTCTGCTATGATGGATGAAGATTTAGCTCACACCATTCCTCACCTCCTTCCACCATCCACCTAAAATAGTTATATCACTATGCATTTTAGGTTTTCCATTTGTTACACTCATAATGGTAAATCATATATTTTCATTGCTATTTCTTATACCATCAATTGATGCATTATCTCTTGACTCCCCACTCTGTATGATGGGAACGTTCTTGCTCTTGCCCTTCCTTGTAGCTCACTCTCCACCTTTGGTCCTCCAAATATTGTCATCTGTATTTTACATTGCCAAGGGGATAACATTTATATTCTGTTCTTAATCATAAATACACAGTCCACGTTTCATCTTAAAAGTTGAACATTGATATGATTTGGCTGTATCCCCACCCAAATCTCCATTTGAGTTGTAGTTCTTATAATTCTCATTTGTTGTGGGAGGGGTCCAGTGTGAAATAATTGAACTATGGGAGCAATTCCCTTGTACTGTTCTCATGGTAGTGCATAAGTCTCATGGTGGTTTTATAAGGGGAAACCCCTTTTGTTCAACTCTTATTTCCTTTTTGCCTACCACCATATAAGACATGCCTTTCACCTTCCACCATTATTGTGAGGCCTCTCTAGCCATGTGAAACTGTGAGTTCATTAAGCCTCTTTCTTTTTATAAATTAACAAGTCTCATGTATATCTTTATCAGCAGTTTGAAAACCGACTAATACAAATATTTAAGGCAGTGTTACATAACTATGACTGTAAAATTATTGTTCAGTATGGTATAGCCAAATAGTATAATAAATGATTATGTATTATTTCTTATACAGCTTTTTGTTTTTCCTGAAGTTCCTAATTAATTTCTCATATTTCTCCCATTAACATTTTAGTAATTTTAAGAACTCAGAATTTCCCCCTAATACTCTTGTTTTTCTTCTATAATATTGTCATATTTTTCCAGTCTCTTCCTTCCCAGACTCTTCTATTTTCTGCTGCAATCTGTACCACTGCCTGCTAACACAATTATTTTCTTCAGCTTTTCTTTGTTGCTGTACTGGGTTGTATCCCTGCCACCTGGTGGGTCTTTTGACTAGAGGGAAAGCTCTTGGCCAACATATCCCTCAGCTACTGCAAGGAGACATTGCGCAGCCTAACAAGGGATTGAGCTTCTTGAAGAAAAGAATATAAAAAGCCAAAAGACCATATTCTGTGCTCTTCTTTGCATGCCTCTAGAGTAGCAATCTGCCTTTTTGAGTTCTCTAAAATGATGACTCAAATAAGGCAATTTGGAACTTGATTTTAATTTATTTATTTAACTCATGCCAGTTGTGATTCATTCTGTCTCATATTGAAATATTATACTTTATTTTTATTTCTGGGATTATTTGGCAGACATGAAATAGAACTACTTTTTTTTTTTTTACAATAAAGAGCGCTTAATTGTCAAAGAAGTTAAAATATCATGCATAGACTAATGATTAAGGTTTTACAATATTTTATTAATGTACTTGGATTCTATTTCCTTTATAATGATCTATTCTTTTAGAGTCTACTTCTTGAGAGGCTTAGATGAGGTAGGGAAGAAGGTATATGATTACTCACCAACCGGAATCACTTTTCTCTTTTTGACAAAGTATTATATCATGGTTATGTACAGCCCTGATTTCATTTAAATATATATGTGACAAATATTCTGCAGATAAAAAAAACACAAGACTTGAGTAATGTGACTAATTCAGCACACATGATTTGTTAATGCAGTTAGTTCTGATTCAGAACTATGAAATTTTTAGAATTAATGAAATGCATAAAGATAGACAGTCTAACTTTTACTTTTTTGGTAATGGTTCAATTTACACCAAATCCTAACTTTTTTATGCAGAGATGAATATCTTGAAGACATTTAATGTCCAAATGGCTTATTTTGTTCATTTCCATTTTAAAACCAGACCTAGGAAATTTAATTTGTCTTCAGAGCTCATCGTCCTGTCTTTTGCTTCTGCTTAGTGAATGTTTACTAAGTGTGTAGTGTTTACAGTTTCCTCCAATTTACCAAGCACAGTGGTAGATTATCAAACAAATCAAAATAATTGTAATATATACCTCACTCCAAGTATCTGGCATGTATAAAATATGTGAACTATAAGATATAAAAAATGTGTAGATGAATCAAAAAAATATTTAAAACAATTCATAGTCAGGATTACATTGTATGGCACAAATAAGTGTGTGGCACTTAGAGAAAGTTGAAGAAAGAAAAAAGAGAAACAAGGACTGAGATGCCCATTCAAGGCTTAATGAACAAAGATGTGATGATAGAGTTAACTTGTGGGTTATTTTGATGCAAACATTTCAAACCAATTTAATGACTATGAAAGACAAGATTCTCCACTTCATCTGGAGTATGATTTAACTTCTTGGGTATGTTTTCTTTCGCCCTATGTGAGGGGCATGAGATAAAAAGATTAACGCTTGCTTTTGAAAGTTGGCACAAAATGTCAACATTCTTGTGTATGTGTGTGATATTGAATAGTGTCTATGATTATAACTAAAAATCATACAGGAAAAACTCTTTATTCTTTGCAAGTAACTTGAACTCAGAAGACATGACCACTTTAGAACATGCATGAAAAGTACCTGACGACCAGCCTAAATGCAATGGAGCTCATCTTCCACATCTGTCTGGATAAGCTTACTTTCAACACCAGGCTCATAGCCAAGAATTTATGATGTAGAAATGTTTCACTTAAAAATAAATATTTCCTGAAAAAACTAAAAACTATGGAAAGCAGAAGTATTAAGTTGAACCATATTAAACTGCTAGTTCTGTAGATCAAAGTATCAGAATTTTCTATGGTGCAATAGAGGATAAGACTTTTCCAACATGATTTTCCTGGTAGCCACTAATTATAGATCAGATTTGGCAAAATAAATAAATAAACTTATAAAGCCTGCTTTTACTAAAATTTAAGGTTAAGGATAGATACAGCATCTTTAAAGCAATCAAAATAGGCCAAACTTTTCTAAATTCCATGAACTTTCTTGAAGAAGAAACTAACAGAAGATGAAATCTCCTTGAAGAAGATTTCTTTGTGGATCTCTTTCATTGATCGAGAATCACGAGCTCAATAAAATGTGTATTTGCTTTTCTGTAGACTGATTCAATAGACAGTGCTTATATTAGACTCTTTTAGATTTTCATATAGGAAATAAGGCTAAGAAGGCAGAGGGAAAATGTTTTTCGGCCTTGACCCAGCGCTCTTAGGACAAAGAAGAATAATATACTGAGGTCTATTCAGCCTTGGCTTCTCACAGATCATTACAACCAAGATGCCAATTAACACTGAATGTGACAGTGGCTTTTGTGACGTGGACAGCTGGCCACTCAAGGCTACACAAGGACCACCTGCTCATATAACATAGGCCACCAAACAGGCACCAGATGGTGACAACATTTGAATGTCATTACTACAGTCACTTTCACCTCAGCTCCATTTGAACTGGACATTAAGAGAAAGAGCTGTAAAATTCACATTCGATTTTTGGAACAACATGGTTCTCTATACATCTCACATGCATGACTTTCTTGAAGCCAAAGAGTCATTGCTGGGCATTGGTGGCCCAACAGAAGTTCTACATCATGTGGCAATTAGAAACAATTGGCTTAAGAAAGATATACCTGCTGAGATACCCGTATGGAAAGCTTGGAGAGAAGAAATGTAGAAAAATTAGCTATAGGAAAAGAATGAGGTGAAAGATTTGGAAGTAAATAGAAAAGTAAAAAACGTTCTCCAGAAGAGGCAAATGTCAAAGCAGGAAAAGGAGCCAAGACATGCATATTTTTGGCACTATATTCCAAGTTCTTGAAATTTTCTCCTGGCTATACAGATTGATAAGAAAGAACATTCTATAAACTTTTAGACATGTTTATTATCCACAAAAAAGGTGTACTTTTTCAATCAATATGCACTAGATGTTTAAGAGAACATTTGAGTTCAAATTGCTTCCCAAGATTGAACAAAATGTTCTGTTAAATTGGCTAATGTCCAAAGCAATACAGAATAGTTGTCAACTAAAGCTTATTCAACAATTCTTGATACATAGTTTATATTTTGGATGAAGAGGGATCCGTGATTATTTCACAGGGAGAAAAAGACTTGATATATCCAAATTCTTAGTAAAGAAAATAACATTTCCAAAAGCCAGGATGACATGTGAAAAAGACCAACAAATTATATAATAATCAAAAGCCCATAAAGATTTTACTAACATAATTTATCCCGCATTATAGACTGATGTGGTCTCTACCAATCCATGAAAAAAAAAAAAGCAGATTCCCATTTCCCTAACAATGTAGGTGAATCTTTTTGAGAACAGCAGCCAGATGTCCAATATGATTTCCTATATTTCATAAAACAACTAACTTAGCAGGTGGCCCTCAGTCTCTAAATCAAATTTTTAGGGCTTTGGGGGTCTCTCAGCTAGGAAAAAAAGGGGTCAGTATGAAAACAGTTCTGAATAAAGCTAGAACAGCAAAAGGAAAGAGCTGGAAAAAATATTGGTGAAATTTGACAAATGCATTTCTCAGCATTATGTCAAACATGTTTACTGAGCTGCACAATTAATAAAAAATATTCTGTACTAGAGTCCCTAATTATTATTCTACACAGGACAGAACACCTCTTCATTATCCCTTTTTGAATTGATTGTGTACATCAAACAGTCGAGATATAAATAAAATATGCCTGCATGCATAATACCCTCATATTAAAGCTGGAAGCAATTAACCTATGATTTTTCATTAATTAAATTAAAATAACCTTCTAAAAAATGTCTAAAACCATAACAGGTTTTTTAGTGTGTATTTTCCTCCCAATGATGCAGAGAGGCTGTTTACCAGATTTATGACAAATGCTATTTTTGATTTTATCCCAGGCTTGTCTCTAATTTTCTCCTGAGATTCCAGTCTCATTTAGCTAAACCCAATTACAACATCAGAGATTTGGGGTTTTCTTTTTTTCTGTCTTTAAAAAAATACCTGTTCTCATCAAGATTTTATTATTATTATTAAACTGTCCAATCATATTCTCCTTGAGCTGGATTCACATTATGTAAGTGGAATGCTGAAAATTATTTGGTGAATATGCTGAATGTAGGCAGGTGAGCCACATAAATGGGACATCAGAAAGAAAGAATGGGCCTGAATACGGGGATCCCTCAGCCAAGCTGGAAAGCTCTCCCTACCTCCTCCTTGGGCTCCTTCCAATTCCTCCTTGACTTTTCTGATTCCCAGTCACAAGTTATTCATTCTTCCAGTATTCTCCCCTTTAAGAAGTGTTTTTATTTTAAAATAGACATAAAAGGTAATATATATATTCTGAGGAATGTAACATTAATGCTAGAATTATTTTGTTTTGCTTTTCTCTAAACTCCCTCACAGGTCTGCTGAAATCCCGCTATAGTAAGGGACCACATACTTACAGATTTCTCCCACCTAAGTCAATTTTCCTTGGTAGACAATTAGGTGTTCAAATTTTTCTTAAACATCATGTATTAGTTGACTTGTCTTTTCCATATATATTCACTCTTTTTCTCCTATGCAGATAATCTCTTCCTAAAATATTGTATTGTTTCCTTTTTCTTTATTCCCACCACTATGGCCAAATATGGGCACTGATTACTTTGCCTTTATACCTAAGTTCTCCCTCTGACTTGACGCATTGCCTCTAAATTATCCTTCTACAATGTGCACTACCTGTACTCTGACAACAAATCTTCCTACAGCCTTATTTTCCCCGTGACCCCCTCCTCATGGACCTACATCAGCATGATAGCAAACATTATCCATTACACATCTGACAAATATTGTCACCTTTCCCATCTCTTTCCTGCTAGGAGAGTTCTGAATTTTGTATTCTAGTGCCAGAAGAGTTTCTATAATCTTACTCCAAAAAATGGCCCCTCCTGCATTCTATGATGGCCTACACCAGTCAGTGGCTAAGAATTAGGCACTTGACACAGTTCTGGCCAATAAACTTTACAGGAAAGTCAGTATGGACTTCCATCCCTGAATAAAATGATAGCATCTCATAAGGAGAAAAGATCATACTCCTACACCTTTCTCACAGCTTGGAATATTTCTATAAGTGTGTGATGCCTAGTGCCATGCCAGTAGGTAAGAATAGATCAAAAGGACAAAAAACAAACAACTTTGAGTTCTTTATGACACCACTGAGTTGCTGAACTAATGCTTCAAGACTTTTTATCAAAGAAGACTAAGAACTGTAAAGTTAATATGTTTAAAAAAGATCAAATTATTTGACTGTACAAAATGAATCTGCAAAAAGGCTATGTAAAGTATTATTTTTTCACTGTCCCAGGTTAGGGAACTCACTGGCACAGAAGACCATGAATATGCCCAAGCCTATGTAATGATAAATTATCATAGAAAATTGATAACATATTACACAGAATGTAATGTCAGGGTACACACTATTTCCAATCCAGCAAAGACATCTGAGAAATTTACTAAGCACATATTTAAACAATCAGAATTTGTCATGTGCATCCTCATAAGTCCCTGAAGAAGTACATGCCTGACAGGATACAATGGCTTTGGAGAAGCTATTATATAGTCAGTTCTACAAATCAGATACCTTGATTCTCCAAGGCAGTTTTTACAAGAGCAGGTCAATGTCTTTTGTTTAAACCTTTATTTTAAAGTGATAAGAGAGATTTGAGGAAGGACTTCCTTTTGGTTATAATATCTTGTAATGCTACATTAAGATAGATGCTATTTATACAAAGGTATCTTTTGATGAAAGGATTTTATAACAAATCTTAAAATGCATTAGTTTAATTTTTACTGTAGATCATCAATAGATAATATACTATGCACAAAAAATTATAACGCATGCACAAAGAGATATAAAATAATGCAAATGAATTTTACAAATCTATACATAAGACTTTTAGGTACTTCAAAGCAGTCAACTTGTAAGGCTATATCCTTATTGTAATATGTTCTAATATACTCTTCATATGCATCCTTGATAGTGGCAAATCCTCAACCTTTAAGAATGGAATTATGTTTTTAAAAATGGTCATTACATTTAATGAAATTAATTTTACCTTGCCAAAAGTTTTGTTGTCCTCAAAGCCCTGTAGAACTCGAGTCTCCTCATACCCTGGATCCTGCAAGTCAGGCTATACCAATGTCACATGGGTCTCAGGACCCAGATTCCTTGCCATGACTCTTGCACATCAAAGGCCTTATTCCTTCAAATGAGGACTCTGGAACTCTCAAAAGCCCAAGAGCCCAATCCTTTATCATACATAAATTGAAGAGCATTACTATTGTGTGATGTAACTCATGGTCTTAAATCCCCAAATTCATGAGATCAACTCAGTTCTCTTGACTTCGTTTCCAAAGGCTCACCTAATCTAATCTATCTGGTACATCCCGACCTCCCACTATTGCTCTAGTGCTTTTACCCCATGATCTGCAGGGCTCCTGCCTACACTTCACGCATGTCCCTGAGAACTCAGGTCTTGATGTCCTCAATATGTTATTTTCACACATTCTTCTCTTGTGTAACAGGCTTAGCAGCTGCTGTTGATGCCCTTTCAGCATCTAGTTTATAAGGACCATGTCAGAAAGTGTGCTGAATATCGCATCAGCCTTTGTGGTCATTCTTTATCTCAAACCCCATAACTTCCTCCAGCAATGACTCTCAGAAATCATTCTTATTCTTATTCATACCATTCATTACATATTATCAGCCAAAACTTATGTAGATACTCCTTAAAAGATACAAAAGTTTGGAAATAAAAGTACATATGATGGTTCTCATCATTCTCTGACATTAAACTGTAAGGTCAACATGTAAGCCCTTTGTTTCCAAACTTGTATTATATGAATAAATCTAGATAAACATTTTGATTTAGAATTGGTATCCCCCACCTCTCCAAAATCTCATTACTTACTGTCCAAAAATTCAGTATACAATATTCAGATGAAGTCATCTGACCTCACTGTTTGAGCTCTTGTCATTCAAATCCAGTACCAAATATTAATAGATTAAGGGCTGTCAAGTAATGTTTACTAGTCCAAAATTATAGAGACATATGGAACACAATGACTCAAAAGCTCTGCAAGACTTGATTAAAACAAGACTTAGTATGTTTGTATTTTTAATAAATAATGTGCATATGAGAAATACGTAATGCAGATGACGGGGTGATGGATGCAGCAAACCATCGTGGCATATGTATACCTATGTAACAAAACTGCAACTTCTGCACATGTACCCCAGAACTTAGAGCATAATTTAAAAAAAAAAGAAAGAAAGAAAGAACGTGCATATGAAAGGAGGGTTGGTCAGCCATGAGAAAGCACAGATATGGGACAGACAAAGAGTAAACATGCCTCAATATGTGCCTCAAACGTATCTCAACATGCTCCTCCTAAAAGAGAGGACACTTTAGCAAAAGCTTTAAGTATTTCTATCTCAGTAAAAAAAATTGTTTTTAAATAGAACACTATGCAGATCTATACACAGTACGTCCTTCTAGGATATCAGACTCTAGCCATTCATTTTCTTCAAGCTATTTTACAACTCTTTGTAAGTTGAAAAGTACACAAATGATGTCTTGTCCAGCAGAGTTTTGTTGGTTTCCTTTCTCTTCAGCAGAAAACTAGTTTTGTCTCTACTTGCAATTCAATTCCTTTTTTCCAAATACATCTGTGCTTTTTTACCTTTCTTTTGAACCAGTTATAACATTGGCCATGATACTTCATCGAATGACTACAATAAATTCTGTAACATGTTTATTTTTAAATATTTATATCTGTATGAGCCAGGATTTCAATTTTTTCCTGAAAATTTTCTTTCTTAACTACCTTAAGGCTATTTTAACATGGTGTGAAATACTGTTTAACTTAACTAATTTATCTTATTATGATTTGATGTTCAACAAGTATTTATTTGATTTTAATTGGCATTCTATGTTAATCTTCCTTTCAGAAGAGCAGGCAAATATAAGTGTTTCGGTTCAGTGGCAGTTATATAGTTTATTATAAACATCAAATAACTCAGGTCAAATCTAAATGATGAGCACACAAAACAGTTTTGAATAAAGATGAAATATGGGCAAATATTGTAGCATAAAGAAGAACATGTGTTTTAGAATCAGACCTGGAATTAAATTCTAGCTGTGCCAGTTTATGCAGTGTGACCATAAACTTGGTCACTTGGTCACTTGGGCCAGTCACTTGATCTCTCGGAATCTAAGTTTACACATCAGCAAATATGGATACTAACACAGGATTATTGGGGAAATTTGCAATGACATATTTCCAATCAAGATGTCAGCTGAGATCATCTTTTCCGTTTCATGCTGCAACCTCTGGAAAGTTCAGTTCCAAAGGTTCTGTTGAGTCCCACTTCCATGGTCATCTCTCCTTCTAAATTATTATTTCTGCTAAATCTTTTATCTTTTTCACATCCTTCCTCTTGTATCTTTCTCTTTTCTCTAACCGTACCACCCCACAGGAAGCCCAGGCCCTTTTTTGTCTGATTTCCCCAAAGCACCAGCACTCACTCAAGCCTTCATGCCTAGTAGACAGTAACAGAATACTAACAGACTTTAAAGTAAATACTAAAAACACTGAGGGCTGTTTTCTGCTCCCAGCCAACTTTCCTACTAAAATGGCTTCCTCTCACACCCAACATTTTCCTCATATCTCCCTCTCTGCTCCAAAACACCAAAATTTTCTTGCATTTTTTTTTCAAAAATCAGTTTAATTACCTCTTATTTTCACTCCCAAGGACATTCTTGTTATGCCCAGAGAGACTGTTTCTGAGAAGAATTTGGTGGTCAGCATTTAAAGTAATGTTATTTTCTCTTAGCTACATTCCTAAAATTCCTGGAAGAGCAGACATTCAATTAGTGGTAGTTATTATCATTATGTGTATAGATCCCCAAGGTAATGACCTTGAAATGCTATTCTCACTTGAATATATAAATTCTTTCATGTTTGTTAAAAAACTAGTTCCATTATTTTATGGTTATTCCCTACAAATTACCATTCCAGAGACCATGGAGAATAATTCAATGCCTTTGTTTTTAGAGTGCTGAAAAATAACTCACTATCATTACATTTTTAATTATATCCCAACAAATGGACAGTTTTTTTTTCTTGTTTTGCTCCTAAAATTACTTCTTTTCTTGTGTAAAGCATATCTGCTTTGGATTTGAGAAAACCACCCATCTGTGCCTCCTTGTAGGCTCCTGATACCATCCGCATGGCCAGGGTCTACAATGTGACCTAGGACTAGAAACAGCATGTTCTACTTGCAGACCTCAAGTATTGGTCAGCAATGGGCACATCACCAAAATCCATTGAATCATACCAAATAGGACTTAATTCTAGGACGTTAGAAGCCACTTTCAGGAAGGCAGACAATCCAAACTGGAACTCTTATAAAAATCTTATTGTTGTCAAATAACGGGATAATTTGTCTGAGAATAAAACTAATATAGCAGAAGGCTGCACTGAACGCTTGAGAGAAATCTGATCTTTGTGACATTTACATAAACTGTTCGTCAAGCAATATTTGAAGCCAGGCCTATTCCTGGATTTTTCTTGTTATTACATAGCAGAATAAGCTCCCTTTATTTTAAGCCACCTTGGATTGAATTTTCTATCCCTCGTAACAGAGAATCCTGTGTGACAGACTCATTTCATCCAAATGGATTTAAATAAATTCAAAGAAATACATACAACCATCCAGATAAAAGTAAACAGAGGCATGGAGACACACAATTAATAAATGAAAGAAATTAGAAAACATCATGTATAAACCAACTGTGTAAAACTGCAGGCAATTAGTTTCCAGGGGAGAGGTCCAAATTCAGGACATACCTAATGGCTAATTAATTAATAGTTGTGAAATGCATAATGTCCATGAAATTAAATAAAATCAATTGAATAGAAGGGCCCCAGTGTCTTGGTTCAAGAGGGAAAATCTTTAATAGATCTTCATAGAAGGATATTACATGCATCATGGAAAACAAGGTCCTCAGTGATAGACTCACCAGGAATAGACTAGTGAGCTTCATTTAACTGTTGCTTTGTAATAAAGCTCAACAAAAAGCCAAAGTAATGACATCAAGACACAATTCCTTAAGAGCAATTACATGAAAGATCCCAAGACTGTAATCTTATTACACAGCTCTCTGACAGCTAAGAGGCCAGGATTAGACTGTCTCTAGGTCATTGGTTCTCAAACTTTTTAGCAGCAGACATTTTTATTCGTGTGAAATTGTGTGTGGAGCTGATCTGTTTGACTCCTGGCTGGGGAGTTCAGAGAACCCACTCATCAACAGACCCATCACACCCCTTACCATCGCTCTACCGTGACAGTTCCTGTGGAACACCAGGCCTCTGACAGTTTTTTTTTTTTTTTTAATCTATTCTACACCATAAGACAGGGTAAAAAAAATTTTTTTAATAAAAAGAATATATTAATTTCAATTCAGAAATATTCCATGAATTGTATTTTTCTATATTTGAGCTGCCAAAATTTCAAAGCAGAAAACTCAGTTTCAAATTATCTAACATTGAGAAAGGGCAGAACGTATATGTGTTGGTGATCAACTAAGTAGAGAATGAGATTTCATCTTTCACTTCTCCCATACCACAGGAAAACAAATGAGTTCCACCAGGATATGTTCCTGAATATCAGACTATTTATCTCTGAACAGAAATGCGTAAAGGTAGTACCTGAGAAGGAAAGCCACGGTTTCCTAAGGAAACAGTTCTGGGTTTATCCTGAGGCAAGGACAAGTAGGGAATAAAGATCTGAGAATCCCGTGTCATAGAGCATATCCTAAATCACAATATCTTGTAAACACTTCAAACAATATAGAACCTCTCAGCCTTCACAGTTTGAACAATGTAATTTCTTAGAGAACTCTTAAAAATACATTGGTTGAAAATACATCTGCATGAAAATAAATGATTTGAGAAAAGATAATTGAATATAAGTCAATTAAATGTTGAAAGACATTTGCCAAAAATGATCGTTTGGGATCTAGATTTGTTAAATGATGCAGATTCATCTTTTAAGACAGCTTGATAGCAAAATCAATTGTAACTTGAGACAGAAAACTCATATTATTGATGTAAAGAAAAATATTTATCTTTCGATTCTAAATAGTGTGAATCTATTTACTCCAGAAGCAGTTTTAAGTCATTATGATACCAGGAGAACAAAGAGGAAAATATATGCCTATTATCCACTAGCATATTTTCAGTGAGCCTATTAGCAAACCAGGAGTAGGCATCAACTATCTCATTTTGTGGGGAGGTTTTAGAATGCAGTTTCTTTGTGAATCTCAGTAATGAGTTCTTTATATTGGTTTTATATGACTTAGCTTAGAAGTTGAAAACCTACAGTCCACAGGCCAGACGCTTAAATAAATATTTTTTGAAACACAACCACACCCATTTGTTTATGTTTTATCCATGCTGTTTTTATGTTCCAATGGAAGATCTGAGTGGCTGCAATACAGGCCTTATGAGAGTGAGACTAAAATATTTATTCTACATTCCTTTAAGAAAAAGTTTGTCTACTTTTGACTTGGTTAATAACTGGGAACTGCCTCTGGGTCAAAGGCCAATAAAATATCAAAAAATGTTAAGTACTTTTATTCACAAAGTTATGATGTAAAGTCATGGGTGAAAATTGTCAATATTAGATGAGTAAAACCTAAAGCCAAGATGTTCATCAGGTAGAACACTGGCCCAAGAAGCACACATTTAAAATTAGTTTGGAAGGAAACTAACATCATTCAGAAGACCAATGGACTTATAATGAAGGGCAAGGTAGAAGAATACTTTTTAAAAACTGAACAGATTAATCACTGAACTTATCAGGTGAAATAGAGAATATCTTGATAAGGATTGAATAATGGGTCTATAACATAGAATGAAGTCTATTACTTTTTAAAAACTACTAATAATCTACTGATTATTCTATGAGCCCATCCAGATGGAAAAAGAGAGAGCCTATAGTTTGCAAACTAACCATTTAAAAATCCAGGGAGCTGTAAGTCTTCAAGAGGAATTTTACTTTATTTGAGATCTTCAATCAGCTATTCCAAGTGAACATCCACTATTTACATTACTAAAATCTGAAAAATATTTGGAGACTACAAAGTTCAAGAAGTTCTCCTCAAACCAAAGTAAACTCCTTTGTTGTACTTTATGAAGGTTTACCTAATCCATGTGTTTTCCTCAGAGATGTGAGAGCCATCATTCCCAGGAAAACTCAAGGCTTGGTGTGGATAGGAGAAATAGAGAAAATTTCTGTAGAAGGGCTGAAAAAAGAAAGAATAAGTGAAAAAAAAAAAATAAATGTGCTCCAAATAAGTGGAATAAAAATATTTCTTAGCATAAATGTTACAGACCAAAGTAAACTTTCTCTCATTTAAACCCTGAGAGAGCAGAGGTACCTGCCTGCCATCTCTGCTTGCCAAGCCAGAAACAAAGTTTGCCAATTGACATGCCTTAACCAGATTCATGAAGCCCAAAACCAACTTTCCATTTGGAGCAGATCTCTGTTGAGGAAAATGACCTGTGTAATGGCAGAAGAAATCAACACCAATTACCTATAGTAATCAATGTAGTCCCTTATAAGAAATTCTAAAATGAATTAATAAGAAGTTGCTCAGCATTTGAGAAGTATCAACAATGTGAAAGAAAACAGAAAAGATAAGGAGGCTGAATAAGTTTAAGTAAAACAGGATTATTTGGGGGAATGGAAGACAACTTTTTAAAAACTCTAATATTAGATAAATTAATTAATGAATGAAAATTATGATACCCAGAAAACCAGGCTGCCGTCTATAAAACAAAAAGTATATCAATTAAAAAAAAAACAAAAAAAATATATAAAGTAAAAATATTATTGGAAAAAATCAATGGAATTGCTGGGATAAATACATAAGGTACTCTCCTAACATTTTAGCAAAAAAGTCAAAAAGATTTTAAAAAATAGAGAAATGTGACTGTCATATAAGATAAGTTAAAACAGAAGAAACTACAGGAAAATCATACTAGGGAAGTAATCAAAGTAGTCAAAGAAAATATTTTAAAGGTGAAGAAAATTACTAGAATAAATGGTATCAGAAAGATTATTGAGAAAACCTTATACCTAGACAGATTCCAGTAAAATCTAAGAACAAGGATACAGAGAAAATTCTAGAAGCATCTACAAAGAGAAAACGAAAATAACAACTAGTCATATTACTATCACATATTTCATTCAAAATAGTGCATGTTGAAAAGTAATGGAGCAACGTCTTCAAAGTTCTGAGGAGGAGAAATCAATATGACCCTAGAACTCTTCACATAACTAAACTGCTAATAACATGTGAGCACAAAATAAATGCATTTCAGACATGTAAAAATTTTGAAACTTTTTCACAGATATATTTTATGTAAAAAAAGTTACTACAGGAGATAATTGAACAATATTCAAGTCAGTAACTCAAAAAAACTGACAGCTGAATGTATCGCACACACACGCAAAAGGAACTTAGTGGGAAAATGACAAAATTTTGAAGCCACAGGAACACATTTCCTTTTCTATGAGTGATGGCTTACTGCTTTATTGGTCACTGAATAGTGGGTCCTCAGTGTTTAAAAGTAACCTAAAGACAAAATAGAATTCTTAACTATATTTATAATATTGAAGAAAAACATTAAAACCCTTGAAAATTTATAAATACAAATATAGAAATTTCTCTCACTTTACATAGAGAAAATGAAAGATAATTATCTGAAGTTAATTAAGAAATAGTTTGAAGGATAATATTTAAAGTTATAAGTGCACAAGAATAAATAATAGTATGTTTATTAAAAATTATGGGTAGGGAGAAAGGTGTAAGGGTGACAAAATTAAGTTAATGTCTCCTTTTGATACTGTGTTCTAAACAGATGTTGTTTAAATTTGCTAAATACAGAAAAAGACTTAAGATTTAAACCAGAAGAATTAACACTAGAAACTGTGAAAAGTGATTATATCTAAAAAGTGGGACTGCAGTTAAGTAATATCATAGGATATTTTTCATTTCATGCTTTTTGCATTGTTTAAAATTTTTCTATGGGCATATATTACTACAACAACATTGGCAATAATAAAGATGATTATTCCAAATGCTAACCAAGATATGGATTCCCAGTACCTCACTCAGTACATTCACCTATGAGAAACACAACCCCAGAATCTACAGTTATTCTAGCACCTCATTCGCTATATTCACCTCTAAGAAACACAATCCCAGAATCTACATTTACTCCCAGTTCTGAGTGTCAAACACGTCTAACCTCAAGATTTTATTTTATATTTTTAGAAGAAATGATACTCTTATAATTTAAATGTAATAAGAACTCAGGCAGCAACTCCTGAGTTCCCTCTTCAGCGTTGCACCAGTAATTTCAACGATGTAGTTTTTAACTTGCCAATATTCTTTATCAAGTCAAATATTAGAACTTGTGAAGTGGAAGACACAGTTCCTCTCTTAAGACATTCAGTAGATCCTGGGACACCAAATAATTATCATAAAAATTCAAAAATCTCTCCAACAATTTCGTTCTTTTTAACCCTTTTCTCCCAATAGTATAATCAGGAGTACAAGTAGGCCACAGGTTGAGTATAATCTGAGAGAAAATGGATCACTTTCTGCCTAGTCCAAAGAATCCTTCCCAAGCATGGCAGTAAGCACAGAAGAGGTGATTTATAGTTCTGTTTCTCAGGTCACCCCTAGGGCTCCATTATGTGCTTTCGTTCAGCAGGATCCATTTCTTTTAGTGAAGAATTATTCATTCAGATTAATTCAATTTACCAAAGGAGAAGAGTTTCAGTGACGCAATCCTCTTCTCTGCAATGTGTCCCAGAAGTGGCCCATAGAGCATGCCCCCAATCCAGTCATTTCACTATCCAGAGATACTTATCTCCACCATGGAAAGCCCACAATACATAACAACTCAGATTATTAATATCAAGTCAGACATCAAGCAGCTTATGTAAACCAAGAGCAGCTTCTCCAGGAGAGGCTTCTGGATTTTCCTATGAGACCAAACACCAGGTAGTCCTGAGAATAAACAGGATGGCAGTGGTTTGCTCACCTTTGTTTAACTCTGTTATTTTGTCCTTAAAACAAAAGGTTTGAAATCATGGGTAAAAAAAACATTGCCGATAAAACTGAGATAATATTAAAACCTATCAGGAAAGCTAATTCATCTAGATCCTTATTTTTGGACCCCTAATGAACCACATTTCAAGAAAGGAATCTTAAGGAGTGACAATTTTCAAAAAATCTAATCATAAGAATGCAACATTTCTTCTTAAGATTTCATGGCTCAAACACTGCAGCTGTTGCTGAGTGATCTGGCCCCAATAAAAAGGCTCCCCAAGTTTATCAAACCCCACATGGGATAATATACAGACTTTTTATGTAATAATACCCAAATTAGAGTGTCTCATTGTGATTTGTACAGATGCCAGAAGAAAAACATTCATACAGAGAAGTCAATAAATGAATGGAATTCGGGTAACAGTTACATGCAATAAATATAATTGGTGTATTTATCTAATTGTACTCTTAAGAACTGTGCATTTACTGTATGTAAAGTTTATTTCAATTTAAGAAAAAAAGATAGAAATTGAGTCACCCTGAAGTTCTAAGCCTCCAGGAATTTGAAGGTATAGAAACTATTGCTTTTACACATAGCTATCCACATATGTACAAGCAGCTCTTAAGGCCTGAGAAGTTAATTTCAAATTTTAGAGCCATAGAGGCTCTACAGATTACACGGAGTTTCAACCAGTGATTAAATGTGGGGTAACAGCATCTGGAGGCTCAGCTTTAGCACGGAGGGGGGTCAGAGGGAAAAATTAAGCCAAAAGTAAAAATCCACATTCTGAAAACAATAGTAGTAAAACACAACACTCCTGGACTGAGGGAAATAAAATTAAGAGGGGCATGCATGATTAGAAGGAAACCTCCAGAATTCTACTAATTCCAGATTCCTCAAATGGGTACAACTGGTGACAATCTCAGGGTCACCTGTCATCGCATCAAAGTTTGACAGAGAAGGATGACCCACAGGAGCAGCCTTGCTGTGCTTGAGGATTGTTCTGTACTTGAAATGAGCTTCAGATCAGTTCTTGGACCAAGTCCACCTGGGCCCCTTTCACAAAGGCCAAGCTATCAGAGTCAACCACCACCCTTGCCCCACCCTGTTCAAATACCCCATTGTTGGGGTTGATAACTGTGTCCAGTGAAAATCTGTATTGGAATCTGGAGCATCCACCTCCCTCCACCTGCAGCCTGAAGAATTCTGACCCTTCGGTGATTTCCAGAAGCCTCTGGATTCAGCTGTCCCTGAGGCGGATCTGCCCTTCATCGACCTCGGGGCTGGAGGATGTCCCTTTCCCACGTGCCCAGTGTCCCAGAAAGGCCACAAGGAGCCTTCCCTTTGGCCAGGGAGTGACTGTTTTCTGTGTCACGGCCGTTAGGGGACAACCCCAGGGCAGCAGCCATCTTCCTCTGGCCTTAAGAGCTGCTTGTACATATGTGGATAGCTATGTATAAAAGCTTCATTTTAAAGGAAAAAAAAAAGAAACTATTGCTTTATTTTCAGGCAGTTCTTACTTTGCACAGTTCCAATATGCATGAATTTCAGTTATCACAGGTTAGTTAAATCACAACAGTTTCCCAACAACACAGTTTAAATTTCACTTACCACAATACAATCTATTAACAGAATAATTGCATGAAGCAGATACAAATATCTATGTAAATAACAGATGCACTGATAATCAGTGAACAATCACATCATTTGTTTCAAAATCTGTTGGTGACAGGCCAGGGGTATCTGAGGTTCGGTTCACACAGTGAGTGGTGTGTTGCTTCCTGGTCTCTTGGAAATAAACTCATGTCACATTTCATGAAAATAGATACTCAAAAGAAAGAATTGGCCAACAAATATGAAAGTGCAATGAAGCAACTGAAAGTGATAACAATGGAAGTAAAATTTAAATCAAACATACATAGCACATTAGACATAGCTGACTGGGAATGTTGACACTATAGCCACTCAAGAGAGCCTAGATATACAGCCAGTGGATTTCAGTGAAGGTGAACAACTTACCAACATAAATAAGGAAAGCATTTGTGACAAAAAAAGAAAAGAGGAAGATGTCATAGAGGAAGTGATGCCAGGAAAAATCTTCACATTAAAGGAAATCTCAGAAATATTTCACATTAAAAGCACAAAAGATAAACCGCTGAAAGCCAATCCAAACTTAGAAAAGAGTGTGACAAGTCACCAAGGAATAGAAAATATACTCATGCTATATCTTAACTTATATGAGAAGAAGGCAAACACTGTTCAAATCATTTTTTATAAGTTTTTTTTACAAATATATGACGGAATTCAGTTCTCAATGTTTCTGATGTTTTAAATTATGGTGTTATAAATAAATATTAGTTTAGCCAGTTTTTTTTTCATTTTGCCATATACTTCCAACCTAAATTAAGAGAGTTTTAATGTTTTTAAGAACTGAGGACAATTGTAATTTTTCTCATTAGTTACTAAGATTGCTTTGCATGATGGATTCAGTTTGTATGGTCTTTTTTTTTTTTTTTTTTTTTTTTTTTTTTTTTTTTTTTTTTTTTTTGTCTGTCCCACACACCATGCAAAGACTGTCTCCTTAGACTGGATTGTTAGTGAACATTAAAAAGCCATTTTAGAGGGAAACGGGTTTCTTTGAGAAAAGAATCTCCTGATCATTTGAACCCTCTAAATGAATCATGTGAGAAGTCCATTAGAAACATTCATGAAGCTGGGAGAATCTACACTACAACCTTCAATCTGAATCAGATTACCTTTTACGTTGTCTAATCTTTCCTTTGGCAAACAGTAGGAAATATTTAAAAAGCCCAGTCTCAGCTGCCTCCCTTGGCCCCAAGAGCTTTTTCAGGGAGTAGCAGAGCACTGGCTCAAAGGGCAAAAGAATATTTTCTCCCTTCAGTAAGTACTGTCCCTTCTCCCATCAACAACTATTAATGCCTTCTTTCTGTATTCTTATAGTAGCAGTTCTATCCTCTATCCCAGGCAGTATCTCCTCCTTATCCTCATCTCCAGTGAGACAGAGTTCCATCTGAATAAGAAAGATTGCTATGTACCAGTGGGAGTCAACTAGGCTTCATTTCCCATAATCTAGAACTTGTTTTTAAGATGGCTCTTGTGGCAGCACCTATAGATTTTCCTCCAAGAATGTCCACCAGGAAGCTCAACATTGCTTAAGGACATACTTGGCCAGAACAATACTAGGAGGGTCTTTCCTCACATATCATCTCCTTTTGCCCTTCCACTCTTGTCGTTCATACAATTTGGATTCTACTTAACTCAAGTCCAAATGTCTAATTCAAGTGGACACAGATTTGATTTTTAAAATGTCTTTAAATTCACTGGATCTCTTTTATAAGCCCTATTGGTTGAGAAATATATGTGAGTCGGGGGTAGGGGGAGAGTCAATAACTTAAAACTTCCTTCGGGTAAGTGCTCACTCTTCCATGTAAAGCTCAAAGATTTCTGTTTCCCTCTTCTGCTCCCTTACAAACCCGTGTTTGAGTGTATTGGGGGGGACGTGGCTTGAATGACCTGTCTGGGCAGAGTTAGATGGTCCAAAACTGTGTTTGGTGTCTTTCTGCTGTCATGTGGGTCCTCACTGCCAATTTCTAATTTGATGCTATAGAATCAGATGTGTACTGTAGTTCTCTCTCTCTCTCTCTCTCTCTCTCTCTCTCTATATATATATATATATATATATATATATATATATATATATATATATTTCTCCTTCTTCCCCTCCTTCCCTCCCTTCCTGCTCTCTTCTCTAGCTGTCTAATTTGAAATCTCTCTCTCTCTCTCTCTCTCTCTCTCTCTCTGGTACCAGTGATCATCCCCAATCCTGTGGTCCACTTCAACTCCCTAGCTCTGAAGATTCCTTGATTGCTGGATGTGACTTCCAATTAATCTTGACCCTGGTAGCATATTCTGCAATGCTTGACTTCAGGACAACACTCTCCAGAAAGACCTCAAATCTCCCTTGTTGAGAAGGTAGGTCCCATCCGAGACACATGAGAACCAAAGTGGCCAAGATCTAATCTCAGAAACTCTGCTGCCCTATCAAGATGTCAAGTATGCTCTGCTGAAGCCAACCCCTCTGCTCTCCATATTCTCTGGTCTTATCCAGCACATACCTCCCTCACAGTCTTCAAGCCAGGAAAGAGAAACCAGAGCCTTGCCTCCCTTCAGGGATATGCTGTTTGGCATATCCCTGCACCATGCTGGAAATGCTCTGTTCAGGGCTTCTTCTAGGCTCTAGTGCCTAGAGTCTCATACACCCACCTAGGGAATCAGGTCACTTGCCACTAGCACTGATGTTTTCTACATAAACGTGTCTACCTGAAAGTTTCTAAATTGTCACTCTCACATCAAGTGTTGGAATTGATTAAAACCCTAGTGTCTGCTCTACTCTCTCTTATGTGACTCCCTTTTACTTCTCTTCATCTCTCAGATTAGGCTCAGTTTATTCTCCTACCATAACATCCGTTGGCTAGGAGAGCATGTTTCTTAGCCTAGAATTGCTAAAGGAAATTTTGTTTTCTCTACACTCAGGGTAGAAAATAAATGCTCACTGACCACCAGCTTTAGTTCTTAGTATGCTAATGCAGTCTCTACACAGAGCCTAGATTTTAAGGCAGTCTTGTTGCAAATCCTCTTGGATATTTGCTGGTAACTATTAATATCTTCTCTTTGTATTCTCATGATAGCACTCCCAACCTCCATCCCAAACCCTGTCTCTTCTTTATCCTCATCTCCAGTGAGATGGAGGGTTCCATCAGAATAAGAAGATTAAGTCATGAAAATGCAAAAGAGAAGGGGATATTAATGTGCTTCAAATGTTATTCCCCTTAATTAAAACAGGTGAGATAATGAGAAACATCCCCACGCCAAGAATGCACAAACATCCCCATGCCAGGAGTGTGGCCCTGGAAAGAGTTCCAGCCCAGTAAGTCTCCTGAGAGGATCATAGCTTTGTACATATAACACTACAAAACAGGAGAATTCAACTGAGGGCAGCCAGAGGGCAGTAAAGAAGAGTTCAAGGTGATTGCCAGGTGCACCTGTTAAGGATGTTTGTCTCTGCTGCTTCCACTTTGTCTAGCAACTATTACATAGCAAATCAAGAGAAAGACTACTCTAAATCTTTAAAATGTTTGAAATTAAAATTTAAGAGTTACATATAAAAAAATAGAGGCTAGAAAGTAAGTTAAAAACTTGAAAAAAAATCAGAAATTTAAAATAGACAAAACAGAAATTTGCAAAAATAATTTGTCACGCTGGGCTCTATCACCTAAATTCCCCCTTCAAAGCTCAAAGACTTTCTCCCCTAGTTCTAGTGAAGGTTTTTCTGCTGACTTCTTGGGTAATCTCCCCCACTGAAGAGAGTCAATCCACCCTGAGACAGCTGCATTCACTGTGAGAACATAAATCATTGTGGGAAATAAAGGCCAGACCCTGTTATGCCAACTGGAGAAAGCCCTAATCAACCACTCTAGATTCAGAGCTCCCACGAGTATGATGAGACTTGATAAGATAGATGAGCTTCAGACAATGCAATATTTAGGGATCCTTTAATAAAATTTGTAGGAGTACAATGTCTACAACATTTTGGAAAATGCTCACGAAGAAAATAAATTATCACATCCCACACTATCCACCACAAAGAAAAAAGCACTATGGAAGGTAAAACTATTTATGTTCTAGAGGCAACATGTTGCACCTGAGAATACTGCTCCCAATACCAGGTAGCACATAGAAGGCTACCAGCTTTGAGAGAGATTTAGAGCAGGGGAGGATTCTATTTTGAGCAGTTTTTTTTTGTTGTTGTTTTGTTTTTTTTTTTGAGACGGAGTTTCACTCATGTTACCCAGGCTGGAGTGCAATGGCGCGATCTCGGCTCACCGCAACCTCCGCCTCCTGGGTTCAGGCAATTCTCCTGCCTCAGCCTCCTGAGTAGCTGGGATTACAGGCACGCACCACCATGCCCAGCTAATTTTTTGTATTTTTAGTAGAGACGGGGTTTCACCATGTTGACCAGGATGGTCTCGATCTCCTGACCTCGTGATCCACCCGCCTCGGCTTCCCAAAGTGCTGGGATTACAGGCTTGAGCCACCGCGCCCGGCCTTGAGCAGTTTTTAGGCTCAAGTGCTAGCAGCCTTTTTGTTTGAGCCATACAGTGCATCCGCAGCAGCCATATCCTATGATGCTAGAGGTATCGGTTTTGGGGAAGGATACTGTGTGGAATTTATGACAAGCCCCAATGGGAGAATTACAACACAGACCTCCAGGGATCTAGAGCATGACCATGCAATCTTCAGCAGAGAATGATGGATTATAGCAATCCATTGTAAAATGCAAGTGGTTTCACTGGGATTAAACATAAGCAGGAGAGAAGAGACAAAGCAGGCTGCATGAGCTGGTAACCTGGACCCCCATGTGGCCCATTGTTGCACCTGTGCCCCTTCATTTACTAACAGATATGGTTACATTTGTGGAAAGAACCGAAAATCAAGAAGAAAAAATAAAAAATGCTGTTAATGAATAGGTCAGCTTGGTATTTGGGTTTGTTACAGTGAACTAAAAATGGCCTGAGAAGGACTCCATACTTCTATATTTGAGTCCTTATGATAAACTATGACCTAACTTAATAAGTAGACAAGATTGAAAACCTAACTTACGAGTGTGTGCCTGTAATAATAGTGAGTGCCGGCCAATTCCAGTAGCCATGTTTCAACTACTCATACACTGTTGAGTGTTTAAACTGTATTCAAATAAGACAAATGTCAACCTGCAACCAACCCCGTTGTTTCTCTATCTTACTTCCTATTTCTGTACATCATATCTCTTTTTTTGTTTATAAATTTGTTCTCACCATGGGGCATCCCTGGAATCTTTCTGAATCTGCTGTGGTTCTGAGGGCTGCCCAATTCACAAACCATTCATTGCCCAATTAAACTATTTTAAGTCAGCTGAAGATTTTCTTTTAACATAAGATTGTTTAGAAAGCTAAGTTTTCCCTCTATCAATGAGTAAAACTTTTTCTTTTTCAAAAATTTTCAGGCATTATTTTGGCTAAATGAATATTTATGGTTACCTGGATTCTGTTTCACAATATCAAGTGTTTTTAATCTTTAATATATTTGTAGGCTTCCCAAAATCAAATTTCACTTTCCATATTATCTTTTTCTTTTTTTCATCTCTTTATAGAAAACATAATTTATATGAAAGGGCTTTACAAATGAGTACTTTTTTTATTGTATCTCTTTTTATTTCAATAGGTTTTTGGATAACAGGTGATATTTGGTTACATGAATAAGTTCTGTAGTGGTAATTTCTGAAGTTTAAGTGTACCCATCACCCAAGCAGTGTACACTGCACCCAATGTATAGCATTTTATCCTTCACTGCCACCCACCCTTTCCCGTGAGTGCCCAAAGTTTATTGTACCATTATTATGCCTTTGCATCCTCATAGCTTAGTTCCCACTTATGAGTGAAAATATACGATGTTTGGTTTTCCATTCCTGAGTTACTTCACTTAGAATAATGGTCCCAGTTCCATTGAGGTTGCTGCAAATGTCATTATTTTGCTCTAGCTGAGCAGTATTCCATGGTGTGTGTGTGTGTATATATATATATATATACACACACACACACACACACAATGTGAGATATAAATTTCGTGGTGTATATATATATATATATATATATATACACACATATATATATAATGTGAGATATAAATTCCATTGTATATCACATTTTTTATATATCACATGTGATATATATATATATATCACATGTGATATATATATATATATCACATGTGATATATATATATATATCACATTCTTTATCCACTAGTGGATTGATGGGCGTTTGGGCTGCTTTCATATTGTTGCCATTGCAAAATAATACATGTTGCTATAATACATGTGCAAATATCTTTTTCATATAATTACTTTTCCTCTGGATAGATACTCAGGAGTGGGATTGCTGGATCAAGTGGTAGAGCTACTGGATCAAATGGTAGAGCTATGGAGATTAAGCAGTCTCCATACTGTCTTCCATAGTGGTTGTACCAGTTTATATTCCCACCAACAATGTAAAAGTGTTCCCTTTTCACCACATTCATGCCAACATCAATTATTTTTTTATTTTTTTAATATGGCCATTCTTGAGAAGTAAGGTGGTATTGCATTGTGGTTTTGATTTGCATTTCCCTACTAATTAGTGTTCAGCATTTTTCCATATGCTTCTTGACCATGTGTATATCTTCTTTTGAGAATTGTGTATGCATGTCCTTAACCCACTTTTTGATGGGATTTTTTTTCTTGCTGATTTGTTCGAGTTCCTTGCAGATTCTGAACATTAGTCCTTTGTCGGATGTATAGACTGGGAAGGTTTTCTCCCATTCTGTGGGTTGTCTGTTTACTGATTGTTGTCTGTCTGTTGATTATTTCTTTTGCTGTGCAGAAGCCTTTTAATTTAATTAAGTCCCATCTATTTATCTTGGTTTTTGTTACATTTGCTTTTGGGTTCTTCGTCATGAAATCTTTGCCTAAGCCAGTGTCTAAAAGGGTTTTTCGAATGTTATCTTCTAGAATTGTATGATTTCAGGTCTTAAATTTAAGCCTTTTATCTATCTTGAGTTGATTTTTGCACACGGTGAGAGATGAGAATTCAGTTTCATTCTTCTACAAGTGGCTTGCCAATTATCCTAGCACCACTTCCTGAATATGGCATCCTTTCCCCACTTTATGTTTTTGTTGGTTTCTCAAAGATCAGTTGACCATAAGTGTTTGGCTTTATTTCTGGGTTCTCTATTCCTGTTCCATTGGTTTATATGCCTATTTTTATACCAGTACCATGCTATTTTGGTGACCAGAGAAAAGGACCAAAAAGAGGAAATTGTTAGAGAGCTAAAAATAGCCTGAGAAGGACTCCATAATTCTGTATTTGAGTCCTTGTGGATAAACTGTAGCCTAACTTAATAGGTAGGCAAGATTAAAAACCCAACTTAGGAGCATGCTCCTCTAACAACAGCTGAGTCTTCACCAATCCAAGCAGCCATACTTCAACCACTCATACATTGCTGAGTGTTCAAACTGTGTTCAAATAAGGCAAACACCAACCGGTAACCAATACAGCTGTTTCTGTACCTCATTTCTGATTTCTGTATGCCACTTCCCTTTTCTTGTTTTGTTCTGACCATGAGGTATCCCTAGAGCCTGTCTAAATCTGCTGTGATTCTGAGGACTGCCCAATTTGTGGATCATTCGTTGCTCAATTAAACTCCTTTAAATTTAATTGAGATGAAGTTTTTCCTTTAACAAGTTCAAGCTGAAACTGGACAGCGGCTGTTCTATACACTTACTTGAACTTTAAAGTGCCCTTGAAGGACAGTGCTGAGAAGGAGTCCTTTGACTAGGTCTATTTTCAGGTGGTGTATTTGGTCAACTACTTCAAGTAGAAGAAAAAGTGGCCTGAAGTTAGCTCAGTATTTCTAAGAATTCATGGGCAATTGCAAATGCTTCAGCTATTGGTCAGATGCCTAGAAAGAAGTCTATCAGAACATCATGGGCTACAAAAACTAGAGTAGAGGCATGTGATGAACCAAACAGGAGATATGAAGTAGGAAGATCTAAATATTACTTGTTAACAACACTAGAGAATATCCACCATGGAAGAGCCACCAAAAAGCCAACTGGACATAAAGACTCAGCAAATTGACACCAGTCAGCCTCTGACACAAGGGGCGTATGAATGGAACAGCTGTGGAGGCAGAGATGGATGCTATTAATAGGCCCAAGGTCATTGGCTCCCACTTATCAAGGCTAATCTAGATTTTGCAGCTGCTGCATGTCTGGCCTGCCAGCAATAGATGCCAAGGCAGAGGCCCAACCATACCTTGAAAAGAACAACTAGTCACAAGGGTATCGAGTTGACGCTATTGGACCCCTTCTGTTCTAGAAGATATTTTAGCAGAAATTGCCATATATTCTGGATGTGGCTCAGTCTTTCCTTCCTACAGAGCCTCAGCTGAGGGCATTGAGATTGTTTGTTTCACCAACACAGCATGTCATATAACATCACATCAGAGCGAGGAAACTGCTTGTCATCAAAGGACACATGACATGGGATCCCCTGTACCTATTCCATGCTACCCCTCCCCGAAGCTACCTGCTTGACTAATAGAGCAATAAAATAGCCTATTAAAGGCTCAGCTGAGGCACCAAATCAGAGACGATATCCAGTAAGGACAGTGTCATCCTCCAGAACACACTATAGACACTAAGACAATAATCATTATATGGTGCTCTATCTCTGTCAGAATATATAGGCTGGGCGTGGTGGCTCACTCCTGTAATTCCAGCACTTTGGGTGGCTGAGGAGGGCAGATCATGAGGTCAAGAGATGGAGACCATGTTGGCCAACATGGTGAAACATCATCTCTATTAAAAATACAAAAATTAGCTGGTCATGGTGGCATGTGCCTGTAGTCCCAGCTACTCAGGAGGCTGAGGCAGGAGAATCAGTTGAACCAGGGAGGCGGAGGTTGCAGTGAGCTGAGATCATACCACGGCACCCCAGCCTGGTGTCAGAGCGAGACTCCATCTCTAAAACAAACAAACAAAAAGAATATATGGTTCTTGGAACCAAGGGGTAGAAGCAGGAGTGATCATGCTTACCATCACTCCCAGGGGCCACTTAGAAAATTTATGCTTCCTACCATCTTAACAGTTGAGCTCCATGCACTTAGAGGTCCTGGTTTCCAAAGAAATCACACTTCTATGTGGGACACAGGAAGAGAATTTAAAGCTGCTGCTGCCATCTCACTTCAGGCCCCTTGAGTCAAGTAGACAGAAAGCAAGAAGAATTGCCATCTTAGCAGAGGCAGTTGACTTAATGGGCATAGTAACCAGGGGCTAACATCCCTCAGAGAAAGGGTCTGTGACCTCCATGAGGTCAACCAATAAACCACCAGTCATAAAAGTGGAAAGTTAGCAGAATGTAGAACAGATCATAAAGGAAGGAAATGAATATTGGCTGTGGGCTCAAGACCATATGTCTCAACAGGGTCACTACCTTTTCTTCTAAGTTTTTATAGTTTCTCCCAAGAAAAGAGACGATCAAACTCCCAGAAGAGCTGCTTCGAGAATATAAATGAGCCTAGTAGATATGACAGTACTAGAGGTAGACAACTTTGAGTACTGTGTTATGAGCCACCCAGATCCTGCACTGAGGACTAGAGGGCTTGTTCCCCTAGCTATGCGGATGGTTGTTGATGGAACAGCTCCCAGCTGTGGGCCCTCTAGGAGGAACTGCCTCAGTTGAAGAGAGACATGTGCCCAAGGGCTTCCCAGGGTAGCCTGAATTCCATAACTCACAGGCATGGAAGATTTGAAGACCCAGCCAACCCCAACTTGGGGCAACTCCAAAGGATCATCCCAAATCCTCTTCTAATCTCCTTTTTGGCGATTGGTACCCAGACATAAACCTGAAAGCTGTCTTCTAGGCCTTCCTCTCCCAACCCCCAATATTCAATGAGTGATTTCCACGCCCCAAACACTATACCAAGTGCTTTGCCTGCATAGCCTCCTTTACACTTCTCTGCCCTCTGAGATAGTGACTGATATTATTTCTACTTTATAGACAAGGGTAATCCAGTTTGGAGATACGGAGTAAGTTTTCAAGGTCACACAGCTAGTAAGTAAAGAAAAGATTTACTTCGATCTGCTCTAGAATCCACACTCAGCCAATTCCCTGTGTATCGTCTCCCCTTATTTGTGGTTCCACTTTTCCTTTGTTTCAGTTGCCTATGGTTAAATGCCATCTGAAAATATTACATAGAAAATTCTAGAAATAAACAGTGTATAAATTTTAAGTTGTGTACTATGTGAGCACTGTGATGAAATTTCATGCCATTCCATTTTATCCTGCCTGGGACATGAATCAGCTCTTTGTCCAGTATCTCCATATTGTAGATGCTATCTGCCTAGTAGTCATTTATAATTCATCTTTGTTGCAAGATTGAACAAACATAGTATATATAGGGTTCAGTATCATGCATGGCTTCAGACGCTTGCTGGGGGTCTTGAAACATAGCCCCCACGGGTAAGGAAGGACTACGGTACTTTTTTTTGCATCAGAAAAGCCAACATGTCCCTAATTTTAATTCTGAAACCTCACCCAGTTATTTTTAGACAGTAAAATTAATTATACAAAGGCAATTAAAAAAGAAATTCTGCTTGCCACAAGGAACAGAGAGGTTCATTCAAGTTACTTCATGCATAGCTAACCTGGTATGTATGCTAACTAGCAATGGAGACAGGGATCTCTCAGTATCTAGAGACAGACATGCAGACAGCCTCTTGGAGAAGGGAACCAATTTAGGGACAAAATGGATGCTTATGATCCAAGCAGCTCCAAAAACCATGTTATCTCGATGCTTTCCAGCTGTACTTTGTTATGTTCACTGCACCAATGTTCATCAGTTGGCATGGCTCAGCTTTCTCTCTCTGTCTTTTCTCCTTCTTGGGTATATCTTTCCACTTATACTTCTACTACTGAGTCTCTCTCCTCTAGATCAAATTATTGAGGGTGATTGCCTGCCCTTGGGGAAGTTGCAGTTCAATAAAATGTGGCTAAAATTAAGGGAATAAAGGGAACTGGACAGCACAGGTACAGGAAATGCCAGATATGCCCAAAGGCTGCCTGTGAAAGGAGCCCTCAACAGATGATGGAGAGTAGGAGGAAGGCTGAGAACAAGGCAGGCCTTCTGAAGTTCGACCGTGTGGAAGATACATCAGGGACTGAGTTCATAGTGAGCTCTTTAGCACTAGAGTAAGGCTTTTCCTCGCCCATTACAAGAAATTCTTTTTCTACTTTTTTCTATCCTTAATAGTTGCTGCAGTTTCAAAGCATGACGTAGATAGGCCAGAACTTCAAATGTGTTTCTTACGTAGGCTTAGAAATGTGACTGCTGGAAGGAACCATGGAGTTGCAAACTCTAGCATTGGCCTCTATGGGGAATATGGCATTATGAAATAGTCTGTTTTCTTTACAGATTGCACTAAATATAATCAATATTAGAGGAATTACACGATCAGATTGTTGTTTTAGAAGGATAATTTCAACAATGGGGGTAATGAGATGTAGCAGGGAGAGGGATGAAAGAGCAGTTAAGATGCCTTTCATTTAGATGAGAGAAAGTGAGGGTCTTACTTAAAAAAAGGCAATGCATTAAGCATGCTGCCAAGGTATTTATGGTCAGGAAAAATTAAGATGCCGATGACAATGAGACAATGAGGTGAGGTGGAATGGATGGCAGGAGTGAGATAAGATTGATAAATTTAGGGATTTGAGCAGCTTTAGTTAAGGCAGGAAGTACAAGTGGAGCACAGGATGGATGTTTTTGTGGGGAAAGGATTATGTATGACACATCTGATTTCGAACACATTGCATTTTAGTTTTCTTCAAGTGATTCATGTGGAACTTTCCAGAAGGACGTGAAAATCTGGATCTGGAGCTTAGAATACAGGTTGGAACTGGTCATATACATTTGGCAACATATGGTCTATTCTAGCCTTTCCACTTTGAATATTACTTTCAATAAAGAAAGCAAGCCAATGAGAATGTGCATGTCTGTCTTTCAGTGATCATCTGTCTCTAAAATAGAAGTTAACTCTTTTCTCTTAAGTCTTAAGACATACTGAATTGCTGAGGAAAAAGAAAAAGCCAATCCCAAAAGATTACATACTAAATGATTTCATTTGTGTGACATTTTTGAAAAGGCAAGAAAATACAAAATTTTGGCAACGAGGAACAGATGAATGGCTTCCCGGGCCTCTTGAGAGGGCACTGAAGAAAAGCAGTAATGGTGGTGAGGGCAAAACGAAGGAATTCCATGGTGATAGAATTGCTGGGCATCTTGATTGGGGTGGTGACCCCAGGAACCTTCACATGTGATAAAATTGTATATAACTAAACACACACACATTAGTGCAAGAAAAATTGAAAAAATCAGAATTCAGATTGTTGGGTTGTATTAATGTTTGTATCCTGGTTGTGGTATTATAATACCGTTTTCTGGTTTGTAATACTATAATATAATCTTCAAGAAGTTACCATTAGGGGAAATTCAGTAAAGGGCACACTGGGTCTCTATTATTTCTTACAATTGCATGTGAATTTAAAATTATCTCAAAATCAGTTAAATTTTTTTTAATTTTGAGGCAAAATCATTTTTAAGTAAGAAAGTATGTTTCCTCCCATGTGTTTTTTCCTTACCATTTCTCAATTTACTTCCCTGATTCAGGCAATGATTGTGGCTAGCTTGTTGAGACAATAGGGTTTAAAGAAAAAGGAATATCCCACAAGTCTAAGAATAATTTTCCCTCGTTGTGATAGAGTGGGGTGAGAGTTGAGAAAGAAAGAAAGAGAGATTGAAGAATCCTTAGATGGCGTGAGACAACTGGGACAGAAATAAGTGATACATCAGCAAAGGTTCTTGTTACTGTGACACACTGCCTGAGGAACCAGGAGTTAAATGAACCAGGATCACGAGCTGTGGTCCACAGACTACCTGACCTTCTCTAAAGTGAGCACAACCCAGCCTTATCCTAGGCTAGCTCCCCTAACCACCAGTGGCTGATGAGAGCATCCCTTGGTCAGCAGCCAGCACTATTACCAAGCAAAAGGGCTCACTGCCCAGTGCCCATAGAAACCAATACTATGGTACCAGTTTCTGAGAAAATAAAAGCCTTATTGTGAGATTGACCAGCATGGAAACAGGACGTGAAGCCCAAATACATCGCTCTGATCTGGGATTTGGGGCAAGTTGTATGGGTTAGGGAAGTTTTATGAGTTAACCTGTATAAGTTGCTATACAGATGCACTGACAGAGCAGGTTTTGATTGGAAGAGCTTCAAAGACTGTTTATGGTAAGGTATGGGGAGGGTTCTTCCCACCAGACATTCTTAGAAAACAGACCCTATGTTTTTAAAAGAGGTCAAAGTTTCCTGTGGATATTCTTACTGCTAAATTTACAACTTTTTAGATCTGTGCCTGCAAAATAACTGGGCATTCTGTTATCAACAGAATATGACCAGATAAGACTGATCTGGTGGTTATAGCACCTTATCCAGTGCCTATACAAAATAATGCTTATCCATAACTTGGTATTTTCTTGTCCCTGTCCAAATTACCACCACAAAGTTCCAGCATATTTATAAACCCAAACAAAAGAGATGAATCCTGGAAGTCTAGTGAATAGTGGTACTTGAAGGAAATGTTCTTCTACCTATAATATTTAGCGATTGATGCTTAACAGGGCCAGCTTGGCAACTGGCCTTCCCACTCTCCTTGAACTGGTTCAGCATAGCTTTAGTTCCCTTCTGTTTCTCAAGCAGTCATCTTATGCCTGTGGAAATTCTAGATTTTAGTTTTTCTATCATCTTTAAGCCGATTTTGTTATTTAAGTCTAATATTGAAAGCAGTCTTAATGGATCTTACAACATTAGAGATTAGCAGAGACCATGTTATGAAGCTACATTTATTTTTATATCTCTACATTTTCTAGTGCATTGGGGCTATATTTTGTTTTCTGAATTTTTATGTTTGGAGGGTCTACCTATCTTAAGCCACATTCTCCCCCATAAACACCTGCCAATCAACTATACTTTTCTTTGAATTTGTTTTGATTTGGGTTTTTTTTTTTTTCAACAAAAATCTATATGTCTGATTATTCTGGGAATTATCTTATATTTTTCTTATTACAAAATCAGAGATGTCTTCCATTACTTCTGCATCATAAGCGAGTTCTTCCTTGCTGGTAAGAATTAGCTCCAATGTTCTACATATTACAACTTCTCTCTTCTTGGAGAATAAAGTCTCATCAAGGCAATTGAAGAGTTTATCAAAGCCCTGCTTTTAGCTAAATAAGGCTTCCAGCAGATGTCTGGATAGTTGGAGTTTCCTATCACAACCAGATCATACTCCTGCACCTGTTTTATAATCTGTATGAGGAATGCATCCTTCCCTCCTCTCGCTGTCCAGTCATCCAAAGTAGTGACATCACATCTGTTTCCTTCTCAATTTACCCTCAACCAGATGTTCTCAACTGCGTTTCCAAAATCAGTTCATTAACTTTTTCTGTAAGAAACTTCTTAAAGATAGAAATACTCTCTAATTATTTCTATTAGGTGTATTTCTTTTACCTGTTTATCTTTTACCTCTTTAATGTCACTTTCATTGCCATTTACGGTATTGGTGATTTTTATTAGCACATGTATATCCATTTGTGGTAAATTCTTCAGTTATGTCATTACTCCATGCAATAGCGTACAGATGCCTGTAATCACAGGTGGTAATCATGACCTTCCTGTCTGCTTCTCACCCTGAACATAACTAAGTCCTTTCTCTTCTAAAAGGGAAAGCTATATACCGACAGTAATTCTTGATGATATAAAAACTGTATAAAGTTCTCTGGGGACATTTTTCTCCTTTACCCTCAATTTTTACCTTTTAGAGGCCTTTTCTAACAGGTCAGTGAGACTCTTGTTAAATATGTTTTTGTCTGCAAATTGCCCAATGAGTCATTATAGACTGAGTTATAAATGCTAAGAAAAATCATTCTTATATGAATCATTGTTCAATTTGTTTGGCAGTGAAGATGCAAATTTAAATAAGAGAGAAAAATTCTCCCATCGCTCTTTGTGGCTCTAAGCAACTAATTCTGAAAGGACAAATTGCATTATGTGGGTGAAGCGAATTTTTAAATAAAAATGTTTTCATTGTTTTTAGTTCCCCTCCCCCTGCTTTTCATTTTAAGACGTTTTATGAGATGAGTATCATCACTGCACAAGCTCCTCACAGATGTTAGTGATCCAGAATATTTTTGAGTATAATCTCTTAGTATAATACACTTAGCTTCTTCCTATTATTACAAAAGATACCCCTCCACTCTAAACCTTCTAGTTTAATGATGGCTTCCAGAACACAGGTGATTAGTAGAATTTTGTTTTGGTTATTTATATACTTGCTTTAAACAATGTTAAACAACAACAAAAAAAAATCTCTTCTGTTAGTACTGAGTCCCATAACAAATGTTTCTTTCAATCCTGTGATGCAGCAGTTAAGGGTGGCTGTTCTACAATAAGAACATTGCTGATATCCAGATACAGAACTGTTTCCAGAAAGGAGAGTCCCCCTGGTGGCCAATGTTTTCCTAAGAAAGTCCTGGTAACAGCTACATGATGGGAAAGTTTCCAGCTCAAATAAACCAAGCCTGCAGTGGCCAGTGCATAACACCTTAGCTGTGCCAGTCACCTATTCTCAAGGAATATATGGCCAAAGCACAGCAGGAAAGAACAACAGAAAATAGGAATGTGCAGAGAACAGAAATAATGTAAATATAACTTAAATTGCAACGAATGAATGGCAAGGAAAACGTCAACATCAAGTGTGGTACAAGATAAAGAATGTAACTGTAGGAAATAGAAAAGTTGCAAAAGATTAATGGCAAAAAGAAAAAAATAAAATAAGAGTGCAAAAATACCACGGTCATTAAAGCCATAGTTGACACTGATATTTCAAGCCTAAGATGGAAAAAAATAACGCAAGGATGGGCTTCCTGGGCCCTTAATGGCTCAGAATGGAAGGAAATAAACTAAGTCAAGAAAGGTAGTTTCAATAAGAGAGGGGCAGGAACACAGCTGTCCAAACCAGAAAATCCAAAGAGATATGGTGCACACTGGCTTGGTGTAGAAGAACTCCAATCTCCATAGAAACTCAGTCTCTGAGGTGGGACACGGCAATAGAATGTTGCAAGCAGAAGCGAGGCCATGGGTCTAAGAACTCAGTTCACTCATTGCATGACACCAAGCAGCAAGTGTAATGGAAGGGAAATGCTCTATCCATAAACAGAGAGGACTAGTCAAGAGATCAGCTCAAAACAAGGACAATAGTTCCAATGGAAAAGTAGAGTATGAGTCAAGAATTGAGAGATGAGCAATATATATTAGTGTTAGAAAAAACTGAAGAAAGTATACATGCCTAGAGTCCCTTAGGCACACTACAAAGAAGATGGCCTGAAAAGTGACTGCTTACAGGCTCTGCATGTACGTGATATGAAAATTCCCTCAGCCTAGTGAGCCTGTAAAGTGAAGATGAATGAGAAAGGGGTTGGGTGAGTCATCTGAGTCTGTAAGACCCTTGCAACAAGAGTGTGAAGATGATAAAAGAGGACAGAAAGGGAACAAGTTTGGTAAAAAGGAAACAATAAATTAGGGTGAAAAGACCAAGCCAGTGACCAAGCTCTCTACAACTAGAAGAGACTTGTCAGTTTCTCTTACAAATCTATTATATTTACTCCAACTCATATTTTCCATATTGTTTTATTAATATGCATGGGGAAACTGTCTGGTAAAATCAGAAAGTAGTTATGTATAGGTAATTAGTCATTTTGTAAGAAAATCACTACTTGTTTAAAATTCCAGATAAGAAGCCAAAATTGATATCATTTACCTCAAAGATGACCAAATAAGGGGGCATCTACTTTCTATAATAGTGGCCTGGGAAACTGGAACCATCCTTCATTCTGAGGACGCTGAAAAAAACTGAATCCAAGAACTAACAAGATATTAAGCAATTGCCAGGTGGTGACCCAGCATGCTAAGAACACAGCAAGGTGAGAAAGGCACTCAAGGCCACTTCTGTTGATTAAAAAGAGGAGCCTAAAGGATTCTGTTGAACTTTTGGTAAACTTCTAGGACTAAAGGTGAAAAGTAAGGCGTTGATCTGCCAGAATGGCAACCTTGGTAAATAACTTCCCAGCTTACTTTGAGCCAAGGCTCTTAAAAACTGTATCCAAGTAGTAAACGTTAACAGATAAAAATCAGCATTGAAAGAGTTTTAGAATGTCTTCTTTCATCTGGATAGCCCAGGATATTTCATTCCTCAAACATGGATTAAGGTTATCTTGAAAGGCCAGCACATCCAGGCACCTGACAAGCAAATAAAATTCACCTAAGGAGGAAGATAGCCTCATCCTTGTCCTCAAATTAGTTCTACAAATAATTTTTTAAACACAGTGTCCAGCACAGAAAAGCAACCATACAGACAACACAAACACAAAGATGCAAGTAAACTAAAACATACCCACATAAACAAAGGAAAACAGAACGATCAACAACTTGAGATATTGGAAATAACCGGTATATGCTATAAAATAACTAGGTTTCTGTGGTTAAAAAAGAGTAAATGACAAGCTTAGTGACAGAGTATTTTTAACAGTAGATGACTGTAATAGTAAGCTAGATCCAGGTGAAAAGATAATTAGTAATTTTGAAGGTAAGTGAGAAAAAAATCCACAATTTAATATAGAGACAAAAGAATAAAAACTACAGAAAAGATGGTAAGAAATACCAAATATATTAAAAGCTTTCTAATAAATGCGTAAATGAAGTCTGCGATAGTTGGCTTTATGTGTCAGCATGGCTAGGCTATAGTACCCAGTGACTCAAGCCAACACTAGATCTTGTTGGGAAGGTGTTTTGTAGTTGTGGGTAACATCTACAATCAATTGACTCTGAGTAAAGTAAATAATGTGGGGGATCTCATCTAATCAGTTGAAAAACCCTAAACGCAAAACTGAGATTTCCTTGAGGAGGAAAAAATTCTGCCTCAAGACTAACATCAACTCCTATCTGATAATTCCCAGACTGCTGGCCTGCCTTAAAGTTTTCAAACTTGTCAGTTCTGACAATTGCATGAGCAAATTCCTTGAAATAAATTTCTCCCTTTCTCTCTCTGTATAAATATAGTATACATATATGATATTAATGTTAATTATTATTGATTATATAAAATAATGTCAGTGAGATTTAAAATATATTTTGAGAGAGAATAAAATTTACCAAATAAATGACAAAAGTTACACAAGTGATCTAAGATTCCTGCATTATCTATGAGAAGAGTATAAATTTTGACTAAATTGGACTTTGATAAGTCACAGAGACTTGCTAATTTCTAGGAATAATCACTAAAAGAACAGAAAAAAATATATAGATTTCTAAGGTAATAAGGTAAAGAAAATTGAATTATTAAAATACTCAATTCAAGTGAAATAAGAAAAAAATCAGAGGAAAAGCAGATCAAATAAAACACAGAGAGGCAATTGGTAGAATTAAGCTAAATATATAAATAAGTGCATTAAATATAATTAGATTATAAAGTTCCAACTAAAAGACAAATCCTGTTAGCCTGTTTTAAAAAAAAAAAAAAACTAAAATACATGCATTAAAAGAGATATTTAAAACAAAAGACAAAAACATTTAAAGCAAAAGAATGTATCAATGTATGTTATTCAAACATAAACCACTAAGAAACTGATGTAGCATATAAATACCACACAAAATAAAGCTTAAGAAAAAAGGCACTAGGAAAGAAAAAGAAATTCCTTCATTAGGATAAAATGTCCAATTCACCAGGAAGATGTAATTCTAAATCACACTCACTTAAGAATATAGCTCCAAAACAAAACACAACACAACAGAAATGCACAGAGAAATTAATCCACAGTTACAATACGGAATTGTAACACACCTCCCTTAGTATTTGAAAGAGAAATTAATCCATAGTTACAATAGGGAATTGCAACACACCTCCCTTAGTATCTGAAAGAAGCAGCAGACAAAAATCAGTAGAGGCTGGGCTCGGTGGCTCACACCTGTAGTCCCAACACTTTGGGAGGCAGAGGCTGGTGGGTCACTTGAGGTTCGAACTTCGAGACCAGCCTGGCCAACATGGTCTCTTTAGCAGAGACCAAACCCTGTCTCTACTAAAAATACAAAAAATTAACTGGATGTGGTGGCATGCCTGTAATCCCAGCTACTCAAGAGGCTGGGACAGGAGAATTGCTTGAACCCAGGAGGCAGAGGTTGCGATGAGCTGAGATTGCACAATTGCACACCAGCCTGGGTGACAGAGTGAGACTCCATCTAAAGAAAAAAAAATAGTAAAGATAAAGCAGATTAAAAGAACATAATTAACAAACCTGAAATCAGTGGACATGTAGAACAATCAGACTCAATAACTGCAGAATATACTTTCTTGAATGAATGAACTTATTTTAGCAATAACAATATATAGATCAAAAAGAATGTCTCAACAAATTTAAAAGAACTGAAATCTCAGAGTATATTTTCTGATTACAATGTAATTGTGCTAGAAATTGATAATCACAAGATAACTCTTAAAAATTCCCAATATGGTTAAATCTGAGAAATAATACATCCAACCAACCAATAGATCAAAGGAGAAATCAGAAAGATAGAAAGCTTTTGAACTGATGAATACAAAATTAGTATTTATTATGGAAGTGAGAATACACAGGATTTAGAAGAAAAAACATATACTTAAATGCATATATTTGAAAAGATGAAAGGCCTGAAATTTAATGAGCTAGGATTCCAGATCAGTAAGTTAGAAAAAAACAAAAGAGTGAAATAAGGCCTGGCGTGGTGGCTCATGCCTGTAATCCCAGCACTTTGGGAGGCCGAGGCAGGCAGATCATCTGAGGTCAGGAGTTCAAGACCAGTCTAACCAACAAAGAGAAATCCTGTCTCTACTAAAAATACAAAAATTGGCCTGGCATGTTGGTGCATGCCTGTAATCCCAGCTACTTGGGAGGCTGAGGTAGGAGAATCACCTGAACCCAGGAGGCAGAGGTTGAGGTGAGCCGAGATCCTGCCATTGCACTCCAGCCTGGGCAACAAGAGCGAGACTCCATCTAAANAAAAAAAAAAAAAAAAAAAAAAAAAAAAAAAGTGAATTAAATCCAGTGAATGGAAAATTAGGAAATAATAAAGGTATGACTATAAAATGTAACAAAAAAATACAAATGAGAACCAAAAAAAGCTTCATTTATAAGTGCTTTGAGAGACTGATCAAGGAGGGAAAAGAAAAAGCACAAGTAATCCATAACAGGGAAGAAAAGGAAAAAATGCTGCAGTAGCTTCAGATATCAAAGATGGCGATAGGAGGAAAACACAAATGATATTATACAAAAAAAAGAAAACATAGTAGAAATAGAAAAATTATTAGAAAAACATAACTTAGAAAGCGGACATAAAAATAAATAGAACTTAAAACATGTCCACAGAGAAACGGCAGGCCTAGATAGCTTTACTAGTGAGCTGCTCTAAATATTTAAGAAAGAAAGAACACCAATCTTACAAGAAATCTTCCAGAGATCAGAAAAAGAGGATACATTTCAAGATAACTTTGGTACAAAACTTGAAGAAAAAAAAAAATGGCAGGCCAATCTCACTTATGAACAGAGATTCAAATATCCCAAATAAAACATTACCAAATTAAATCCAGCTATGCATAGAATTAATACAATGTGACCAACTTTGATTTGCTCCAGGAATTCAAAGTTGTTTTAACATTAGAAAATCAATTGATGTAATTCAGCACATTTACTGAATATTATGATGACCTGGGCAGAGGCAGAAAAGACAAATGATAAAATTCAGCATCCTGTTGAGATAAATATTAGCAAACGACCTAGAAAATCAAGCATTATATTTAACGGTGAAACATTAAACATTTCTTTCTGAGAGTAGGAATGGACAAAGATGACATCATTACTTCTATTCAACATTGTACTGAAGGTCCCAGACATTACATTAAGGCAAAAACAGAATGAAAGGTAAAAGGATTAAAAAGAAGGAAACCAAACTGTCATCACTCACAAATCATGTAGGCATATATAGAAAAATCTAAAAGATTCCATTAATCATTCGAATTAATGAAGATGCAGCAAGTTTACCTGATTCAAAAATCATTAAACAGCAATGAACTGTGCTGACAGTGTTCTATTTCTTTACTTAGGTAGTGGCTATGTGCACACTGGCTTTGTAATTGTTGCTTAAGCTGTATTTGTGTTGTGCATTTTTTTATTAACTCTTATGCATCGCCAGGACCCTGAAGGTGTCATACCCTTCCTGACAGGACCTACCAGCTTGACGGAGAGGCAAGTGTATACAGCACTGCTCCCCTGAAAAGCAGCAGTACTTACATGTGAATGCTGAAAACCTCGCTTAATGGATACTTTTGATGTAACTCCATTTATGCTCACAATTTTGGCTCCATTCCATTCTTGTTTTACTGTTTAAGTTTTTCTTTAAAGCAACAATTTTCTTTATATCATTTACAATAGACCCCACAAAAGTATGACAGAAGCTATTTTTCTATCGAAGCATACTATTTCTCCTCTAGAGATGTCACCTTGAAACAGACATTTACTTAACAATTCTACGTTAGTAGCTTTCATTCAAAGACACCTGTATATTTTACCTCACCCTGCTGCACTGATCTATCCATAGCCTTTCCTTGAAGAAAAGGGTCACTCAGAAAGATTTCATAAAAACCTGTATAACAAGTCATTGTCAATAAAACCGAAATGTTTTCTTAAAGGCAAAGTATAACAATTTCTTTTATCCTCTGCTCAATAGATAAAAATAAGTTGGATACCAGCTTATGGGTATAAGCCAGTACTTCCTTCATTTATTGTTAGTTGCTTTGAACATTGTTAAACAAAAACAAAAAAAAAAAAAGGTAATACCCACTGGAAGCTCAAAGAGCCATTAGCAGAGGGCAGCAGGAGTCATAGCATCATCATCATTGAGCCTAAATGCAGAATAGAAAAGCAATATCAGACCTCAGACCTCATGTAGGGATACAGTTTAGAACCCTGGCAAAACTCCCATGCTCCTAGGGTACCTGTTTCCTCTTACAAAAACATCATGTGCTTTAAATGCCTGAGCCGCTTTTCATTTAAAATATACCATCCACTACTGCACGGTTATTGTATGTTCATTAGACATTGAAAACACAAACACTGACATTCTTCGCCTTACCTGTGATGGCATAAGAAAGCGTAAATGAGTCTGTCAAGTAACAAAAGGATTTTGTTAAATATCCCAAAACTAATCTGTTATTATTCTGCTTGTCAGGAGAAAAAAATCAGAAAACACAAATTCATATCATTTTCTGTTAACCAACTAAAAATAGAGGGTAAAATGTAATTCCACTGGAAAAATGAATAAGTACTTGAAAACCATCACATTCTATAAAGGTCTAGCTTTTGGAAACTGTAACCCTGTCATTAAATTATTTCCACAAATCCATTCACAGAGTCATGTGCTGAGTCTAAGAGGAGGAGGAAAGATCATTTTTTTCCCCAAATTTGGTATCCAGCTTTCTAAAAAAAGACAAAGGCACATTTTATCATCCTGGAAAAAGTGACTTCAGTGAAGCAGATAAAGTGTCTAATAAGGCCTAATTATCTCATGTTGTGATTCTTTTTAAATCACTTTTAACCTCAGGAAGAATTTTAATTATCTTGTATAATAAAGTCTTTCCTTATTTCACCCCCTGTAGGAGAAAAACATATTAAACCTTATTTTTGTCAAAAGATAAGAGCAGTATTAAGTTTAAATTGATGTCATTATGAAATATTTGATATCAGGATTACAAATTTCAACTTCAGTAATTATTCGATTGGTCACAAAAGGGTATCATTCCACTGCCAACTCCTAGCAAGAGGCCATCAGAGTTATCAGCATGCATGCGATACACCCGGGACAGTGGGGGGAAGAGAAAAATAATGTGTTCTTTCTATTCCAGTAGAGTCTTGTGAATCCAAGGTTAAATTATTGAAGCAGTTTGGGAGGTACTTTTTAATATGATTTTCAAAAAGTTTTCTCCTCATTATCAACTCTTTAATAAACACTTCAAAGTTTCTGTGAGATTCTCCATTGGGAAAAATATTAATTCATGAGCCTTCTTCCCAAACATACGCTCATTTCTCTCACTGGGATTCAAGAACTCAAGGAGGAAATGTTATGCAAGTGTCTGCATATAGAAAGACAAAGTTTTCCTTCCTCTTTTTTCTCATTTCTCCTACAAAGGCATTCCCTTCATGCCTAGCACGTAACTTCCATCTTGCAGTAGGATTCTGGCCTGAGGTGCAGCCTCTCCAACTCAGCAAGGGTCTCTGACACAAGGTGCTAATCTGTCCTTCTCCTCTTCATTTCTGATCTATATAAAATAACAAAAATAGCATAGACTAGGTGCTAGGCATCGTAAGAAGCACTTTCCAATACATTCATTTCATTTAATCTTCACAGGTCTACCTCCATTTCCTAAAGAAAGAACTAATCCTTAGAAATGTTCAGTGGCCGCCCCAAGGTGATACAGTCGGCAGATGGTGAGGTTTGAATGCATTTCTAAAGTTTGAAGACAGAACCCATTCATTTAACTTCCACAACAATTCCACAGTTTTTTATTCTGACAGAGAGGAAGTAATTGTTTTCACACCTTGTAGAAGGATACCATTTGGATATGCATGATGCCCTGAAAAAGGATGGCATCATTTATATACACCTGTCTTGATGTAGTTCACTTTGACTCTTGCCATAGAACTGCGTGTTGGTGAAACTTTAAAGCAGATCACTGGCATACTAAAAACTTCATGTTAATACTCATGCTACAGAAGAATTAAATAGGTAAAGGATTTAATTGCACCACATTTTATTTCAAAGAGCTCAAATTATCACAGTAGAAGTCTTTGTATTATTCTGCCAAATCAGGATAAATACAGTGTGTAGCGGACCAGTAGGAAGATAGTTTCATACATTTAAGGACCCAGGTGGTCATAGGCTCTAACATCGTGCAAGGTAATTGTAGGTGCCAATCTGCAGCCTGGAGCCCTGGAAAGAGTGGAGGACTGCAGGGGAGGGTTTGCTGGGTCAGGTGAAGAAGTACCAAGAAGGAAAACAGCAAAGACTGAGTAAACAGCTAGCCAGTCTCAATTACTTAGGTACACAGGGTAATACAAAGTAGATGCAATGATTTAAAATTTGAAGAGTTAGTTATGGGTATTTCTATGGCATGCACTAAAATTTCATTTTCTTTTTGTTTAATGTGATTATTTTTTACTGTCTCTCAAATTGACTGTTGTTTAGTTTGTATCTTGGTAAGTTCCTTTAAATCCTCTCTGGAGGAAAATGAGGGGTAGGCTATATACTTAGTTAATGAATATCTTGTGGGATCAAATAATAATAATGTTAATAATATTGCTTCTCGGCCTTTTGGCTAAGATCAAGTGTAATAATAATGTTAATATTTGCTAATATTTATACATCATATATTATGTGCCAAGTACTATGCTAAGTATTTTATGATACTGACTCATTCACTACAACCATACAGTATTAGCCTATTTATGATTCATGCATAAATAAAGCTGCTTTAAACTATGTTATATAGTTTTTATGGGAATGTTAAACTATTGATTCATGGTCTTTTTTGAACTATTAATTTAATGAAGAAACTCTTTCTTTTTTTATTATCAGGCAATGAAAAGGTAAACTTCAGCCAAGCTTACCTGTATAAACGGTTAAAACGCAGATTTCAGGGCATCTCTTCCAGAGTTAATGATTCAATAGGTCTGGGATGGGGCCAAGAATTTTGTTGCTCCAAGTGAAAGTAATGCCCTTGATATAGATGAAGCAAAAAGGCAGTATGGAAAGGCATGATAAAACTCTAAAAGACATTTACCCTTAGATTCTTAGAGAAATGCAAGAGAACAGGTTACAAGAGTGAATACAATTCTGATTTTTATCAGAACAATGGAAACAGTGTCATTGGATATTCATTGGAATATGATTTCCAAGGCCATGCGTGGTGGCTCACCCTTGTAATCCCAGCACTTTGGGAGGCCGAGGCGGCCAGATCACAAGGTCAGGAGTTCAAGACCAGCCTGGCCAAGATGGTGAAACCCTGTCTCAACTAAAAACACAAAAAAATTAGTTGGGTGTCATGGCACGGGGCTGTAGTCCCAGTTGCTCGGGAGGCTGAGGCAGAAGAATCGCCTGAACCCAGGAGGCAGAGGTTGCAGTGAGCGGAGATCATGCCACTACACTCCAGCCTGGGCAACAGAGTGAAACTCCGTCTCAAAAAAAAAAAAAAAAAAAAAAAAAATATGGTTTCCAAAAGTCATGGAAGCAGACAAGGCTGCAGCAGAATGATGCCATATTGAGCTAGTCCATTTCCACAGAGTAAAGAGATGCTCTGTTCTGCTAGTGAGCTTAGTGAGACTTCCAAATCCCTTCTGAAAAGAAAACTTCAGGGGTTTTAAGGCAGCCTGATATTTAGAGCCACCTTATAATGGAGAAATGAGACAGCATACAGGAAGAGATCTCACAGGCCAGGAGGAAGGGATGTTGAGATAATCAAGAGAGATGGACTCTCTAAAATCAAGCAGGAGGAGCACACTCCCCAGCCAACTGTCATAACCTACATGGGGTAGACACAAGCAGAAGGAGAACACCATTCCTCAACTCTGGACCGCGTCTGACTTTGCAATTTGAGAACAGGGCAGAACATGACAATGTGATGGATGCCCTATTCCTCTTCCTCCCTGGGTAATATTGCTTAGGATCTCTTTAGTGCCAGAGGCAATTTCAAGGGCTCTGCAGAACATGATTGTATCTGGGGCCTTTTAAGTTCCAACTGTGAGATCAGTTTGTAGGACATTTTTCTAAAATGAATTGTTACACGTTTTGATCTCTGCTCCTGATTCTCACTGCCTTGCTAGATTGGCTATTTTAAATCCCTACTTTAACCATGAGTAAGAAACATGATTCTTTCATGCGGGAAAAGAGATTGCTATTGTTATATCCACAATTGATCTTTCCTATTTCTCCAAGATTGGGTTGGCTGGAAAAGGGATCACCTTCCCTCTCCTCTTCTTTCCTCCCACTGGAGAAGCAGTGAGAAGAATACCCAAGTGTCACTGACAGCCACAGGGACTTGTGTACTATGGGAGTTCAAACATGTACAATTCCATTTAGGAAAGGCAATTGCTCTCTGAGTATCATTAAGCCATTAAGCATTTTTTATTATAAAGAAGGAAAGGCAGGACACGAGCTGGGAGAGGGTAGGGAGGAATTAGTCCATCCTAGCAATTCTGCCACTATTAGTTCATTTAATCATTCAGCAAATCTTTATTGGAAATCTCTCTATACCACCACATTGCTGAACTCTGGAAGTAGATGGGGAAAAACAGGTGCACAAATCCTTCTCCTATATACGTTATATTTCAGCAGGAAGACCAGATATTAAGCAACTAAATTCATTATTAACTAACTGTAATATCAGTAAGGCCTGCGAAGCACCACAACAGTCCCAGAGCTGGCCTGGTCATGAGATCAGGGAAAGCTTCCCTTGATGAACTGACATAAGTAAGTCCTGAAAGATGAGTTGAGTTCTCTGATGAGAGGGTTTCAAGTAGGGAAAAGACCTGTGGGAAGGCTCAAAGGTGGAAGCATCTACCATACACTAGAGGAACTATCAGAGGACTGCTGGAAAGGTGGTGAAGAGGACAGCACATTCAGCAGGAGCTGGCATGCCTGGACAGTCTGTGTGGGGCAACTGTCGCCATGACAACAAATGAATGTAAAAAGTTCTCCAAGCATCAAGTACTTTGTCTAGAATAATCAAAGAGCCGTCATCCAATCCATCTTTTTGAATCCAAAGCATCTAGGGTACAGCTCAACAGAAGAAGGTGCTCAATGAACGTAGGTTGAATAATGAATAAATTAATCAAAAACGTAAGCATGTGTATAAAATCTATCTTTCACACATTGGAGTCTGCTTTGGTCCATTTACTGCAATATTTCAAAATCATATAAGTATCTGAGTTCCTCGAGTTTGAAAAGACAGCCCAAAATAATTATTGTATTCTGAACCACTGTGCTCTCAAATTAATTCCTACTGCATGTGCACTCTCATCCAGTCTTTTTGGTTTTCTGTCCAAATAAAATTAGGAGTATTTTCAAAAGGCATATTGAAGCTTTAATATCATATCAAATACTTGAAAATTTCATTAACAAGATCCAGAAGAGATGACAGTATCAGAAGCAGCTGAAAACAATATAGACAATGAAATGAAAGATCTTCTCATTGAAGAGGTCCTTTACATCCTTTGTTAGTTGTATTCCTAGGTATTTTATTCTCTTTGTAGCAATTGCGAATGGGAGTTCACTCATGATTTGGCTCTCTGTTAGTCTGTTATTGGTGTATAGAAATGCTTGTAATTTCTGCACATTGATTTATTGTGGAAGACAGTGTGGTGCTTCCTCAAGGACCTAGAAATAGAAATTCTATTTGACCCAGCAATCCCATTGCTGAGTATATACCCAAAGGATTATAAATCATTCTATTATAAAGACACATGCACACGTATGTTTATAGCGGCACTGTTTGCAATAGCAAAGACCTGGAACCAACCCAAATGCCCATCAACAACAGACTGGACAAGGAAAATGTGGCACATATACACCATGGAATATTATGCAGCCATCAAAAATGATGAGTTTGTGTCCTTTGTAGGGACATGGATGACTCTGGAAACCATCATTCTCAGCAAACTGACACAAGAACAGAAAATCAAACACTGCATGTTCTCACTCATAGGAGGATGTTGAACAATGAGAACACATGGACACAGGGAGGGGAGCATTACACACTGGGGTCTGTTGGGTGGGGAGCCAAGGGAGGGACAGCAGGGGGTGGGGAGTTTGGGGAGGAATAACATGGGGAGAAATGACAGATGTAGGTGACGAGGGGATGGAGGCAGCAAATCACATTGCCATGTGTGTATCTATGCAACAATCCCGCATGATCTGCACATGTACCCCAGAATCTAAAGTACAATAAAAAACAAATTTTTAAAGACTTTCTCACTACATTTTTCTCTTCCATTGCCATTTCTGAATGCATTTAGCCAAAACTTGAGAAATTAAAATAACTTTTTAGACAGTAAATGCCTTTTCATTCATTCAAATTGCATTCGTGTTTTTATTAATCTGTTCTTATCTACTGAGTTATGACCATAAATGGGGCACTGTGCTAAATACTGGAGATGCAAAGATGAAGGCAACATGTTCTGTACTGTCTAGAGCATTAGGAGAAGTACGTAGACGGTAAGTGTTAACGTGTCTCAGGTAGAGAAGCTGGCTTTGGGGACAGTGGAAACACCAAAGAAGGAACGGTCAGTTCTATCTTGGGTGGGACAGTGGGGAGCCTGCTGCATTGAGGAAGATCCAGGCAGGAAAAGCTCACAGAAGAGCTGACATCTTCCTGAATCTTGACAGCATCCACCAAACAAACAAGGGACAGAGAGAGGTAGCATTCCAGGCAAAGGAAACAACCAAAGCAAATGCGTGGAGATGTGAGGTAGCTTGTAAAGTTCAAAGAGCTCATAGTTTGGTACGGGAGAGCACAAGTTCCAAGGTAGAACAGGAACGAGTCTGGTCATGGACATATATCAATGGAAGGGTAGCTATTGAAGGACCCTAAGCAGGGGAATAATAAAGCCAAGAATTCTATTTCAAAAAAATTAATAACAGTGTTAAAGAAATGATTAGAAGGGATTTAAGACTAGCAGCAATTTTCTAGTTTGTAGTAGAAAGAGATGAAGGTAGAACTGGTAGAATTAAGATGGCTTCCTGAAAACCCATGTCTAAAATAAAAGGATAGTTCTTATTTTTATGCACTTTTTATTTTTCTATTAACATATCAGTACCTTTGTACAAAATTGTACAAAGCTAGAGTTGGCTCGAGTTAGATGGCATTTAACCCAGTGCCCTAAGTTTGCCAAGGAGCTGAGACCCAGAGAAGGTAAGAGCTGAAGTGCTAAGTTTCTACTGGACACTGTATTGGGAATAGGTTGGAAGGCTGAACAGTAATATAGAGTTGGGGGAGGAGGACAGGCCACGACGCAGCCCATCCAGTAGAGTCCTGTAAAGGTCACTAGGAAGTGCCCTACCTTGGAGAGAAACAGAGGAATGCCGATCCACTTGGAAGCAGAATGTAGGGTTTTCCTGCTGAATTCGAGCTGTAGGATGAGGAAAAGGCAAGAATCAAGGATGATGTTCGTGTTTAGTGAATAGAGATGGAAGTCTGGGGAGGAACTTTTCTCCTGAGGGAAAATCTGTTGACTTTTTATTGATCTTACACAGAGAGACCTTGCTATAATTACCTTACAGTAAATTAAATTCTAATGGAGTTACATATCAGTAATCTGGAAGACTGTTTTATGAGCTTCCCTGATACACACTGAATTAAACACAAGGGAGAGTTGCATTCATCCCTAGATCACTTTCCTCTCTGGACAACAGGCATCTAGTATTAAATGTACTTGGCAGAGTAACCCTGGGAGTTAATAATATACCAAAGAAGTTTCACTTCTTCTCCTCCCAGCTCCAGCTTTGCTTGGAATGAGCACGGACTGCACAAGAATGCAGTGAAATCCTGAATGCAATTGGTCATAGAGCATGAGATGGACAGCGATCTTAGAATGCCATGTTACACTGGAATTGTGGTGTATTTTAGTGGTTTATGTGGTCCCCAAATTATTAATCTGACTGACACAAAGTGAAAGGGGAAGGCTAGTGTCAAATATTCCCCAAATGAATAGCCGAAGTCACTCATGGTATTTCAAATTCCCTTCACAAATGACTGGTTCAGGCATACGCACATGATTCAATCCTAGTCCTCAATTCAAAGTGAAAGAAAATCTGTGTGAGGGCGTTTAGGAATGCGTTTCTGTGTTCTAACAAAGAAACACCATGAGAGACAGTTCTTTCTTTGTCCCCCGGACTTCCTTGTATCTGGAACTGCTGCAGCCACCTTGCTTACAGCCTAAAAAGGAAGCCAATACACAGAACCAAGAAAAGCACGCGATAGATCAGGAGCCTCTCTCCTTCCCCTTGAAGGCAGCCCTGTTCCTGAACTTCCTACCACATGAGATAATAAACTGTCATATTGATAAGCCAGTTTGAGTATGTGTTTTCTTTTGCTAACACTAAATATATTCTTACAAAGGTAAGTCTCATGACTTAAAGAAATGATCAAATTACTGTATACTCAAATCCACGAAACAAAATCCTCTTGAAGGTTCTACTATATTTTTAAATATTATACCCATTTTCTGAGAAATATGTATATTCTCTCAAGAGTTTATAAATATGAATCAAGATAATTAGAATAAGTTTACTAACAAGAAATATGTCAATTGTTACAATACTTTTCAATAATGTTTTCTATGGAATTGGAGAATAGTTTTTAAAGAGAAGTGAAGGAAATCCACAAGTTTCAGTTGTAAAAAACAGATGTGAAAATATAAAAGTAAGAACAAATTGAAAACTATCCTTTAGTAAATAACCACTGAAAAACAGAAAAACAAAAGAATCTATGGTAAAGGTGGTTTTCTTTCTCTCTCTCTCCTGTCTCTTGATTTATGAGCTACTAAGTCAGATGAAAAGTAGAAACAGTACAATTGAAGTTAAGAGGGGAAAATTATTTGGAGGACACCTCTGAAGTTGTAAACAGCAGGGAATTGTTTGAGCATCAAAAATGTCTTTGGATGGCAGGTTATGCAGAAAAAGGACTTTGTGGGCTTTGTGGTCCCCAAATCCTAAAACAAGCAAGTTACAAGAGCCGGGAGAGATTAAGATGGATCACAAGATGAACAGAAGGTATTTTTAAAAATCTGTTGTGCAAGTGAACACTGAGGGTCCTAGGAACAGAGAATGACCTGGACCAGAAGTATAAATAACCTCGGTGGAAGAGGAACGTGACTCTGTTTACATTGCTGCAAGTCACCGCACATCCCAAACCCACACCTCACTAGCTACCTCTCCGTGAGGAAATTTTGGCTTGAGTTGTGTAGCATCTGGTCATTATAAGATTTTGTTATGATGAGGTAGTCTATTTTTCTGGTCACTCAAAAACTGTCAGGCTAGGTCTAAAAATTATGATAGAATATTTTTGAAATAGTTAACCTCTCAAGAACATAAAATCTTCCAAAATTTTCATCTTCTAGGCAGTGAATTAAATAGGCCTCTTGTTTTCTTCTTGAGATTTAAAAAAAATTAAGTTTATTTCTCTATTTCACACTATTTGTAGTAACTGCAATTTATTCTATTGGCAAATTTTCTGGTAAACGCCATCAAATGGACCCATGTGAGTGCTCACATATGTCTAAATATACATAAAGATGTGGTTTATTGTAGCCTGAAATATGAAAAGAATAGACTCATCTAGCAAATAGAGATATCTGATCTCTTAACCTAACTTTACAAAATTTCTCATTATAAAATGCCTGTAAATGCTGAGCTTCTAAGATACATTTTTATAAAATTACTGATTTATAAGCCCTTATTTATATAATATGTCAATGCTGTCTCTCAGCTACATCCACTCCAACATAATACAAGGTCTTTTATAATGTATGTGTTTATATAATAAAACTTTCATTACCTATACAATTGATTTTTGACCTTTAAAAATGTTTAAACACATTTTAATTTTTTCCATGGTATAAACATAACTATAAATATGATCAAATAACTTAGGCCTTGAGAAATGTACCAATATCAGAGTATCTTGGTTTTTTCTTTGAAGTGATGGCAAGACAGTGCCTTACTGTGATAGGGCTTTCTACAGAAAAAAAAAAAAAAAAAAATTGGTGACAATCAATATGTAGAGTAGTTGTTCCCAGAGCTGGGTATGAGACAAGACTTTGACCAGGACTTCCCTCCTCTTCCTGGAAGGACATCTTGTTTCCAGTGACAGGCATGATGTGCCCCAACATCTGGAAGGAAGTGAGGAGTCTTTACTGTTGACCAGAGTTGGAAGTGGCAGTGGCCATCATACAAAGGAGTAGGGTTGGTGGGGAGGCCACCACCTAGAGTAGCAGTCAAGTCCTATAGCTTTCCAGAGGCATAGCAACAGCCAGGCCACCAATCCTCTGCACCTAAGTCAGCAAGCATCCCATGGTAGGCCAGCAAGGTATCCAAGAGCATCACAGGGAGGCCTGCTGTGCTCAACAGAACACAGGCCCACCAGGGTCTTAGCAACAGAGGAAGCAGTGTGGCAACAGGATGGGGAAGCTAGAGCAGAAGCTACCAGCAAGTGTGTTAGGAAAGCCCTGTGAGGCACCCCCTGTGAGGACATCTGTGCTGTGAGGACACCTGTGCTGTGAGGCCCCTCTCTGTGAGGACAGCTGTGAGGACACCATGTGGTTTCCCTGTGAGGACCCCTGTGAGGCCGCCTCTGTGAAAACACCTGTGAGGCCTCCCCTGTGAGAATCTTCCTGAGGCCACCCTCTGTGAGGAAACTCACAGAAATATTGGCAAACATATTGAAGGACACCCATTTATATCAAATGAGCTAGAATGGGATTGTGTATATGGATTCAGGGCCTTTACTTGCCTTTCTTCTTTTCTGAAATGTTCTTCCAGACAAGGAAATAGCTTCCTTTCTCCCCTGCTTTGGATTAGAATGTTATTTTATCAGGAAATATAACTCTACCACCTTTCTTAGTATAGTCTCACACACACACACCCACACACACACACACACAGATCTAGTACTACCATTTTAATTCTTCCAGTGCACTATTATCTTACATATCTGACATGTTAAATAATATTTTTATTATTTGACACTTTCCACTGGAAGCTCTGCAAAACAGATACTTGTGCCTGTTTAGTTTACAACTTTGTTCCTAGCACTTTGAATAGTATCTGGCACATAATAAACATTCAATGATTATTTGTTGAGCAAGTGAAAAACTCTACCCCACATCACGGCCCTTTTTTTTTTTTTTGTCCTCTTCCCCTTCTCCGGCTTGGTCTGGCTGCTCCAATGGCCATGTCTTGAAACTTGCCATGACCCATAATCAGATGTCCCAGGCCCACGTCTCTCTCCTCCCTTGCCTGTTCAACTTCGCCCACCATTCTGCAAACTTATCAGGACTTCTTTACCATCTTCAAACCATCAAGCATATCCTTCAAACCCAATGTTTTACTTTTGCAGGCTTAGATTCCACAGGATATTATTTCAATAACATTTCTCAATGCTCTATATTTTAGTTTTCTTGTCCTGCTAGACTCCAGCACTGAGTGACTCAGCTATGCACTTCTCTGTGACTGTACCCTGTTGCTGAAGAGAATTACACAAGAAAGCAGATTATGAGTGACTTGAATACTGTGGCCAACTCACTTGGGTCCTCAGAATTCCTCCTTGTATTTCTTCACTTTCATTAGACACCTCTCCTTCTAGTTGACAGAGAAACTAGAAACCATCAGGCAAGAAATCCTTTACCTTTTCAATAACAAACACATAGGCCTACCCATATCACATACAGTCTACCAGCTTTCTTACCAACTTGAATCCCATTCTTACCTTCTGGGGAACTTACACCATCAACTATCCTTTGTATGTTTGTCTTCTTCCTATGATCTTGTAGCAGTTTTCTAGGGCTACCAGAACAAAGTACCACAGACTGGGTGGCTTAAACAACTGAAAGTCATGGTCTCACAGTTCTGGGGGCACAAGTCTGAAATCAAGGTTGTTGGTAAAATTAGTTCCCTCTTAGGGCTGTGAAAATGAATACATTCCATGCCTCTCACCCAGCTTCCTGTGGAATGCTGGCAATCTCTGGTATTCCTTGGCTTGTAGAAACATCACCCTAATCTCTGCCTTCAACTTCACGTGACATTTTCCATGGGAACATCTCTGTGTCCAAATTTTAGCTTTTCAAAAGAATACCAGTCATACTGGATTAGAACCCAACCTAAGCCAGTATTATCTCATCTTTAAAAATTACACTCGTAAGGACCTTATTTCCAAATAAGGTCACATTCTGAGGTACTGGGGGTTAGGACTTTGGTATATGAAGACAGGGGTCCAATTCAACCTATAACAGATCTGTAACCTCCCTATTGCCTTTTACCAATGCTCACAACTATGCCCTGAAAAAGGCTAATGAAGCCCACACTTCTTCCTAGGTTCCCTGTGTCTGTCTCTACTCACTCTTTAACAGTAATTTTTTAAATTGTTTACTTTACCTGGTGTCTCTATTTTTTATTTCCCATTCTCTTCTTGATCCACTCCAAATAACTTTCTGACAGCTCCCACAAAGGTCAACAGTGGCCTTCTGCTGATAAACACAATGTTTATTATATTGTGTTTCACTTCTTTGGCCCCTTGAAGCAGTTGGCAACATCAAGCATGCCCATCTTCTTAAAATATTGTCTTTTACTGGGGACACAGTGACCTCTGTTTTACTTTTATCTTTCTACCAATTCTTTCACTTTCTTAGCAAACTAATCATCATCTGTGCAGCCTATAAGCAAGTCTACAATCCTTGCTCCTAAATCCTCTCCATTTTGCATGCTACGCTCCCCTCCCAGGGGGTGTCCTGCATGCCTATGGATTCAATTACCACTCAGAAGTTGATATCTTCAGCTCTTGTCTCTCCTCTCACTATCAGACCTGTAAAATCCTACTCCCCATTTGCTTCTTTTTTTTTTTTTTTTTCTTGAGATGGAGTCTCGCTCTGTTGCCAGGCTGGAGTACAGTGGCGTGATCTCGGCTCACTGCAACCTCTACCTCCAGGGTTCGAGCGATTCTCCTGCCTCAGCCTCCCAAGTAGCTGGGACTACAGGCATGTGCCACCACTTCCAGCTAATTTTTGTATTTTTAGTAGAGACGGGTTTCACCATGTTGGCCAGGATGGTCTCAGTCTCCTGACTTCATGATCCACGTGCATAGGCCTCCCAAAGAGCTGAGATTACAGGCGTAAGCCACTGTGCCCAGCCCTATTTGCTCCTTATTGAAGGTTCTATACCTTCCTGAACTTCACATTACCAAAATCAAACATGAAATCCTTACCCCATCACCACCATTCGTAGAGCAGTCCTCCTCTTGTTATAACTATAATAGGTTGAACTATAATGCAGACTTGACTGGAGGAACCATATACCAAAGTTGTTATATCTTCCTTTAACTTCATGTTGTTCTCCAATTAGTTGGTTCTAAAAGAATGTATTAAGCACATACAGTTGTGACTATTCAAAATGTAATTTATAATCTCAGTTCTCACGCAAGAAATTACATTCTAATTGGCAAAGCTAACATCTGAAATAATTAAAAGGAATTAAAAACATTCTATAGCTGTTGATTTCTGTGTGTTCACTGTTAAGTATTTTACATGTAAAGGTTCACTGACTCTTATAATAATTCTATAAGGTAATTTTATCTATTTACATTTTGCAAATAAGGACACTAGTTTTGGAGAAATTAGTGACTCCCTCAAGATAACCTACAGACCAAATAATGAAGCCTTGTTTCACCCCAAATCAGAAGCTGAGCCCTTATTCACACTGCTAAATTGTGATCCAGTTCCTAGTACATATTGAAGTCATCCACAGAAAGCAGAAAACTGCATTTATCCTTGGTTTTGAGGAATTAGAGAAAGTATGGCTAGATAGAGAAGTGAACAAATCATGCGATCTGAGCAAGGTGTGGATTAAAATGACCCCGACATAAGAGAGGGACAGCAGAATCCATTTCAGCAGCCCAGAGGCCCTGTTGAGGACTATTATATAAAGGTTAGCATGTAAGCTAGGGTCATCAGATGGAGTTTCTTGAATGCCAGGCCGAGAAGTTAAAACTTGAAACTCTAAGCAATAGGAAGTAAATAGTGAAAGCACAATGCTTTTAAAAAGAGTACAATAATACACTCTGGTTTTGCTTCCACTGTCCTTTGTGATAACACACAAATCTCTAATAGCCATTTTTGGTTCAGATGTACATTGCGCCATTAACTGTGAGAACATAAACTCTTCTCCTGGGTTAAAATTGATAATTTATGGGTAGGCACAGTAATGTAATCCCAGCAACCAACACGCATAAGTATGGTTAGAATTTTAAGAATAGATGTGCAGATGCTTGATATTACACAAATCATTTAGAAAATCTGCCTCACCTGACCCAGTTATCTCCTTTTTTGTCATGCATCTTTTTCTTTGTCAAAGATCTATACCAGAAATTAACCTGAAGAATGAAGCATAGGAATGACACCATTGTTCTAAGAGATGATAATAATACATTCCTCATAATGACTGTTCAGATCAGTTCCAAAATGCCTTATTTTACAGCAGTGTTGATGTGTCAAGAGATGGATTTGTTGACCCACAGGAAGGCTGAAGTCATTTATAGATTGAAAATACCTAAGATGGGCCAGTTTGCTAAGAGTTCCTTGGCTTACTATGAAGTTATATCCCAATAAACCCATTATTGAACATATTGTAAGCTACCAAACATCATAGCTTAGCCTAGCTCACATTGAATGTGCTCAGAACACACCTTAGCCTACAGTTGGGCAAAATCATCTAAAAGCTTATTTTATAATAAAGTGTTTAATGTATAACGTAATTCATTGGATACTGCACTGAAAGTGAAAAACAGAATGATTGTATAAGTACTCGAAGTACAGTTTCTATTGAGTGCACGTCACATTCATACATGGAAAAGTCAGTAAATTACAAGGGGAACCATCATAAGTTGGGGACCATCTGTATATGTAGCCAAACGGTGCCTAACTTCATGAAGCTTGCAGTCTTTGGGAGAAGACAAACACTAACCAAATAACTACAAGTTCGAATTTACCTTGACAAGGACATAAATAATTCACCTCAATGTGACAGGTGAGATCGATTGAACTTTGTTTGAGTTTTGCATGCCATAGGCCCTGCTATACAACATTGGAATTCTTGTAGTACACGAGCTATTTGTATAGGTCCTCAGGCAAGTTATTTAATTTTGCAAAGGTTCAGTTTCCTCACATGTAAAATGAGAGTATAATAACGAATGGGGATTTTGATGAGGATAAGTGAGGTAGCACGTGAAAATGCTTAGCATTATGCCTAATGTGTAGTGAATATTAAAATATGTTAGCTATTGTTACTCTTCCAGAGGTGCCTCTTATGAATCTGCATCTTTCATGCTAGGGGATACAGAATCTGATTAGTCAAATAGTCTTATCTGCAATAGTGTCAACAATGTTTTGTGCTAGCAACAAATGTTTACTAAACACCTCTTACAGGCAAATCATTGTATAATATTCTGAAGGTAGGGGAGGAAGGCAGTAGCTTTTATTAAGTAAAGGAAATAGCAATAAGGATGTCAAGTGACATAGCCATAGGAATGAGGTGGGAGGTGGACATGGTGAGTGTGGCTGAGGATGGGCCAGCAAGACAGAGGATGATGCTCTTGGGAACACTGGGATGACGGTTATGTCATCAGCAGAGAGCCTTATCTGGATCCAAAGGCCAGAGAGGATGATCAAACAGGTAACATTTCAGTTTCAACTCAGCTTCTTGGTGAGGAGAACATCCTAACCAATATTTTACTGAGTCAGCCTAGAGAAGAAAATTTTTAAAAGACACATGCTTTAGGAAATGTTTCTGTCGAAAACACTATGGGAGCGATCACACTAGCTGCTTGAAAGCGACTTCAATACAAGATGTACGTGAGAGGTCAAAGGCAGTCCTGTGTCCCAAGTGGCCACAATTTCTTTATATCAGAGCTATGGTTTTAAGTTTCAATCTGAAAACTTACATCCACACAAAAACCCACACATGAATGTTTACAGCAGCTTTATGTAATTGCCCGAAACCTGAAATCAACATCCTTGAGTAAGTGAATAGAAAAGGGTGAAGACGAATGTGAAGATGAGTAAGTCAAGACATGAAGGGACCTTAAATGCCTATTGCTAAGTGGAAGAAGCCAATCTGAAATGCATAGATACCATAGTATTTCAACTATATGACATTCTAGAAAAGGAAAAACTAAGACAGTACAAACATCAGAAGTTTCCAGGGCTTTAATGGGAAGGAGGGATGAGTAGGTGAAGCAAAGGGCATTTTAAGGCAGTGAAACTATTCTGTGTGATACTCTAATAGTGAGTACACGTCAGGATAAATTTGTCAAAACCCACAGAACGTGCAACACCAAGAATGAACTCTAATGTAATCTGTGGACTTCAGCCGATAATGATGTGTCAACGCTGGTTCATTCATTGTAACAAATGCCCCACTCTGGTGTGGGATGCTGAAACTAGTGGGGACAGCTGTGCGTATGTGGGGCAGCAGTATGTGGTAACTCTGTGTACTTTCCACCCAATTGTTCTGTAAACCTAAAACTGCTCAAACAGATAATGTCTATTAATTGAAAAAACAAAGTCTCGGTGGATAGACGCTGTGTAGGCAGGTGATGAGTATGGAGTGAGGCTTGTTTTTCCTTTACTCTTTCAACCTATTGGATTTTACATCCTGACAATATCACCTATACAGTATATAAATGGTTAAGAAATTAAAAGGTAAAAACGAAAATTCACATCAAAAATTTTTCTTTAAAGTTTACAGGATGGTTTGACCTACAAATTTCCTCCTTTATCACTGGTTTATTGTGGTAAAAAAAAAATGTATTTTTTACTTATCATATTTTCATTTTATGATGGGTTTATCAGAATGTAGCATCGCTGTAAGTTGAGGAGCATTAGTAATTGAATAATACTTAGTCATATACATGGAAAACCTGCTTGGAATCCTGAAGCAGTTTTTAATTGTTAACCCATTTTATCACCCAGGGAACAGACACAAACAGCACATGAAATGCTTTGCCCCAAATCACACGGCAGTGTTCCAGGAACACATTGATCTGACCAGGACCACATTTCCTATTTTTCCTTCTGTTATTTTGTAACACAGAAAGAATAATGGTTCCAAGGAAGTTCTAACCTGCTACAAAGGTCATACAGTCAGCAACACAGATTGTTCAAAATTAATAAACCTGAAACAAGCTAAGTGGTTTAGATACCTTTAACTCTTAGAAATTATAATTGACCTTTACACCTGATCACTGACCTCTGCATAGCAGTCAAGCCATATCATTCAGCCAGGTGAAAGGTTTAAAGGTAATTCCATCATACTTCCAACATTCCAATAACACAGCACAAGAATACACTACCAGAAATTGAGAGGCTTTTTAGCTCAAGTTTCCAGATAAGGAAATCGATACTAGAAGTGAAGGTGAAGAGTAACAGTAATAGCTAATATTTACTGAGAAGAATGTGAGAACCTTTGTTCTAATCAGTGGTCAAGTATTAGCTCATTCAACCCATGCGCCCACCCTTAAGTGCAGCTACTGTTCCCATTTTATAGAACATACGCAGAGATTAAGTAACTTGTCAAGGTCACCCAGAAACTGAGTCAATCCATAAAACTCCGGCAAATTGCATCCACTTAGTAGAGCATGCATTTGCCTATGCATCCTCTGATGCATTCAGATTTTAAAACAGCGGCCACAGCTATGAGTAGGGTTGTGTGACGTTGTGGCAGGGAAGGTCAGTGGTTGGAAGTATTCTTGGGAAGCCATCTGAGGATTTTGTTCATTTCAGAAGTCTAGTTTTCATGAAGCCTTAGAGTCTGCAAGGAGGTGCGAGTAGGGAATAGTCGTCATTGCCTTAGAAGCCGGGATCAGAATCCCAGGCACCAATCCCACGTGGGGGCACATCGTTACTGCGACCAGTGTGGCGCAGATTCTCAGGCCCCGTTCTCAGGGTTAATGGAGAAATCTTAGAAACCGTAGAATACTCCCCAGAGCGGTGATTCTCAAGGTGTGTTCTCCAACCTGCAACCTCAGCCTCACCTGAGAACTTGTTAAAAATGCTCATTCTCAGCCACTATCTCAGACCTGCTAAATTGAAACTGAGCCCTGTGTTTGAACAAGGAAGTATTCTGAGTGATTTTGGTCTATGCCGAAGTTTGAGAACTATTGTCCTTCAAGGCCCCAATACTCCATCAATGTCCTCTTTCCTGAGTGCCCTACCTGACAGCAATTGTCTGGGTATTCTTGGAAGCACTTGAGCTTTCTGCAGGACGCCCACCTGCGGCGATAGCGCATAAACAGAGTGAGGGTGCGAGGGAGGAGACCTAGGGCTCTGATTTCCACTCCCTGTCCTATTTTGAAAGAAAACAGAGAATGTTGATTTCTCTTCCTTTGAAAATGCCAAAGGCAAACGAAATCATCAAGATCCTTTTTGAAGGAAATGAATCACTGTGGAAAAATCAAACTTAGAGTGATTAATTCCACTGAAACCCCGAGTCACCCCAGGAGCCTTGGCCGCTTCTGGCATGGTAAAAATTCAGCTGAATCAAATGGAGCCCAGTGCCTGTGTGAGCTGATTTTTGCCAAACCTCCCTCAGGCATCGTTTACAAACCCGGGACAGGAAATCTCGAGGAAGCTTCAGAACCGTCCCTTTCTCCCTCTTCCGAGTAAACAGAACGTTAAGAGGACATGCAGGTGACTGTCCTAAGGGTCTCTTCCTCCTGCTCAGAATACAGGAAGCTGCGGATGCTTCTGCTGTGGACTCAAAGAAATGGTTTCTGAAATCGCAGTTCCAGAGGAGTGCGTTCTTCACACTCCCTCTTGTGGCTGCTCAGAGATAATGCAACCAGGAAAGGCCTTAGACTGCATATTAATGCCACGCTTAACGGAATTAGAAATCTAAGAATACAGGATTTGAGAAGCTTGTCTTTCCATAAATTATGTTTGCCTTGGGCCTTGTGGAAATCTACACAGCTATTCGTTCTTGGAGGACTGTAAGTGCCTGTCCCAAATAAAGCTGTTTTGTAAAAAATGGCGAATAAATATTAGCTTTTTGTTTAAAGAATTTAAAACAATTAAGAGGGCTGAAAGAACAGGGTATAACTGAATTACTGTTTGCTTCTTGGTGTGTTTACACAGGCAAAGCAAAGGACAAGAGAGACTTTAGATCATTTCTAGGATTATTCATTAGTAAAACCGAAACCAAGATGTAAAATAAAAATATGTGGATATATGTATGTGTTGGCATTGTATACGTTCAGTGTATGTCCCACACTGCACCCAGAACAATTTCTTCCTACTGTTAGCAGGTTCTGAAATTGGTGTCCTCCACGTGGCTATCCTACCCCGAGCAGGGAGAAGGTGATGACTTCCTTGACTTCCCCAGGGGATATGGCACTGCCCTCCCCATAACCCTCCTTTCTTCACCTGAAAAGCATTTTCCCTTTCTCATTAACCTCTGAGAATGCAAAGCAATTCCCTATGCAAAAAAACCTCTGAGAATGCAAACACATTCCCTATGATGTGTGTGAGTTTAGCATAGCTATATTCCTGCTGGCTTCTCTTCTAGGCTTTAGTAAAGAAGCCTGCCTAAGGTTATAAGCTCCTAATAGAAAGAAACAGATCTAATTCACCTTGCAGTGTCTAGTCAATCACCTCTACAAAATATATTAATGAAAGTTTCATAATGAGATTACATTAATTATTCAGTTTTTCTAATTGTCTAGAAACAAAAATGGATTGTCAGAAGGTATGCAAAAATTTCAGGAACAAGGAAATGTAGGGATGGGTGAGGGGATTAAGAAGCATGTAGGACTTGGTCCACAGCTTCCCAACGTTGGCACTCACTGTTGACAGTGGAGTGGGATAATTCTTTGTCGTGGGGGCTGTCCTGCGCACTGTAGGGTGGTCAGCAGCATTCCTGGACTCAACCAGCTACCTTCCAGTTGCACTGCCCCAAATGTGACAGCCAAAAATGTCTCCCAGCACTGCCAAATGTCCTCTGATGACAAAATCACTCCAATTATGAGCTAATGATTGAGGGGGACGGTGCTGTTTGTAGAATTGTTAACTACTGCAATGAGTAGACCAAGCTGAGGTGAAAGAGGTCTGACTGTGAGGCACCATGAGGCAGAGCAGAAAGGATGGGCTTTGGAGTTGGTAAGACCAGGGTTTGGATCAAAGGATGGGACTATAGACCTCTTTTTTTTTTCTAAGCCTCCAGTTTTGCACGTGTAAAAGTAATGATAATAGTGTAACAATAGTAGTAGTCATAATATGCTGTGGAGAAGGTGAATGAAATAAAGTAGCTAAAGGATCTAGAACATTGCCTGGTTATGTAACAATGTTGGTCGACATCACTGTCCTCTTCTCATCTCCAGAGGTCTCCAGAAATAAAACATAACTTCTCTGAGATAGTTTAAAAGAGCCTTGGAGCCTGACCTTAGGTGTGTTGAAAAGAGCCCTGTGCTTGAGATTCCTGGTGAAGAATGTCACTCTGGCTTCCGGAAAAACTGTTTCTGCATTGCAGGCTGTGCCCATTCAGAACTACGTGCAGGGCAGGAATGTTAACTCTCCAGATAAGTGATCACTCTCCGGCAGCAAAGCAGATAAATTATATCTGTTCCAAAAATGGAAATACAGTTAGCCCTTAAATGCCCACTTTGGTCTCTATTTTTACAATCAGAAAAGTAAAAATCTTTCTTTTCAGATATGGAGTAAAATTTATGTACTTTGTGTCAAAGAAATCTTCTTGGCGATTTTGATGCCAAAGAGATTTTTGCAATGTTATTTATGCCTGATATATGTCTCTTCTTGAAATAATGACTGTTGTATGTTCAGATTAATCCTAAAATGTTTCATGGAAACGTTATGTAACTCTGTAGAAACATCTTCATTGCCCCTACTGTTTATTACAATTTTGAGTAAACCACTTGCTTATATTTTATATGTTGCCTAAAAATAAAAAGACATATTAAAACTGACTTAAAATACCTGTAGATTAACAATCATGGCATTAGCAATTTATTCTTGAATTTCATCTGATTAAAGATTCATTCTCCTTTTCCCAGAATTCCTGTACTCTAAGCTGTTCACATTTCTGATTTTCCCCTTTCTCTCTAATGCTCAGGAGCCCTCATTTGAAAATGGGAAGCCTGGTAAAGGATTAAAACTCCCCATTTTTTAAGTCTTTTCCATGTCATCACTCTTACCACAAATATTTTTTAGGTGGAACCATATGAAATTATGAATATTTGACTTTTTTAACCTACAAAAATGAGTTCATATGGTTCAAACTAAAACCCTCCCGTTATCTTTCATTATGGAAATTCTGCTCATCCAATGTCACTTTCCCTGTTTTCCACAATCACTCCCACAGCAAAATGATCTCCCCTGCTTTGCAATAGAACTGTCGTTGATCCTTGCTTACATGACTTTTGGAGGTGTTTGCTATGAGAGAGCACAAACTTCAGGCTTTAGCCTGGCCATCTGGATTTGAATCCCATCTCTTCCATGTACTTGTTGGGTGACCTTGAGTGAGATATTTGGCCTCCTAAGTCTCAGTTTCCATATTCATTGAACAGTTGTGTTGAGCATCAGGATAATGTATTCAATATTTTACATAATGTCAACTACATAATAGGTGTTCAATAAAGGCGCACTTTCAAAAACAATTAGCGGTGGTAATGAAGTTCTGAGGTCATTCCTTATTCCTGCATCCTTTTGTGGTTCCTTGCATGCCAGTGGTATCCAACACATAACAGAAACAGCAACAGCAATATAACAACTTTCTTTTATTAGGCACTTACTCTGTCTCATACTGTTCTAAATATTTTTCTTGCATTACCTTATGTAATCCTCACAGCAATCCTATGAAGTAGATTCTGTTATCATTTTTAGAGGTGAATTAAGATGATCACTTTAGAGGTGAGATAAAGAGGGGTTAGATAAATTGACCATGGCCACACCTATGAAGGATTCAAGACTGGAACCAAGGCCATGTGACACTGGAATACATAATGTCCTAGATGTTTTAGGAAGGCCTCAAAGCCTTTTTCCAACTTTAAAGAGTCATGATTCAAATATGATATTCTTTAAATATCGAGTGCTATTTTTATTTACAAAAATAATCACTCATCTCATTTTTTTCTTTGTCCCATTTAATGTCTAATATTTCATTTCAGTTTTAAGTAACTAGGGATTTTGTCAACACAGCTGGGCAGTACTAAATTGTGGTTAAACTTGATAGTTCAGTTCAGTTCAATAATTTATCTGATGTGTGCAAGGTACCAGGTGGGGCCCTCAATACATATTACAGGAACACCACATACTCCTTGGTTCAAAGAATTCATAGTTGTGCCATCTTAAAAAAAATTGAACTTGAAATAATTAGAGATGATGACAAAGAAAATTCAAACATAACTGAATTTAAAGAATTTTTCCAAAAATATCACATAATTGCCCCTGTGTGCCCAGCTAGCACTTTGCAAAGTGCCAGGCGGGCTGAGCAAGGCCAACGTGACTCTTGACCACAAGGAATTTACAAGCCTGTGAAGATAGGAACACTCACATATGCAATCAGTTGATAATGCAAACCAACACATTCATTCCTTCAACAAACAGATTTAGAGCCAACTCCCAGCCAAGCTCATGCAGAGAGCTGCACAAGGGTAAACAGGTTCGGGCTGGCTCTGTCCCGTGAATTGTGCAATTTAGAATACATGATAAATTTTGTGAGAAGGGAAAAAATAATAATCTCATGGTTTAGAGAGTTTATTGAGGACCAATGTAATTGAAGAAGGCCTTTTAAATTAGGGTGGAATTTGACTCTGGTCTTCCACAAAGCATGGTAAAATACCACTTAGTACTTAATTCCCAAAGATAGTAATCAACAAAGACATATGAGGATGGTATTATTAATTTCTTATTGATTGCAAAAGACTCCAATGGAAAATAACTACACTAACAAAATATGCATTCATATTCACATGAAACTTAACATTTTAAGCTTAATATTTCTATTCCATTTCCTAAAAGAACTAAGGTAAAACTAACCTCAAATTTGAAAATGTTCTTTACAAAGATTCCTATAAAATAATGTTAAAAAACCAAAATCCTGCACTATAGTTAAAATTGAGGTGTTTTCCTTTCAATTCAAAACCTCAATTTTCACACCTTAGTATCTTAGACTTTTCAATCACAGGCAGTGGGAAGTTGGTTACAGAGCATAGTTACTATAAAGAAGGAGATTGCTGATAGCATACTTCTGAAGTACAGCTGCTGCCTGTCATCTTAAAATGGTTAAGTAAGCAATGCAAAGAAAAATATGTTGAGGGGTAAATTGCTAACTCAATCGAGATGAAAGATGTAGGTAGGTCAAACTGTATTTTTTTATTTCCTTTAATACTAGTAGATAGTGTAAGATGACCAGCTATTTTTCTTTTTCTACATAATGGTCTAGAAGAGCTTTTCACAATGTAATTTACATAGTATCAGGGATTATGTTTTTATCTGCAAACTAAACAGGATGAAATTATGTCGGCACAAGTCTCCACAGACAAGGTATGTCAAAAAGATAAATTACATAATTTATATTTGCATTCCTCTGCATTTTTAATATTGTTATATTCTTTGCATTTCTAATTATATTTGCATTTTAAATATTGAATTCATCTTTAATTTTGGTGGTAAAATGACGTGATATAATTAGGAAAGGATGAACGCGAGACACTTTCAGAACCTTTCCTTTTACTTTATCTGCAATCAAACACTTTCTTTTTCCTGTGATACCCCCAACTACTCCCAAAGACCAGTGTCATCAAACTAGGCTCTAGCTGATCATTAATTTGGTACATCTTAGTATTATTCACAATTATTCTTGCCCTGTTCTGTAAGCAGATTATACACCCCCACCCTTATGAAGCCTTCTAGGCAGAATATACCCTCTATCCCACTATTAGGGCCGGTTATGTCAATGAATGTTTTATAGATGTCAGCACAATCTCTTGTGCTCTTGCCCCCTGCCACAAGAATGCATGTCCCAGATAAGGGCCACTCCATCAGCCTAGGTCCAGAAATGAGAGCATACATGGAGCAGACTTGCAGATGGCCCGCAGCAGGCCTGCAGTCAACTCTCAGCCTTCATGTAATGTGGGAAAGAAGGATATGTGAATATTACACTCCACTAAAACTCTAAAGTTGTAACATAGCAAAATAATTGACACAATTAGTAGTGGCTATTAGTCTTTCATATTGTCATACTATATGCATGCTATAAAATTATTGGACAAAAATATTACTAGCCTGTCACAGACACATTGGACTTGCCTTTTCTCCTTATGACTGCATCATGTGTGATGATCTGAAATGGAGTGAAGACAGAAAAATAAGAAAATTCAAGAATGTACTACAGAGTGATCTTCTTCCTCTTACAGCACCCATTGAAACCACTCATGGCTTCTCTGTCTGCATCCTCTCCACACAAATATATTCTTTAAGGCACTAGCCCCATATCATATACCTGCAGGTCAGCCTGTAACAGGCTTTACCTCAGAAGCCAAAGATCTATAACTATGCAAGTATTTGTGTTGTATAATATGGAGCAGCACCAAGAAATTAAGTGACAGACAGTAATGCCCACAACTAAAGTGACCCCTGGATCCCCTCCCAAAGCAGTCTCTATATCATAACTATCAACTGTGAAAATAATATGCATTTTATATATTCTACCTAATTGTTGGGTAACCTGTATTTTAAAATCTTAAGCTTCTAGTTTTAATCTACTTTGTCCCATCAGAGTACTTCCTTTCCTCAACTTTCTCGTTTACAAGGCCATTTTTATTTTTATTTTTGCCTCACTCTGTACTGATGGTCCCTAATCTACTCAATCAGTTCCTTCTCTTCTATGATGTCTATTTTCAGACACCTAGGAGATTGACAACTCCTAGAAATACCACTCACCCAACTGCTTCCTTCCCCTTCTTTCATACTAGGGCATAAACTTTACCGTATCTTAAACGCTTCTTCCTAAATGCCTCACGACTATGATAAACTTGACGTGCTTACAACTGAAGGGATCTTGTCCAAGTTTTGTGCACTTGCCAATTTTACAGGAAGTGCTGAACTGACCGTGTGTGTATTTGTGTGTCTGTGCTTACAACAAAATGTTAACTACAGTTCTCTCTAGCTATTGAGATATAGGTCATTATTTCTTCCTCCTCCTACCTTATCTTTCTTTTCTCTTTTTTCCTTTCTCTTCCTCTACCTCTCCTTCCTCTGCTAATTCATACCTCATCTCTGGTTATAACATTTCAATAAACTTCTAAGATGTTTTTATAATGGAAGTATCTTACTTTCTGTTAGCATCCAAGTACCATGAAGCCCATAGCTGTCAGCACTTGAAAGTTTGGTGCCTAGCAACTCAGCTACTCATTTTTATCTTCCATGTCAGTTTGGCGCAATGTTTGCTAAGCAAGAAGGTTTGCCAACTATAGCTACCTCACACTACTTAAGGTCATGATATGAAAATTTTCCCATCCAAACATGGACATCACCTGTGTTAAGTGGATATAGTATTGGAGACCCTAAAATAAACCTGTATCACCAAATGTAAAATGTAGGTATAGCAATCAATAAACAGCAGCTCTATTAAGCCTCCCAAGATAATCCAAACTCACTGGATAACTGATGAGAAGGATGTGACAATTGGTGTTCATCTGAAAGTGACTTACAAAGTGTGTCAATGTCAGCATACAGTCATTCATCCAGTATATTTATTGAACTCCTACCATGTGCTAGATGGGTTGTGAATGCTCTTCAGAATGAAACTTTTGGTAACTGATAAAGGGTATTCAAAGAGAGTGTTTGAGTGTATTCTTATATCAGGGATACAACAAATATGACCAAAGGAAAGAATATTCCAGCTGCATAGCACAATTAACCTGGTTCATTCAAAAAGGGAAGACCCTGCCGGGTACGGTGGCTCACGCCTGTAATCCCAGACCTTTGGGAGGCTGAGGTGGGCAGATCATGAGGTCAGGAAATCAAGACCATCCTGGCTGACATGGTGAATTACTGTCTCTACTAAAAATGCAAAAGTTAGCTGTGCATGGTGCCATGTGCCTGTAGTCCCAGCTACTTGGGAGGCTGCGGCAGGAGAATCACTTGAACCTCGGAGGCAGAGGTTGCAGTGAGCCACAATCGCCCCCACTGCACTCCACCCTGGGCAACAGAGCAAGACACCATCTCAAAAAAGAAAAAAAAAGGAAGATCAAACAGACCAGTTTGGGCTGACAGTCTCCTTCAAGATAATCCATCTCTCTTTTTTCTGACTGAACTCAGTAGGGGTTTCTTTTCAAAATGTAAATATCTGTATTAAAAGGAATTTTCTTCTTGATAATATAGAATTGTTTTTAAAAAAGAAATTAACCATAGAGAAAGTGGAAGTTTCCTTATAATTCCAACCTCCAAATGTAAACACTGTTAACAATTTGCTGTATACTGGTAGGCTTTCTCATTGTATTTATTAATACATTATTAATAAATATATAGTTCTTCACAATATACATACTGTTCTATAATCTACCAAATAATCTGCTGACTTTTTAGGAAGCAAGCTTATTTCTTGCTTCCTAAAAAGCAAGTTTATTTCTGAAACAATAAACAAGCAATGTGGATATTTTGAGCCACTTAGCATCTCTCTTGGTATAAATAAATATATTTACATTGTTATTTAAAAGATAAAGTAAATTCAAAATCTAGAGTTTGATTTCCCCCCAGGGAAATAATTTTTTTAAAAAACCTTAAGGATCAATAGGGTAACAAGTGGCAAGTTCCAATTGCTCTCCCATCTCATAAAATAATAAAATCAAATTTTCTGAGAAGATTCTGTGAAAATGGCAAAGTAGGAAACATCAGGAATCTGTCTTCCACCTAGACAACAATCGCACTGGCAGAACATGTCTGATGTAACTATTTTGGAACTCTGTAGTTTACTGAAGGATTGAAATTTTCAAGGAACTAGATGATGTTTTAGTATGTTCAGGCTGCAATAACAAAATACGTTAGACTGGGTAACTTATCAAGAATAGAAATTTATATCTTATTGTTCTGGAGGCTGGTAAGTTCAAGATCAAGTCACCAGTGGTATCTAGTCAGATCTGCTTTCTCATAAACCACACCTTTTTGCAGTATCCTCATATGGTAGAAGGGACAAAAAAGTTCTCTCGGGCCTCTTTTATAAGGGCACTAATAAATAAGGAAATTGGAAGCCCTCATGATTTAATCACCTCCTAAAAGTTCCACCTCTTAAAACTAGTGCATTAGATTTCATCATATAAATTTTGGGGGACACAAACATTCAGGTCATAGCAGATGATAATTACAGTTAGTTTTAGTCAATTTCACCAATTAGCACAGTAGCAGCAATTCATAACCAACCCCTATCTCTGGCAGGCAGCCATATGCATATTCTAAGAGCAGCTTGCATGTAGCTAGAGGGAGTTGCTGTGCTCAAAAAGCACTCCGTTTTCCAAATATTAGAGATCTGATCTCTGATTACTGATTTTTGCTTCTGATCATAATAAGGCAGCCATTGTTGTTATATCTCCTCTCGTTACTTCAAGCCCATCCCCTTCTGGCTGAAGTGAGTTTCAGAACATTTAAAGTGCTGGCACCCTCTTGCACTCTTCATTTTTCTCCTTTTCTTATTTGGGGAGCCAGACAGTAAAGACTAGAACATCCAAAAATGTATTAATCCGTTTTCACCACTGCTATGAAGAATTACCTAAGAATGGATAATTTATAAAGAAAACAGGTTTAATTGGATCACAGTTCAGCAGGCTTAACAGGAAGCATGACTGAGAGGCCTCAAGAAACTTACAGTCATGGTAGAAGGCAAAAGGGAAGCAAGCACCTTCTTCACATGGTGGCAGGAATGAGAGAGCAAGGGGGTAAGTGCCACACACTTTTAAACCACTAGATCTCTTGTGAACTAATTCACTATCATGAGAACAATTAGAAAAATATGGCCCCATAATCCAATCGCCTTCTACCAGGTCCCTCCCACAGCATGCAGGGAACAGCCCTTTTGGCTACTTTCACTGGTTGGCATTAAATGCCTGTGGCTTTTCCAGGTGCATGGTGCAAACTGTCAATATATCTACCACTTTGGGGTCTGGAGGACAATGACCCTCTTCACACAGCTTCCTGATGCAGTGCCCCAGTGGGGACTCTGTGTGGGGGCTCCAACACCACATTTCCCCTCCACAGTGACCTAGCAGAGGTTCTTTATGAGGGCTCCAGCCCTGTAGCAGACTTCTTCCTGGACATCCATGTGTCTGCACCCACAGGCCCAATATCATGTGGAAGCTGCCAAGGCTCGGGGTTTGTACGCTATGGAGCCACAGCCTGAGCTGTACCTTGAAACTTTTAGACATTGCTGCAGCTGGAGTGGCTGGGACACAGGGCACCATGTCCTGAGGCTGCACAGAGCAATGGGGCCCTAGACCTGGCCAATGAAACCATTTTTCCCCTCTAGGCATCTGGACCTGTGATGGGAGGGACTGCCATGAAGATATCTAAAATCCCCTGGAGACATTTTCCCCATTGTCTTCGCTATTAACATTTGGCTTCTCTTTACTTATGTCAGTTTCTGCAGTCAGCTTGAATTTCTTTCCAAAAAATGGACTATTCTTTTCTACCTTATGGTGAGGCTGCAAATTTTCCAAACTTGTACACTCTATTTTCCTTTTAAATATAGTTCTTTGCTTATGCAAATGAGCACAGAATTTTAGGAGCAGCCAGGCTACATCTTGAATGCTTTGCTGCTTAGAAATTTATTCTGTTAGATGCTCTAAATTATCTCTCTCAAGTTCAAAGTTCCATAGATCCCTAGAGCAGGGTCATAGTGCCACTAGCCTCTTTGCTAAATCATAGCAAGAGTGACCTTTGCTCCAGTTCCCAATAAGTTCCTCATCTTCATCTGAGACTCCCTCAGCCTGGACTTCATTTTTCATATCACTATCAGCTATTTGCTCACAACCATTCAACAAGTCTCTATGAAGTTCCAAACTCCACATTTTCCTGTCTTCTTCTCATACCTCCAAACTATTTCAAACTTTGCCCATTACCCAGTTACAAAGTTATTTTCACATTTTCGGGTATCTTTATAGCAATACCTCACTCCTGGTACCAATTTTTTGTATTAGTCTGTTTTCACACTGCTATAAAGAACTTCCTGAGACTGAGTTATTTATAAAGAAAAGAAGTTTAATCAGGTCACAGTTCCACAGGCTTAATAGGAAGCATGACTGGAAGGCCTCAGGAAACTTACAGTCATGGTGGGAGGCGAAAGGAAAGCAAGCACCTTGCTCATGTGGTGCCAGGAGAGAGAAAGCAAGTAACCAGAGAAGTGCCACACACTTTTAAACTATCAGATATTGAGAGAACTCATTCACTATCAAGAGAACAGCATGGGGAAATTTATCACCATTATCCAATCACATCCCACCAGTTCCCTCCTGCAACATTGTGAATTACAATTCAACATGAGATTTGGGTGGGGACACAGAGCCAAATCATATCAAAAAGCAACTGCATATATGGGGGAAATTATTAGATAACTGCAACCATTATTTGCAAATCATACATCTGATAGGTAATTAATATCTGGGATACATAGAAAATTCCTAAAACTCAACAGCAATTACAATAAAAACTCATTTCAAAAATAGGAAAAGGACATGAATAGACATTTCTCCAAAAAAGATACACAAATGGCTAATAAGCTACTATCAAAAGAACAAAAAATATCAAGTTTTGGTAAAGATGTGGAGTACTGGAATGCTTGTGCACCGTTGGTGAATATATAATGTCACAGTCCCTATGGAAAAGAAAATGGCTGCTTGTCAAAAAATTAAAAATAGGAATGTCATATAATCCAACTTCTGAGTGTAAACTCAAAACAATTGAAAGCAGACTCGAACACGTATTTGTACACACATGTTCACAGCAACATTATTCACAACAGGTAAAATGTGGATGCAACTTAAGTGTCCATTGACAGATGAATGCATAAGCAGAATGTTTGTGTGTGTTTGTGTGTGTTTGTGTGTGTGTGTGTGTGTGATGAAAAATTATTCAGCCTTAAAAGGAAGGAAATTCTGACAAATGCTACAACATAGAAGAAACTTGAGAAAATTATGCTATGTGAAATGTCAATTACAAAAGACATTTGTGATTGATTCCACTTAATATATATGATATATGATTCCACCTAATGTATATGATATATGATTTCACTTAAATGAGGTATTTAGAGTAGTGAAAATCATAGAGAAAGAAGGCAGATGGTGGTTGCTAGGGGATGGTGAGGAGTAGGGTACGGGGAGTTATTATTTAATGCTGTAGGGTGTCAGTTTTATGAAAATTGTTCTGGAAATGGATGGTGGTGTTCTGGAATGTTCTCAAAATAGATGCTTGCAGAACACTAGGAATATATTTTATCCACTGAATGATACACTCAAAAATTTTTAAGATGGTATATTTTAAGTTATGAGTATTTTACAATTAAGAAAATGGAAACAAAATAAATTATCTAAATCAAAAGTGTTGAGAACCAAGTGCTCTTATTGGAAATTGACTGTCACAGAAACAAAAGGAGGAGTCTGAGCCATGGGAACTCGAATGAGAAAGTCTTGACTTAGAGTTTATAATTAAAGACATCCTTCCCACCAAAACTACAGCTAAGGGGAAAGGCAATACAATTTCAATAATTTTCAAGGTTTGCAACAGCAGATATCATATTCCTTGACAGTTCTGAATAGAAGTTAAATCTTGACAATGAAAGAAATAAATATAACAATAAAGTGAAATTATATGATCATTTTCAGAATAAAAACATAAGGTAGTTCCCTCTTCTGATACTTATAAGAATCTCATCTTTACACATATCTTACAATTTTGTGAGGAGGGTTTGGTTTACTGATTGTTTCACTTTAAGTAGTACCTGAAATGCTTTTTTTTTTTTTTTTTTACTACATTGAACCTGTTTTTTATCAAAAAGAAAGAGTGACTGTCTTTTTAGGCTTACTTTAATCAATTTTTAAAAGTTCAAATATCAAATTATTGGGGTAATTTTTTCAAACTTTTTTAAAATTTACGGTCTTTCAAAATGATTTTGAAAATGTAATATATGTTTTTTTTTTAATGGGCTTTAAAAATCTAAACAACTTGTGCTTAGATCCCAGTTCTGCCAATCAATGCAATTGTAAGCAATCAACTTAGGGCCCTTGTGTCTAGGAGTTTTTTAACTTATAAAATGGATATATTTAGTAATATTCCATAAAATTATTATAAAGATTAAACGAGATATTTTCTATGAAGTGTTTAAAACAATGTCTGATACAATAAGATAAAATTCTTGAATCTTGTATAAATGTTTATGAATTAAAATAAACATATTTCAGCTACTGGCAGGGTGCACAAACACAGCACTGGGTATTTAATAAATTCTACTGAGTGAATGTTAAGAAAACACATGCATTGGCAAGTAAGTGAAGTGTTATACAAAGTGATGTGTCAATCATTTTCCACCTTCTCCAAGTACGGTTAGAGCTCTCTTCTCAAAAATTCCTCAGCATTATGTTCATGCTTTTATTATATAATTTTTTTCTTTTTTTGAGATGGAGTCTCACTCTGTTGCCCAGGCTGGAGTGCAATGGTGCAATCTTGGCTCACTGCAACCTCTGCCTCACAGGTTCAAGTGATTCTCCTGCCTCAGCCTCCAGAATAATGGGGACTACAGGTGCACACAATGATGCCCGGTTAATTTTTGTATTTTTAGTAGAACAGGGTTTCACTATGTTAGCCAGGCTGGTCTCGAACTCCTGGCAACCTGAGGTAATTTGCCACCTTGGCCTCCCAAAATGCTGGGATTACAGGCATGAGCCACCACGCCTGGCCTATTATATTTTAACCATAGAGTTCTCTATAGCCACAATTGTCTCTTGTTCAGATCTGTAACCTTGGACCCTGGCATGGTGTCTGAGGCTTAAGAAGTTCTCAATAAGTATTCTTTGAATAATTGAATTTCAATTACTTAAATGAAAGATGAGACTCACTTGTAGCAGAACACTTGTCAGAATAATCACCCAGCCAAACTGACTATTCCTGGGGAAGGAGAGACAGCCCTGAAGAATGGTAACATGGATAAATTTAAAGTAAGAAAGGTTCATAATTTGTGGCTCAATTAAGCATTAAACAGTCAATTAATAAGTATCTTCTGTATGGAAGGCACTGTACAAGATACAAAAATAAAAGAAAATAACATTTCCCTGTCCTAGAAGAGCTTACATTTGAGTCGAGAAACCGACATTTTTACATAAGTCCCTCAAAGTAAGATATGACAAATTCTTTATTAATAAAGTTTCTTTTTTGAAAAAGAAAGAGAGAGAGAAAGGGAAGGAAGGAAGGAAGGAAGGAAGGGAGGAAGGAAGGAAGGAAGGAAGGAATTAGGGAGGGAGGGAGGAAGGAAGGAAGGAAGGAAGGAAGGAAGGAAGGAAGGAAGGAATTAGGGAGGGAGGGAGGGAGGAAGGAAGGAAGGAAGGAAGGAAGGAGGGAAGGAAAAAAGGAAAAGAGGGGCCGGGCACAGTGGATCAAGCCTGTAATCTCAGCACATTTGGTGGCCAAGGGAGGAAGACTGCTTGAGCTCAGGAGTTCAAGAGAAGCCTGGGCAACGTTGGAAAACCTGGCTCTACTAAGAAAAGGGGGGCTGGGGAGATTTCCACCTAGTGTGATAAGGATGTGCATTCTAAGACAAAGGTGGGTGTTACAGGTAGGTAAGAGTTCAGTGAGGAGGGGGTGGACAAGGAAGAAGATGGAGAAGGGTCATGTTAAAAAGAAGCAGAGCAAAACTATTGATAGAAGAGAATGCAAGGTGTTTTTAGAAAAGTTCCAGCTTCTCAATTGTGTTTGTAATGTTTTTGAACGAATGATGTAGAAAAGCCAGGTTAGTGGTGTACTGTCAAGAACTCTGAATGGCAGCCTGGACTTTGTTGAGTTTAGGAAGATTTAGAAAAATTAATGTGGTATAGTTAAAATGAAGAATGGTTTGACAGCAGGAAGGAATAATGTGGTATAGTTAGAATGTGCAGAATGGTTTGAGAGCAGGAAGGAATCTAGTTTGAAAACTCAGGTTGAGACAATTCGTGCCAGAGCAAGGAATTGAAAGGAAGAGAAAAACCAATGAGAATAATCTGTAAGGTCAAATTGCTAATGCTTGCAACTGACTGAATATGAGAGATCAGTGAAGAGGAGGCAAAAATGGCTTTTCATCATTAGACAGTCAACCTTTGGTCAGCAGATTAGAAATCCTTTTCCTGTGACTCATGCATTATCAGACGTCTCTGGTTTCCTGGAATTTTTGATGAAATTTCTGAATCTCTTAATCATAAATTTTTAAACCACAATTTTTACTATTTTGCTTATGTAGTAGTATCTCTATGACAGTTTATGGAGCGAAGAAAATTCTTTTCCAACTCCTGATATGAATCAGACCTCGTGTTAGCACATTTGACTAATAATTGGTCTCTGAGATATCTATTATCTGAATACAATTTGTTGCCAATTTTTTTTGTGCTAGGTAGTAGTGAATGGCTGGATCCATGTTTTTCTTAACTTATAAGAAAACTTAAGTTTTCCTTAACTTAAGGAAAACTTCTTGGTGAACTCACAAAAGGTAAAGTGGGCCATCCCACCATGCTGACCGCAAGTTTCCAGGGCTTCATCCATGTGCACACTGCTCACCGCAGCCACTGGGAGTAGATTCCAATGAATGGCAATTGGGGGACTACATACCTAATTCACATCACCTCAAGCCACATCTCTGGGCCAGATTTCTCTCTTTAACTCTTCTCTTCAAAATCCAAATATGCATTTAGAAATCTTCACCTGGATGGCCCACCAGCACCTCAAATTCAACATAGCCAGAACAGAGTTCATTATCCTTTACCGAAAACCTACTTTTCCTGTATCTCTTGACACTTGGGTCTCAGAATCATGTTGTTCTCTCTATTCCTCTCGTTTTCTATGTCCAGTCCATTAGGAAGTCACTGCTTGGCAAATTTTGTGACAGAACCCTACTCTTCAGTTTAATTTTCTCGCCTTTTGCTTCAGTCCTATTTTGTCATTGTGGATGATGCCTGCAATCATCACTTGCTTAGGGTTTCTGCAACAGCTACAACAAGCCTCATGCCCTCCAGCCTCAGCCCCTTCAAACCTACTTGCTGTATTACAACTAGAGTTATTTCTCTACCATGGAAATTTGAAAATTTGTTATCTTATTTGAAACTCATCAATGGTTTCTAATTTCAAAATAAAGTCTAAACTCTTCACTCTAGTCCCCTGAGACAGCATGTATTATGTTACACAATGACTGGCTACTCTTTTATCTAAATCTCCCAACATAATGAAAGCTTCTAAATGGATTTGGAATGAACAAATAAATAGCATATTGTATACTTTCATGACATTGAACTCACAAACAAGAACATCATCAAATAAATAGTTTCCATTCTACAAAGGAAAAGAGTAAGACTCAGAGAGGATATTTAACTTGTTCAAGTAACACAGACAGTACTGACAGAAACTGGATTGAAAAGCAAATCTAACCCCAAAACACTACAGCTCAATGCCCTTTCATATGGCCATAGGTTTGTATTCGTTTTCTGATTTGTAGTAGGCCTAGGTGAGCCTATGGTATACCTCTCATTGCTATTGTATATGTGCATATGTGTGTGTGTCATTAGATTACAAGCTATTCAAAAGCCGTATTCACCTTCACAGCCTCAGTGCCTAGCATAAAACCTTTTAGACATGCCTTTAGTGTGTTCTCAATGATTATTTACTGAATTAAATAAAATAGTGCAGTGGTGAAAATGATTTTGTTATTTAAGAAATAATGAAACTTAAACTAGTTATAAACATAAAGAAATTTTGAAGTACCATTTAAGTAGCACTATATATGAGATATATAGCATATAAAGAAAAAATATTTGCTATATGCATTTACCATTGGTAGTTCATGAATTTTAACTACTAAAGGAGACAATATATGTCTAAAACTTGGTGTTAGTAATAGCTCAGTGTTCTCAGGGTAAAATTTTCCAGTTAGATTATTAATAGGATTTCATTTTCCATTAGATTTGGATCGTCCTTGGCCAATGTTATTATTCACTCTTTCATCTTCAAGTCTCTATATAGAAAAAATTATTTGGAATCATAACTCCTACCAATAATGAAAGCTTCCAGTGTGGGGGAAGTTAGTAAATTCTTAGGAAAGTGATTTCCAGGAGCCCTCCAGCTTTTGCTGAGGTGATCTTAACTCTGTATTGATCAGCTCTAACTATTTAGTTCCAGAAGCCACACTTCCATGATAAAATTTGAAAGAGTAAGAGAACAAGATGGAGTTGTCTTTGCAGAAACGAAATCACTGAATAAAGGCTGGGAAAATTGGAGGTGTGTAGCCTGGTGAGATGTTTCAGGAAAGGGTCATTTCTGCATTCAAGTATATGTATGGTGTTTGTAAGATACACATATAGAATTGCTTACTCCATGCCCTTTTTCTAGAAATTGGTCTTCTCTGTCCCCTTCTCTCACATGGTGGCAGCAGGAATGTTCGTGTTCCTACATGACAGAGCCCACAAGCACAGAAGATTTGTTCAGCGGTAGAGCTTCTTCCAGCCAGAGCAATCACTGTCTTTTCCAGGAATTATGGAACAGAAAATAAAGGGAGAATGGGGATAGAAGTCCTCTGGATGGCAGGATCAGAAACGTAAAACTTTGGGGATATAGGTGATCATGCTTTCTGCCACATGAACTCAAGAAGAGAGGAAATGAGGAGAGAGGCAGAGAGTTGGGGAGCAGAGATAAACAGAAGCCAGGTTAAATCAACAATGAGGAACATGGAAAGTATCTTGATTTTTTTTTTTTTTTTTTTTTTGTCGGAGTTTCGCTCTTGTTACCCAGGCTGGAGTGCAGTGGCACAATCTCAGCTCACCTCAACCTCCGCCTCCTGGGTTCAAGCAATTCTCCTACCTCAGCCTCCCGAATAGCTGGGACTACAGGCTGCGCCAGCACGCCCAGCTAATTTTTATATTTTTAGTGGAGACAGGGTTTCACCATGTTGACCAGGATGGTCTCGATTTCTTGACCTAGTGATCCACCCGCCTCGGCCTCCCAAAGTGCTGGGATTATAGGCGTGAGCCACCGCGCCCGGCCCAGAATCTTGATATTTTTGACTCCCTGATTCCAGGTCATTCCTAAGACCTAAGGACATTTCTCTCCTTGGGTCCTAGAAGACAACTTGGCATTCTTATAATTAAATTCCCCTTTTCGCTGAGGCTAATTAGGTAACATTTTGGTTATTTATGAATGAAAAAGTCCATATGAATGTACTTGCTACACAGAAAAGAAACAGGAAACATTTCTTGTTTTCAAAGGAGGGAAACAAAGACAAATGTTATGGAAAGTTGTACAAAGGTAAACCAGTGCAATATATGGAAAAGCTGTATAAGAGGGAAATCCATAAATGTTTCGCTGTATGTGCTCCCTGTCCCTGGAAATACTAGAGGAGAGGTAGAATCAGATAGACATGCAGTGAAGATTTCTTGTTCCTAGGGATTTCAGTGAGAAAACCTGTCAGGGTCCATCCAACTGTGATATTCCATGAGGTAATCTAAGGATAAATTTTCAATCACCTGCAGTTTCCCTGGTGCCTATCTCAAATATGAAACTGTGTTCTATCATCTGCCACTACTGCAGCGTCTCCACCCTCACCTCTAGTAGTTGAGCTCTACCCCATCACCACTTTAAAAATTTAGTGATGAGAGTCAAAGGATGAGGAAAAAAAAATTTTTAACGTGATGGTGGGTGAAATGGAATATAGCAACTATAAATGACAAGATGGTGATGAAAACTAGAAAGGAATTGCTAACTTGATACTGGCAGACTAGAGTTGCAGGGGCAGTACAGGAGTTAGATAAGAAAGGGACTAGGGTATGAATGAAAGTATGGGGTGGGGGCCGGGTGCAGTGGCTCACACCTGTAATCCCAGCACTTTGGGAGGCCGAGGCAGGCAGATCACTAGGTCAAGAGATAGAGACCATCCTGGCCAACATGGTAAAACCCCATCTCTGCTAAAAATACAAAAGTTAGCTGGGTATGGTGGCGTGCACCTATAGTCCCAGCTACTTGGGAGGCTGAGGCAGGAGAATCGCTTGAACCCAGGAAGCAGAGGTTGCAATGAGCTGAGATCACGCCACTGAACTTCAGCATGGTGACAGAGTGAGGCTCCATCTCAAAAACAAGAGAGACAAGTGTGGGGGAGGCAGGAACTGAAGATGGCTGGGAGGCTCCACCAGCTTCATGACAGGATACCAGGTATTCCCAGCACCTGGATAGTGCCTGGCACATAGCAGGAGCTCAGTGAAGTCATCAACTGGATGGATGGATGGACAGATGGATGGCTGGATGGATGGATGGATACATGAATGAAAAGATAAAGCAATAAAAAAATTCAGCCAAGAAAGTATGAGAGGAACCTAAGTAAAGAAATTAGAATGAAGTTACAGGGCTCATTTGAAAAACCATCTCTTTAAGGCTAGATTATGTGCATTGGATCTAATTTGCTATTCAAGGCTCCATTTACTTGGTTTCAGAAGTGACTATAAGTCTGACCACTAACATAGAGTACTTACTGCCTTTCCAGACATCAGGCATATAAACTAAGGGATCCCCACCATAGCCACAAACAGAGATTCTTCATCACCGCAGCTCAGACTCACTCCCTGAGAGCATAAAACTTGAGCTAACCAATGTTACTTCTCTGTCCTTCAATCTGAAGCAGATTTTAAGTGGGAGAGGAATCTCTGAACTAAACAAGGGCTTTGAAAACAATTTTGATGGTTGGAAATAAATTAAGGTGCTTAAAATGCCCATTAAAGTCAGTGAAGAGCTTGAGTCATGCTGGCAACAATATAGAAATCAGACACTTTCGAGTCTGAAAACTCTTGAGTTACGTAAGTGACCTGAGAGTGCTGGGAAGAGAAGCCTCAAAGTGCCTCGTTCAAATTCCTAACCAGAGCTCAGGTGCTGTGAGGATTGGAGAATAACAAGCTGCTCCTTTCCGCAGCACCCTTTCTACTCTTCACACGTTCAAGCTGTTTAAGGGATTAAATTTCTTTTCCCTTTCTACTTTCAAACCCTTGTCTTTCAACTGTCTCCTTTCTTGCTTGGAAGTTTTGGTGCCCTGAATTCGATGTAACCACATGCATCAAACACTGAAGGCCGAGGGCAGAATAATTCTGTTAACCATGGACAGCAGCATACTAATCAAATGCTCTGAGTGGCCAAACTTTCCACATGCTGACTTAGCTTCCTACTCATTTCCTCCTTGATTTCTTCTTCTGATAATTAATCCACTTGTGTGATTAAAAACATCATGCTAAGTCTTAGGCCAGGCAGGCAAAATATTAGCTTCAGCATTGATGGGGAGCAAAAGGGAAGGTGTTACGGGGGCCAAGGATTTGAGGACCTAAAAGTTCACTGAAAAATCACTGAGGTGAAGCGGATTAATTAATAGAAGAAAAGGAATGCAAACTTATTTAGCATGCATACACAGGAGGCTTCAGAATGAAGACCCATCTTCCCAATGAGGTACAAAAGCTTATATACCACCTTCAGGTTACAGGAGTGGGGGCTTGGGTCCTGGTTAAACGGGTATGGTAAGGGGAAGGAGAGGAATTCTGCTGAGAGGCAATAAATGATTACTAGGCAGAATGATTGGATCACGGAACAGAAATTAACTTGTAAATAGCTCTCTTTGGAATTTAAATGATCCTTGGAGACAGTCATTATCTTGAAAAAGGGCCTGTTCAGCTGCGGTTACATTTTTGATCTGAAATCTTTCCTGTAATGGATAATGAGATAACAAGGAGGGGAACAGGAGCAATTGTTCTCCTTGGTGGGTCAGTCCTATCTTTCCATAGACAGAAGGAAAGTTTCTTCCAGGGCTTGCTGATCTCTAAAGGTTTTTAATTCACAATACTCATGATGCCAAGGAACCACATTTTCGGGTAAAATATTTAGATTATTTTCAGTGTTTTATTTTTTCTTTTGTTGAATCCAGTTTATAAGAGGAGTAACATACAGAAGACATTTTAAAAAGAGCCCATATCTTTCAGTTTTATGCTTGGTGGGAGTAACAGACTGACTCATATACTCTAGGAGAAAGAATGGCCCATTACAGTGTTACCAGCATAGCACATGCTTGTGCCACCTACATGGACCAGCATGTTCACCTAAAGATTGAGCTTTTTAAAAAGTTCCTGATGTGGCTATGTGAGTGTCCTGTCCTAGCCCCACATTAGTGCTGATCATGATTTTTATACCTAATACCACATCATTTTTATCCCATCCACTTCACCTTGTATTTACTTATTAATTCATAGCCAATATTTTTCAAAATTAATATAAAATCATTTTTAAACATGGATTTTCAGATTATTACCATATCCTGTGTCATAAGATGAAAGTCCCTGGCTATTGACACCTTCAGAAATTCAGCAATGTCAGTAGCTTCACATAGTCAAATTTTTTCCAGCTCAGGTCCAGTTGGTGGCAGAAATAGAAGGCAAAATGTGCTCACATCCACACAGTCATCCAGGGACTCAGGCTCCCTCCGACTTGTTCTACTCTCCCTTGATACTTTGGGGTCCTCTACTGTATCCTGGCATCCAACACATGGAGGAAGAGAGAAAGAGATCATGAAGATTACCCAGGAGGCTTTCATGGGCCAGTCCTGGAGGTGGTGTCCTCACTTCTGCCCACAAGCCATTTCCCATAGCTCATTTAAGTGGGCTCACTTGTTACAATGAAGGCTGGGATGTGTGTAGTAGCTGTGTGCTCAGGAGGAAAGAAAAATGGAATTGGAAAAAAAAAAAAAACTAGCCTCTGCCACAATCTAGTTAATATTCAACATTTTTGAATACACACTCTCTACCAATCACTGTGCCAAGCACCTGAAACTTATTACTTAAATAATTCTTTCAAAAAAACCCTAAAAGCTAGGTGTCATTATTATTATTACTATCTCATAAACGAGGCTTCTGAGGCTGAGGCGTTGAATAATTTAACCGAAGTCATACTGTGATCCATGGCACACAGTGGGACTGGAGCCCAGGCAGCGCTCCTGGAGTAGTGTTCTGCAGCCACTGTCAAGACAACCAGTGTCTTCAGCCACCTGCCCTCTTGTCTTCTTCTGTGGGGCTCCACGCTTCAGCCCCAGGACCCTGGCGTCAGTTGCTTCCTAAGCCACCTCTTCCCATCTGATCTTGCCATGTCAACTGAATTGACTAGTTATTGTTTCACTTCCAGATTTAAAATGTAATAACAGGTTTTTAGTATGAGCAGCTCCCTTCCCAGTCTGCTTAGACTAGATCCTAAGCTCAGGTGATCCAGCTCTGCCTAATGAGGCAGGTATGATATATACACAGCCTGTGAATTCATTTGGGGAGAAAATAGCTTCTGAGCAGCTAGGCAAGTACAGACATCATCCTCCATGAGCACTTCCTATTTCCTACCTCCCTGTGTTTCTGCCGAGAACATTGTAACTGCCGAAAGTGTTCTCCTTACCTGCTGCCTAGACAGAGCTGATTTATCAAGACAGGGGAATTGCAATAGAGAAAGAATTGATGTAGCAGTTAAAAAGGAATTGTTTAGGCAGATAGTGAGGATAAGGAAGTCCTCAGTAAGATTTTTCTTTTAATAAAAAGCAGCCTCAAAATCAATTTCTTTTCTAACAAAGAGCAGCCTGTAAAATCGAGCTGCAGACATAGACAAGCAAAACTGGAAACTTGCGCAGGTGAATGCAGCAGCTGTGCCAATAAGAAAAGGCTACCTGAGGGCTAGGCATGTCCAACATGGTGGTTCCATCTTCCCTTTTTCTTGCCAACCAGTGTGCAGTAGGGAGCAGACAACATGCTGCCGGTCAGGCAAAGATCCCATTTGCATTGTAAGAGTAGGGTGCAGCAGCCAGCTTCCCTGCATGCTATGTAAATGTCACACCTGGTCCAACCAATATTTGGGCCCTATGTAAATTAGACACTGCCTCCTCAAGCCTGTCTATAAAAGGCTGTGTATTCCACCACCAGCTGGAAGACTCACTTGGGTGACCCCCTCTCTCTCTCTAGGAAAATTATGCTCTTTCCTCTTTCACCCATTAAGCCTCTGCCCTTAACCTCACTCCATGTGTGTCTGTGTCCTTGATTTCCTTGGCATGAAGTAATGAACCTCAGATATTACCCCAGGCAATGACATTGCTTCACAGTTTAATTCATGCAGAGCTGGCTGTACAGAAGACCGAAGTTTTATTATTACTCAAATTAGTCTCCCTGAGAATTCAGGAATCGGGAGTTTTTAAGGATAATTTGGTAGATAGGGAGTTGGGAAGTAGGGAATGCTGATTGTTCAGGTCAAAGAAGAAATTATAGGGGTCTAAGTGGGTTTTCCTTGATGTCTTCTGTGACTCGGTAGGATTGCATAACTTGTTGAGCCAGTTACTCGTCTGCGTGGCATCAGCTGGTGCATGAGAATGCAAGATCTGCATAACATCTCTGTTAGGTATGTTCTGAATGAAGAGACCACCTAAACAGGCTTTGTGTGAGCAACATGGCTGTTTATTCACCCGAGTGCAAGTGGGCTGAGTCCAAAAAGAGAGTCAGCGGAGGGCAGTGGGATAGGAATTGTTTTATAGGTTTGGGGTAGGCAGTGGAAAGTTACAGAAGTTACAGTTTAGGGCAGTTTTTGCAAGGCAGCGGGGTGGGATGGTGCGGGGGGGTGGTTGTCACAAGCTCCAAGGTCCAGTGTCACAAGGTTGGCTTATCAGTTAAGGCAGGAACGGTTGAGGCAGGAACAATGGCAGAGCTAGCCATTCTTCTTCTTTTCTGGAGATGTATGTGGGGGTCACAGGGGACACCATGGCTTGACCATGGTGTGGCCCATGGTGCAGCCAGTTCAGAGAAACCTGGAATCTCAAGCACTGATCTTAGGCTTTATAACAGTAATCCCAGGAGCAATTTGGGAAGCTTCAGAATCTTGTACCTTCTGGCTGCATGATTCCTCAGACACAATTTCTAATGTTGAACCTAATTTGTTAGCCCTAAAAGGCAGAGTGGTCCCTGGGAAAGAAGGGGGTTTATATTGGGAAAGGGCTGTTATCATCTTTGTTTCTAAGTTAAACTATAATTTTTTCCCAAAGTTATTTCACCTGTGCCCAGGAATGAACAAGGACAGCTTGGAGGTTAGAAGCAAGATGCAGTTGGCTAGGTCAGATCTCTTTAACTATCATAATTTTCTCAGTGTTATAATTTTCGCAAAGGCAATTTCAATATGTCCCTTCTCTGCATGATCTGGCTGTCAGAGATCAAAGTCCTCCCTCTATTCTCTCTGTTCTCTCTGTCTTTCTCTGTCTCTCTCACACACACATGCACACACACACACACCGAAAACCACAAACAAAAGCAAATGAAAATTCCATCTGGGACTGGAGAGAAAATCTGCATTATTTTTTTCATCTTCCAGGTTTCCAAACCAAATGCATATGGATGACATAGGTGCAAATATGAAAAGTAATAGAAAAGGTGATCGAACAATATTAATTCTAACTGCTATGACTTAGGTGTTCTGGAATGGTTCTTAAAATATTGCAAATGGTGTGGAACCAATGCTGAACAACAGACATTAGAGACAAAAGGAAAAAAGTGTTTGCAGCTTTTGAACTAATTCCCTGACTTCTATCCTCCTCCAAATAAAAACTGTGGAGCCTGAGGCCATGAGATTTCAAACCAGTTAAGTGAGCCTGGAGCGTCCTCCTAGGAGCTCTGAAATTCACTGCAGGCTCAAGAGAGCCCTTTAATGGATTCAGTTTTTGGACTCAAATGCAAAAGGTGAACTCAAATGGGGTTCTCTAGACCTTAAGCTGTTAAACAGGCAAGAACAAAAGCTCACCAAGAGTCTCTTTCAAACTGCTCTCAGCTGCAAAACATTTTCCCAAACAGATCTGCTTTTGGAGTAATAGACAAGGCTTCTCTATTAAAAATTGAGGCAAGGCTTTTTAGAAGACTCATGTTGTTATGAAAAAGCACAAGTCTCATACAGTAAAATTTTTGTGATTCTCTTTATACCTTTAAAGGGAAAATGCTCTGGGTTACCAAAGCAGAATTTTAGATGGTTGTATTTCAGAAGGAAACCAGCATAACTGCTTTAAGTAGACAACACTGTAATAAGGGCAGCTGATAACATAATTCACTGAAGGGAGGAAAAGACAGAAAAGGCAAACTTTCGGCAAACTATTAATAGTACTTTAGTAGAAATAATCATCCTGTGAGCCTAAATTACTGCTGCAGAAAGACTGAAGAAATTTTTTAAGTGAGGTCAAAGCCATTCTAACAGCCCTCTGATTTGTATTCAAGGGTCCCAGGAGTTGCTGATTGGGTCCCACTCTATGCCAAAGCAAGCTCATATTAGATCACCTTGGGGACGGGAGGTGCAGCAGATAAGGACTCTGAGTACGAATCTGCTCTATCACTCATGAGCTGAGTGAGCTTTGGCCAGTCACTTTACCTCATCTGCCTGCATCTGTAAAAGGAAATATAATATTGCCTACAGCACGAGTCATTCTTGGTAAGACAGATACTTGTATGTCCCACGTGTGCTCCACTCCTTAACAGATGAAATTTAGCAGCAAAGCCTTAAAGAAAAGTGGCATGAAACTGCTCTGGTTGGACTAAAACACAGCCAGCCCCAAGTCCTAGGATGCAAACAAAGAAAAGAGATTGGGGGACATCCAGACACCCTTGAAAACTGCTATTTGACATGGATTAAAAAGCAACTTTTGAAGTTGATGATTTAGGTCTTGTTTATGTCTGCATTTCCAGTGCCCAGAATATGGTAGAAATATTCCATTAATGCATGGAGAATGCATGCATATGTGAGTGAATGAATGAGCATCATCATCTTCTAAACCGTTTGCCAAATTTTGCTTGGTTTGCAGTGGGCCTTTCTCTGGCCAGTTTGCTGGTGGACAAGGCCAAGAATGTCCATCTGCTGTGGTTAAAGTTCAGCAGGACCTGTCGGAATGGCCAGAATACATTGGGCATCTTCAATCTGCTTCATAAATTCTCCAGAATTCAAAAAGAAAAACGTCTGGCTACTTGAAGAAAGTATTGCCTGATAAACACTCAATAATTTAAATAAATAAATAAATAAATAAAAAGATAACCAAACCTGTTTAATTAGTACCTGTGTGTGTAGCCTTCCCTCCCCCGCCTCCTTTGCCCTGGGCAACATGAGGACACGTCTCTCATTATAGTCTGGAGCTGAGGGATCTGCTGAGTTGAGCTGAAAACAGGCTGCTTTTGTGGTGGCCCCTCCTCTGCAGCCACATGCCAAGTGAGATTCACTGCAAAAACAGGAGAGCTGCAATGCAGTATTTTCCTCTGGAACTTTGAAGCTATATTAAAGATTTCAGACATACAATGAAAGCCTATTTGTTTTCAGTGTTCAAATGCAACAACTTAATGGTAGCTGTTAAAGGAGGTGGATGAATTATAGTGAGCTCAGCAGCACTTTTTTGAGCTGGATGATCATAATGGTATTTTTCTGAACTAAATTATTTTAGGACCCTTTAAAAATCATGTAGCTCTTCCCTAGAAGGGGCCTGCTGCTAATAAGTGCAGCCCTTTAGTACCATTGTGGGGAGTAGAGCAGGAGAGAACTGAGCTGTCTGCTGAAAACAATCAACCCTGAACCTTCCAGACCCAGGGAAAGAAAACTGAAAAAGGACCAGCAGGGAACTCATAGCAAAACAAAGGAAAATTTCAAGCTACCTCTCCTTTTTAAAGGTCATTTGTCTTACTCTTACTGATGGTAATCACAGGGATTCAGATTTCTCACTGGAGACTTGTATTCTTCTGTGCAATATTACTCCTGCGTCCTCTCCTGTTTCTGCACATTGTGTATCCAGGGTATGAATTACTGTCTAACACACTAGCACATTCTTTTTCTTTCCCTGTCTTGCCTGCACTTTCACATACATGCTGCTGAAAAAAAATTTCTAGTTTCAATATAATAAAAATCTGTCAACACCAACTAGTAGAATACATCTCAGTTGCCAATTCTGAAGTCCGACTTAATTCTCAGAAATCAGAAGAGAGTTAAGACTAAGAAGAGTCTCTGAAGTATGGGAGCTAAATGTCCTGGGCGAAGTGTGAGAATGCTAGAGAAAGAAAATGCAGCATTCCTTATCCACTCATTTTCATTTAGTAGATTTTTATGGTGTGGTATGGAAAGTGGAATTTGGTGCTGCACTTTCGGAGGCTGGTATTCACAACCAAGCTAAGAGTCCATTGATCCTCCTAACCCTTCTGCAAGGTGAAGAGCCAGCAATACAAACTTGGCTTTATAAATATGGAAATGGAACACTAACAGGTTAAGAAATATGGCCAAGCTGCTTGTCATCTTAATGCAGAAAACAACACTCCGTGTGTGTGTGTGCGTGTGTGTGTGTGTGTGTGTGTGATGTTTGGATTTAGGTCTACTGTTCTATCATTTTGCTTTTTGTCTTCAACTGTTTTTGTTTCTCTTTTCATTCTTCCTTGCCCTTTTAAACTTATTCAAACATGTTTTAGCAGTCTGTTTTAATTCATTTCATTTTGGATTGATTCTTTTGTATTTTGCGTATTTACGTAGATATGTCTGTGTGTATACATAAACATAAACTTTATAAGACCTTTCCCAGTATCTGCCCACTTCCAGAAATTCATACAATCTTAGAGAGTGAGAAAGAGTTAAAATGTCTTCCAGCCGGGCGCGGTGGCTCAAGCCTGTAATCCCAGCACTTTGGGAGGCCGAGGCGGCTGGATCACATGGTCAAGAGATCGAGACCATCCTGGTCAATATGGTGAAACCCCGTCTCTACCAAAAATACAAAAAATTAGCTGGGCATGGTGGTGCGTGCCTGTAATCCCAGCTACTCAGGAGGCTGAGGCAGGAGAATTGCCTGAACCCAGGAGGC
>NW_016107688.1:1478621-1487416 GCF_001604975.1 Cebus imitator | reverse complement strand
AAAAAAAAAAAAAAAAAAATGTCTTCCAGATAGTCAACCTTTATTTTCTTCCTTTCCAGCTAACATCATTTCCCCTCTCTGTCATCTCATAACTGGTTAAAAACCCCTGGATGGCTCATCATCAAATCATTAAGCCAGGTCTATGAAATTGCCACTTGGTTAGCTAACATTATCCTGCCCTCAGAGGTGAGAATGTTGAATCTTTAATTGACCTGAACCTTTTCTGCAAGCAGCTAGACTCTCTCATTCCTGAGCATTAGATCCGAACTCCTCTTCCAATAACTAATATCTTAAGAGGGAATTTTCACAAAAACAGAACGCTTCTTCAATAAGCTTTCTGCTCCCCTTCTTGTGAAATTGCTTCTGCAGTGGTATTTTTTGGATATCCTTCTCATTTACCCTACCTGAATTAATTCATCAGTGTTCTATAAGAGCAGCCATATATGGGTATGAAAGAGAGTTTATACAGAGCTTCACCCCAGGCACCCCTGAAATGCGGCCATTGTTTAAACCCACTAACCTATCATAATATTGACAAGTTTATAGAGTTTTTTATGAGCAAGGTAATGACCATCTGAAATAATCACCTTGACTTCTCCCCATCCTTCAATTCTTTTAGCCTATCATTATGAGGCAAAAGCTATGAAATATCTTATCCTGAAAGGCACATAAGTCATCAGTAGAGAGATCATAGCAGAGTTCTGAATGAAGGAGCACCACCATCCACGTGCAGTGGTGATAGAGCCCATGGGAGCACCATGAAGACACCCTCTCTGCTAGTCACGTGGACAAAACCCATGCCTTTGCTCCACCATGTATTTGACTGCCTCTAGCAGCCTCGCATGGTATGATGCCCACCATTCCATCATCTCTGCTGATTTCATATTGTGCTCCACAGCACAGGTACCTGTGGTTGGAAGATGTCTGCCTGCTAGATGCAGTCCTCATTGCGCATAATAATTACTCAATGAAGTCAGATTGCTGGCCCCAGCCGTTCTCTTTCAAATACCTTCTGTGTGACCCACAACAAATAAGAACGACACCAACCACATATTCTGATTTTCCACCAGAGTCTATAGGTTTATGTTGCCCGTTACCAGCAGTACCTTCACACTTGTTAAAAGGCATATTCCGGCATTTGCGCTGCAGGTTCAATGTTGTGACTAACTCATGTTTGTGCTCTTAACCTTAAACTGATTTAAGCAAGACTATGGAAGGTAAACTACGAGGCACTTCGAATGGCTGAGCATTTGTGAAATACGGAGTACAGCCTGCTCAGAGCCCACAGCGTTCTTCAGCCAACATGGAGAATTGACCTCCTTACCTGGTCTCACCTTTGGGAAAGGAAAGATAGGCCTGAAACATTCACCCCACAGCCACGGGGCCCTCTCGTTAACTAGGGAGAATGCCCAAGTGCCCTTAGTCTGGTTGGAGGGAGAGAAGAGAGCCAGGGGGCAGGCCCACACAACCTCATCAATGATCTCCAGAGACCCGCCTGGGAGGTCTTCCAGGAGGTGGCAGGTGGAAGCTAATGCAGAAAGAGTGGCCTGCAACATGGTCAGATGTGTGATACAGCTGAGAATGTGGTGAGTGTATGATCCAAAGGCTAAATAAGCTTACTGACCTTTTGTAGATAAGGAAAAGGAAAACTAGTGATTTTCCAGCCTTGTAAACTCTGCCAGGAACTTTTCCATCCCAAATTTATTGATGATTCTTAATCCTCCCTCAACCTTCAGGTTGATTCAAAAGTTATTTTTTTAATGTTCCAAGAAATGATAGTAGCTCTCCCTCCTATAGCAAAATATTTCCACTAAGCTGTGACTCGCTCTCCTCAGCCTGCCCCTCACCCTTGGAGATAAGCCAAAGCTCTTTACTTCAACGTTCAGACAGTGCTTGCTGCCAGCTGAAGAAAAGAAATGAAATGAACTTGAAAGGAAGAAAAAAGAAGCAGATCATTTTATTGGCATTGTAAAATTTTCAAACATGACATTTTGTACTTTGCAATAAATGGTTTTGGGGTCCCATATAAACACATTTTTTCCGCCTGGGAAAATGGGTGTAACTTCCAGTCTCTGCCTTAACACTCCTCTGAATCAACAGAGATGTAGGATTGACGAGTTTCCCATTTTGGGTGTTGCTGTATTTGTTTTTGAAACAGAGTCTCAATCTCTTACCCAGGCTGGAGTGCAATGGCGCAATCACAGCTCACTACAACCTCCATCTCCCAGACTCAAGCATTCCTCTGACTTTAGCCTCCTGCGTAGCTGGGACTACAGGCATGTACCACCATAACCAGTTAATGTTTAAAGTTTTTGTAGAGCTGGGGTCTCACTGGGTTGCCCAGGCTGGTCTCAAACTCCTAGACTCAAGTAATCCTCAAACCTTGGCCTCCCAAAGTGCTGAAATTACAGACATGGGCCACCACACACAGCGGAAATTCCCATTCATTTTCCTAAATTTTCTGTGCCTATAGCTGTTGAAGAAGAAATAGAAGAGAAGACAGAATTTAAAAAAAATGAATTGAGAAGAAAATGACAGATAATACAGGAAGAGAGGAGAATTAGAGAAGAATAATTAAAAAGAGAAAAGGAGAAAATGGATACATGGATTACAGTTTTTCCATTGAGGTATTGGCAAGAAAACCAGGGTTTTGTGTCCTGGACACAAGGTTCTACTTTTCCAGGATAATTAAGGATTGTTCTCTAATTAGCTTCATAATACCATTGTTTGAGATTTTCTAAGATAAGAAAAGCTGTAGAATTGAAGGAGATAGAAAAGATCTGAGCTTGGCTGGGCTCTGTGGCTCATGCCTGTAATCCCAACACTTTGGGAGGCCAATGCTGTTAGATCACCAGAGGTCAGGAGTTCAAGACCAACCTGGCCAACATGGTGAAATCCCGTCTCTACTAAAACCACAAAAATTAGCCAGGCATGGTGGCAGGCACCTATAATCTCAGCTACTCAGGAGGCTGAGACAGGATAATTGCTTGAACCTGGAAGGCTAAGGTTGCAGTGAGCTGAGAGCATGCCATTGCACTCCAGCCTGGGGACAAGAGCAAAACTCCATCTCAATTTAAAAACAAAAACAAACAAACAAACAAAAAGAGTGAATAAATAAATGATCTGAGCTCAGAAAGAACTGAGTCCCCAAATGCTAGGGACAGGATCTCCCAAGAAGGACTTTGCTCTATGTACACAGCACTTTCAGGGCTTATAAGACCTCTAAGAAGGATCATTGCTAGGGTGCCTGAGGAGTTTAGGCAGTGAGTACTACCTGGGAGCCTTGACAGAGATTTCATGATCCACAAAAGGAAAATAGAAGTATGGGCCTTTAATGACTAGCAGACATTGTCAGAGACAAATGCCAATAGCCACCATAAAATCTAAAACTGAAACTAGACCCCTTCCCAATTGTTCTAGAGCAATGGTTCTCCACCAGGAGAAACTACCCTTCAGTGGGATATTTGGCAATGACTAGAGATGGTATTTATTGTTCCAAATAGAGGAGAAGGGTTCTGTATTTCCCACATGAGCACCCAGATGATGCTTCTGGCATCTTGTGAGCAGAGGCTAGAATGCTGCTAAACACCCTCCAATGCACAGGACGGCTTCTCACAGCAAAGAATTATCTGGTCTAAAATGTCAGTAGTGTCAAGATTAAGAGATTATGCTCTAGTCTAAGCAAGTTCTACTGATTTTGTTTCACCCTGAAGAAATAGGAAAAAGTGGGTCCCAATTGACTGAGGTTGAATTTTATGACAACTCTGTTGAGTAAACATCAAGCCATATTTGCTTTTTTTTAAATAAAGGTATGCTATGTTTGGAGCAAATGCATTTTGTTAGATAATAGGAATCTCCCTCCAGATTGCTAAGAATCTTTCTAAGCATAACTTTCCCCAACATGTATTACAGCTTCTAGAGTTAGGGCAAAAATATGATTTTGAGAAAATGGTCAGGACTGTTTCACAGCTTCAGAGAATACTTACAAATGGCTGCTGAGTGGAGGGATTAAACTCCGTATCTGGCCACTTGGATATGCTCCTTGGTCTACTAACAATGTAGTGGCCACAAGCAGACACCCTGACCAGGCAATGCGGTTTTAAATCTCTAGAAAAATGAGTAAGATATTTGCTTTGCCCAAGTACAGCAGTGGTATGTTTCAAAAATATCGACCAATCTCTAAGGAAGCAGAAGTGCTCCTTTTGCTTTGCTCTCAAAATTTGGGTTTCCTGACATCCATATCTAGTGTTACCATGATAACCAGGACTCCTAGGAAGGAGAACAGAAAGAAAGCCTAAAAGCCCATCTGGTAATAGACAGCAGGTTGGCCATAGTCATAAGAGCCACCTCTTCAACCTGTATCTGAATAATCCATTGGAGGTAGCCAGGAAGGTATTAACATGGGGCTCGTATATTACACTGAGGTATGCCTCGTCCTAATGTGGCTAACTCAGACAGAGGCTGGGAAAAAGAATGTGATTCTGAGGATTTAAAACATTGTGGTTAAGTGGGGCCTGGACCAAATATTATGTAAAAATCAGTAAAATTAATGGATGCAGTTTTTTTGTGCCTTAAGTGCCATTGAGCAAATTTTTACATACGTATTAAAATATAGATCCATAGACATTAAAATACATGCAAAAAACCATGGAAAACATGGAATAATCTGAAGAATAAAAGAGTAGTCAGGTATGAAAAATAAAATGAATATTTCATTGAATTAAAGGTTTCATCTAGTTTCAGAAGAAAATTCTTTCATTTCTCTGCAATTTAATTTTTTTGTTTCTCTTTAGAGGATATAATAGTTGCTATTAAAAAAAATAAGAAAAACTTTGTTTCCATAGCACTTTTACATAGAAAGCATTACACAAAAAACATTTCCTTTCATAGAAGTGTTCTAAAATGCCCAAAATGCTATTCCTCCAAAACACTTACTAAGTAAAGAAAGTAAACTGTAATTTAAACACCAAATAATGTGCTACTAAAAGAGCCACCCACTATTTAAAAACAAGCATCACTTTATAACAATTTAATGTATCTGAATGATTTAAACTCTAAGCTGTTTTGGACTATTAATCAAATTTTAATTCCTCTTCTCTAGTCTAACATGTCAAGTACCTGATGTAAAGAAAGAACATTAACTCAGATAAGAAAGCGGAAAACTATCTAACTATTAAAGTGATAGTATCATAATTTTTTAAAAGGATGCAAGTTAATTGATTCTTACATTTTATTTTCTTCTCAGAATTTAGTTCATCTTTATTCTTTTATGTTTTTGTAATATGACTATAGATTATGAATTAATCTGTTTAAACAGGATAGTATTTCACAGAAAATGGACATCCTCATGAATCCCAGAACTCCTTACCAAGATGAAAGACCATGTTTAATAAAACAGTATTAAATTACTCTGCATTAGTAATTGCTCTGCTTCCTTCTTCCAGCGAGAATGATAATAAAGGAATGATTCCTTATACCAATGTCCACTGCCATGTCAAAAACTGGGGCTATTGGCTTGATTTAAAATTTGGCTATAGGGCCTACCACTTCTAATTAAGATGACTAAAATCTTGATTTAGAAAAGAGAAAAAAATGTTTAAAAAAAATACAGCATGTCCTAATCAAATAAGACAATTCAAAGGTTTTTATTTTGTCCATGGAAATGACTGCCAGTTGAGATATATAAAAGCAAATTTAATCAAGTTGATATAATCTAATATATAGGAATAGGCTTGAGCTGCATAATATAAAAAAAGAAGCTCCCAGTGATTCAGGAATTCAACACATAATGAAGACTAGGTCAACAGAATCAATATCAGTAACTCCAGTCCCAAATGGGCATTTTTAAAGGCCTTAATTTTTTTCAATGTAGCTGTTTATATTAATCAAACAAAGCAAATAAATAGTAAATTGTCCATGTGACAATGACTACTTTTTGAGAAGCCAGAGACTTAGAAAGCATAGTTAGAGAAGAGCTGGGGTATGGAAAGCTGCAGATACTTGGCAGCGTGCTCATACACACCTTAGGTGAGTGACGGAGGTACTCTGTCAATTCAGATTTATTTACTTTTTTTTTTTTTTTTGAGATGGAGTCTTGCTCTGTTGCCCAGGCTGGAATCCAGTGGCATGATCTCGGTTCACTGGAACATCCGCCTCCCAGGTTCAAACAATTCTCCTGCCTCACTCTCCTGAGTAGCTGGGACTGCAGGCACATGCCACCACACCCAGCTAGTTTTTGTATTTTAGTAGAGAAGTGGGGTTTCACCATGTTAGCCAGGCTGGTCTCGAACTCCTAACCTCAGGTGATCCACCTGCCTCAGCCAGATTTTTTTTTAATGTTGGGTTCAGTCAGAGCTAGAAAGAATTTGAGGGTCACTCTCATTTTAATCATGGTGTGAATTGAGGGAGATCTGAAGGGAGAAACATGATCCTAATATGAAAACATTGGATCTAGGGTTAATAGAGACTCCCAAGTTGGCTAAACTCCTGAAGAAAAAACCTGGAAAGAATGAGACAAAAGACCACTTGAACCCCCTAAAAAACTTGGAAAGAGTGAGATCAAAGATCGCCTGAACCCCCAATCAGTCTAATAGCAGAACACCAGATACTATGTGTATCTTAATAGAATGAAGCATGAAGTATAGAGCAACGCTTGGGATAAATTTTTGCCAAGAATGTTTAACTTGATTCTAATCAAGACCTTAGTTCTAACTTCAAATTTATAGGAGATACAAGAGATAAAGTAACAAGTTAAATGATACCAGAAAAATCTAGAGTATGGGGCACTCTAAGGAAAAACTAACCTGTTTATTTTAATAAGTCAGTATCATTCTTTTAAAAAAAGGAGGAAATAGGCAGAAAAAAAATAGCAAACTAAAAAAGAGTTTAAACATATAATAAGCAGAACTTTTTGAATTCTGGTTCAATGTAAAAGACATTTTGGGGACAACTTGAGAAACTGAGTGTGAACCAGGTATTCAAAAATAATAAAGATTTATTGATAATTTTGTTCAATGTGATATTATGCTGGATAACTTAACAAATGTTCCCATGGCACATATACACCATGGGGTACTATGCAGCCATAAAAAACGATGAGTTCATGTCCTTTGTAGGGACATGGGTAAATCTGGAAACCATCATTCTCAGCAAACTGACACAAGATCAGAAAACCAAATACTGCCTGTTCTCGCTCATAGGCGGGTGTTGAACAATGAGAACACATGAGCACAGGGAGGGGAACATCACACACTGGGTTCTGTTGGGTGAGGGCAAAGGGAGGGACAGTGGGGAGGTGTGGGGAGGCTGGGGTGATAACACAGGGAGAAATGCCAGACATAGGTGATGGGGGATGGAGACAGCAAACCACCTTGCCATGTATTTACTTATGCAACAATCCTGCATGATCTGCACATGTATGCCAGAACCTAAAGTACAATTTTTAAAAAGTTCTGATTTTTGTTCTTATTTGCAAGTGTCATATGAAATAATTATGAAATCATATGATGTCTATAACTTATTTTAAAATATTTTAATAAAGATGGAGTCAACTTTCAGTAATGAAATTATCATGAAAGCCCTCACAGGTAACAGCTATAAAGTACTAAATAAAGTTAAAAATTTGAGTTTGAGACTATTCAACCCATTACTCTGCCCAGCCCTCATGGATATGACTGCTAAACTGCAGGAGGAATAACAATAGCTTTATTAGCTGCAGGTGCCAGAGATGGAATTCAGACTTGGAAAGCAACTATAGAAACAGGGGGGAAATCCTAGTAGCAACTAGAGCCTCAGAAAGAATGACATCAAATTCAGAGAAAAAACTGTCCAAATCCCTGGCTAGAAACTAAATTATGTATAATAGGCCTTGGTGAAAAAAGTGGTCAGAAATGAGAGAAATTTTTATTTTTGAAATTTGAACAAAATCAGGATCCTAATTTGATACCCTTTCAACTGACGTTATTTCCCAACCACATGCGGCTTAGCTGAAGAAGGCTGAAGCTGCATCATTCTGTAGAGTCAGAGCACAGAACTTAAAGTTGAAGAACACTGCAGGGGTGAGGAGGTGGGGAGGGGCACATGAATAGGAAGGATCCGAAGGAGAGGAGGGTGAGCCACATCTAGGCCAAAATCTCTGGCTGGCTAAAAATCTTGTAGATATGGGAATAACCATGAGGAATAGGTTAAAAGGTTCTGTTCAGAATCTTTAAAAACAGCAGCTGTATGTAGAGCAAAGTCTGCAGTTTGAATCAAGCAAATTCACTACACACTAGAACAAAAACTTAATAATACCCTAAAATTACTAGAGGTACAATGAAATGGAAAACTATTCAAGAAAAATGGTAATCAATAGAAACTGCCTCCAATTTGGGCCAGATGTTGAATTTAGCAAGTAAGGACATCAAAAAAGCTATTATAAATATGTTCAAAGAATGAACAGAAAATATACTGGATTAAAAGGAAATTAAAAGAAAATTTGCTAATGGTAATAAGAAATATCTGCAAAACAGTAAAAAGTATTTTTTTCAAAATGATATAGAGCTGAAAAGTGAATAAGTGAAATTTAAAATGACCAAATGGGCTGAAGAGCAGACAGAACACCAAAGAAAAGTAATTCATGTAATTGAAAATCTGTCCCTAGAAATTGCCCTGGCTGAAAACGACAGAAAAAGTATTGATTTAAAAAAAATACCTCAGAGGCCGGGCGCGGTGGCTCAAGCCTGTAATCCCAGCACTTTGGGAGGCCGAGGCGGGTGGATCACGAGGTCAAGAGATCAAGGCCATCCTGGTCAACA
>NW_016107688.1:1465469-1478390 GCF_001604975.1 Cebus imitator | reverse complement strand
AAAAAAAAAAAAAAAAAACCTCAGAAAACTCTGGGAATAATATGAAGTGGTCTAAATAGGTATAATAGGAATCCCAGAATAGAGAAAAAAAGGAAGAAAAATTTTAAAATTATGTCTTAAAACTTTCCAAATTTGTTGGAAAACATTAATTTATAGATCCAGTAATTTTAATAAATCCTCATTCAAATAAAAAAACAGAAAATCATCCTTATGCATATCATAGTCAAACTCCTGAAAGCCAAAGATAACAAGAAAACATTTAGAACAGCCAGAGAAATATATATTATATACAGGAGAGCCACAACAAAACTAATGACTAATTCCTCATCAGAAACTATGGGAGCCAGAAGAAACTGAAAGGAAATGCTCAAAGTGAGAAAGGAAAAACAAGCAAGAATTCTATAACCAGCAAAGCCATTATTTAAATTAAACAAAAAATAAACACTTTTAAATAAACAAAAACTGAGTGTTTACCCCAGCGAGAATGGTCATCATTAAAGAGTCAAAAAACAAGAGACCTTGGCATGGATGTGGTGAAAAGTGAGTGTTTATACACTGGGAATGTAAATCAGTACCACTTATATGAAAAATAGCATGGAGATTCATTAAAGAACTAAAAGTAGGTCTACCATTTGATTCATTCAGCAACCCCACTACTGAGTATCTACCCAAAAGAACAGAAGTCATTGTATCAAGAAGACATCTGCATGCATATACTTATAACAACAAAATTCACAATTGATGGGATATGAAACCAACCCAAGTGTGCATCAATCAATGAGTGGATAAAGTAAATGTAGTGTACAGGTGCCATGGAATACTACTCAGGCATTAAAAAGAATGAGGTTGGGCATGATGGCTCATACTTATAATCCCAGCACTTTGAGAGGCCAAGACAAGTAGATCACTTGAGATCAGGAGTTCGAGACCAGCTTGGCCAACATGGAGAAACTCTATTGCTACTAAAATTACAAAAATTATCCAAGCATGGTGGTGCATGCCTATGGTCCCAGCTACTTGGGAGGCTAAGGCAGGAGAATCGCTTGAACCCAGGAGGCAGAGGTTGCAGTGAGCCGAGATCAGGCCACGGAACTCTAGCCTGGGTGACAGAGCAAGATTCCATTTCAAAAAAAAAAAAAGAATAAAAATGTCTTGAAGCAACTTGGATAGAGCTGTGGAACACTATTCTAAGTGAAGTAACTCAGGAATGAAAAACCAAATAGCATATATTCCCACTTATGAGCTATGAGTACACAAAGGCGTAAGAGTGGTATAGTAGACTTTGGAGACTCAGAAGAGGGGAAGGGAAAGTGGGGAGAGGAATGAGGAATAAAAAACTACATATTGAATACAATGTACACTACTTGTGTGACAAGTACACTAAAATATCGGAATTCACCACTATACAATTCACTCATGTAACCAAAACCTACTTGTGCCTCAAAGCTATTGGGAAAGAAGGAGGGAAGGAAGGAAGGAAGGAAGGAAGAGAGGGAGGGAGGGAGGGAGGGAAGGAAGGAAGGAAGGAAGGAAGGAAGGAGAAAGAAAGAAAGAGAGAAAGAAAAAAAGAAAAGAGAGAGAAATATATAAATCCTTTTGGATAAGGACTCTACCCTTATGACCCCATTTAACCTTAATTATTTCCATAAAGGCTTTATTTCCATGCGCAGTCAAATTTGGAGTTAGCGCTTCAACATTTCAAAGGAAACAAACATTCAGGCTGTAACATATGTATGTCATGTATATGTATCTTATCTCTCTATATAAACCTTTATATCAATTGAATCACATTGTACATAATACTTGAAAAATATATGGGTAACTTTTCATGCCACTAAACATAAAAAAAAAAAAAAAAAAAAAAAAAAAAACAGAAAATGGTAGAGAACAAAATCAAGTAAAATCAATATAAAACAAATAGCAAAATGGCAGACTGAAAACCACCTTTTCAGTAATTATATTAAACAGATCAAATATTCAAATCAAAAGGCAAAGATTGCCAGACTGGATATAAAAGCACAACTCAGCTCTTTGTTATCTACAAAGGGGTGCATTTTAAATAAAAAAATATAAACACATTGAGAAAGCATAAGAGAGTTGAAGTGGCATATTAGATCAGACAAAATAGACATCAAAAAGGGGAATATTGCTATGGACAATAATAGAAGGTTCGATAAATCAGGAAAATATAACTATTATAAATATCTATGTGCCTAACAAGAGAGATTGAAAATATATGAATAAATTACAGAACTAAAAAAGAAACAGACAAATCAAAATCATCATTAAGACTCTAACACACTCTTTTCAGTAATTTATAGAAAAACTAGATTAAAATATCTGTATGAATATAGAAGACCTGAATGACACTAACAACCATCTTCACCTAACTGACATTTTTAGAACACTATATTCAGAAACTGCAGAATACACACTTTTTGGAAGTGCACATAGAGCATTCACCAACATGGATCATACGCTGGGCCTTAACACAAATCTCAATAGATCTCAAAATATTTAAATCTTAAAGAGTATGCCTTCTGACCACAACAGAATTAAATTAAAAGTGTGTGTGTGACACTAAGTCCCTCTCTGTCACCCAGACTGGAGTGCACTGGCATGATCCCTGGTCACTGCAGCCTCCTCCTCCTAGGATCAAGTGATTCTCCTGCCTTAGCCTCCAGAATATCTGGGATTACAGGTGCCCACCACCAGGCCCGGCTAATTTTTGTATTTTTAGTAGAGACAGGTTTACACTATGTTGGCCAGACTGGTCTCAAACTCCTGACCTCAAGTGATCCACCCACCTAGGCCTCCCTGGGAGCTGGGATTACAGGCATGAGCCATGGCTCCAGGTCCCAGCTCCTGGTCCCAATTCTTTGTTAGGCTTGTCTTACATGACCACCTAAACCATACTATAAAATTACAAGAAAAATAAGACGATACACTAATATTTCCCAAAAACATAGACACAAAAATCCTTAACAAAAATTTGAGCAAATTCAATAATATATAAAAGAATAATGCATCATCATTTACTAGGCTTTACCACAAAATCAACACAACCATAAAAGCAGAATAATGAGGGGAAAAAATAATAATCTCAGTATATAGGAATAAAATATTTGAATAAAGTTCAGCATCTACATATGATAAAAAAAATTCTCAAATTCTCAGCAAAATGGGATTAGAAGGGAACTTCTCAACATCTAAAAACAGATCAATATTTATTTTAAAAAATGGTAACTAATAGGATACATAATGGTAAAAGACAAAAGGCTTTTTTGCTTTTCTCCTAAAAGTTGTAACAATGTAAGTATGTCCACACTTATCACTTCTAGGCAATATTATACTGGAAGTCCTAGACATTGCCATAAGGGGGAAAAAAAAAGGTGGGGTGGGGTGGGCATAAAAAGCAGAGATATTAAAAAACAACTGTTGTTGTTCAGAGATTATGTAATCCTCTATAGGAAAACCTTAAGTAATCTACAACTAGAGCTAATAAATGAGTTTAGCAATGTCACAGAATACAATATACAAGCATTAATTGTATTTCTGTCTCCCAGCAATAAAAAATTAGAAGCTGAATTTTAAACAATAGTATAATTTACAATGCATCAAAAATTATAAAATATTTAAGAATAATTTTAGCAAATTATGTGTTATACTTTATCCACTGAAAACTACATAATTGCTGAGAAAATTAAAGAAGCCCTAAATATATGTATATCAATACTCTGTTCATTAATTACAAGACTCAATATTGTTAAAATGTCAAATCTATCCAAACTGACCAACACAATACCAGTCAAAATCCCAGTCAACTTTTTATAGAAATTGATAAGCTGACTATAAAACCCTATATGGAACTGCAAGGAAACCACAGCGGCCAAATGATTTTGAAAAGGCAAAACAAAGCTGAGGACTCAGACTACATGGTTTCAAAACTCACTACAGAACTACAGAAACACAACAGTTGCAGTTTTGGCATAAAACATAGATTTGTAGATCAATGGAACAGAATAGAAAGTCCAGAAATATTTCTACATATATGTGGTAAATTAATTTTTTATAAAGATAACAAAATTATTATTGGAGAAATGATAGTTTTTTTCTAAGTGTTAGAACAATTAAATGACCATAGGAAGAATAAACTCTTGGATCTTTACTTAATATCATATTCATAATTTAATTTGAAATAGAAAGCTATAAAACTTATTAAAGAACACAAAGGAGAAAAATCTTGGAAATCTGAACTCAGACAAAATTTATTTACTATTCTATCAGAAAACATAAACTACTAAAACCAATCGATAATTTGGAATTCATTAAAATTAAAAACTTTTGCTCTTCAAAATCTACTGTTAAGAAAATAAAAACACAAGCCACAGACTAGAAGAAAATATTTGCAAAAGACTTATCCGGTAAAGGACATTTCTCTAGAATACATAAAAATCCTTAAGACTAAATAATAGTAGGACAAACAACCTGTTTTTTCAAAGGACAAAGATTTAAACAGAAGCTTCACAAAAGGTGACATACAAATGGCAAATAGTCACACAAAAAGATGTTCAATATAATTAATAATTAGAGCAGTGCAAATTAAAACCACTTTGAGACACTACTACAGTAACCAGAATGACTGAAATAAAAACACACAATCAATTACTAGTTGAAAAACTGGAACTCTCAGTCACTGCTGGTGAGAATGCAAAGTCTTCACCTTTGAAAATAAATTGGTAGTTTTTTAAATAAAATTACACACTTGTAATATAACCCAGAATCCCACTTCTAGGTATTTACCTTAAATAAATGAAATGTAAATATCCATACAAAGACATGGGTACAGATCTTCATAACAGCTTCATTCAGAATAGCCAAAAACTGGGGAAAAAGCAAAAGTCCATTAGCTACAGAATGGAAAACTTTAGTATATCCATACAATGGAGCATTAATACAAAATAAAAAGGGAAAATTATTGACATGTAATAACGTGTATGAATCTCAAAAGCATTATGTGAAGTGAAAGAAGCCAGACACAAAATACTACATACCTTATGATTCCATTTAAATGAAATTCTAGAAAAGATGAAACTATAGAATAAGAAGGTAAATCAGTGTTTTACTGGGACTTCAGTGAAGGAAAGGAACTGACTACAAATGGCCATTAGAAAATTTTAGGATGATGAAATGTTCTCTATCATGATTCTGGTGCTGTATGCATTTGTCAAGTCCTCTAAAATTATCTACCTCACACTGAGTGAGGAATTTTATTTTATGTAAATTATAACTCAATAAAAAATAAAAATAAACCTAAGGGTAATAAAGTTCCATAAATTTTAAACAGGTAATATATAAAGTAAAAATATTAATAAATACTAGTAAAGTATTAAATCTAGTTGATGCATATGAGGGATTTGTTATATTCTCATATTTTTTCAATTTCTCTGCATTTTGCCAATTTTCTTTGTAAAAATATTTTAAGAACGATTTTTTTGTGTGTGAAAAGTATCTCTAAGTGAACATCAACAATTTTTAAAATCTTAATAAAAAGCGTTTTTTAAAACATTGATTATGGTCACCACAACACCTAGTGGATCTTGGGAATGAGTTTATGACCCCAGCTGAGACTGAACTGACACCTCTTGAAGCTACCCCCAATTTTCTTTAAAAGCAATCTCAGGAGCAAGAGAAAACCAAGTAGTAAAACCACTGGTGCTATTTTAATAGAGTGAATAATTTCTTATTGACTCAGATTCCTTTTTTCCTTTTTTCTTTTCTTTTTTTAATGCAAAGTTTGGTTAAAAGATTTTTTCATGTTTTCCGTTCTTTATTTTTGATGACTTTCTTTTCAGCTTGACTACTCACAAGGATTTTATTTTTTTCCTTTTGGGTTTCTTTTCTAATCGGTTGATCATTTTATTTTTAGAAAATGAAGGTGTAAAAAAGAACATGTTCACTTCTCTGTCTGTGATGCAGCTCTGAGAAACTGGTGGAAGTAGAAAAAATACTAAGGCTGACAGCAATTATTAAGAGTCTTTGTTAAAAAAAATTCTGAAACTCTATGATATATTAAACACTCATTAAAATTAATGAGAATGGTTTTACTCTTACCTGTGGAAAAAAATTTTAATGCATGGTTTAGATTAAAAATTTTTAGTCTTGCAAGTGTTCCGTAAGTGTTAAGAAGTCTGGAGCGACCATATGAAAGAAAGTGAGAATACATAGAGCTGTATGAAAAAAACAAATTTGTGAAAAGTATGATGGGTAAGACAAATGATATCACAGTATTTCTGCTTTCCCCTTTCTACCACAATCACAAATTAACACTCAAGTGAAACGTTCTTCTAGAAGTGTAAACAAAATCAATATTTTCCTTCTTGTCAAATACATAAAAACATATTTTCAAAGAAAGAATTTTTCTAATTATTTGTCATAGTGGAAATGATCAATATTTGATATTGGGGAAATCATTTACTCTTGTTCATATTTTCAAGTAAGCAACTTTTCTTTCAAATGAAATTGAGTGTCATCTGAAGTAAGCCAAGCAGCAGCAGCTCTTGGCATCCTTCTACATTGGTTTCTTCATAAGAAAATTTTCCTAAGAAAGTTTTTTCTTGGGCTTCAACAAGCAACATTGCAAAACATTGAATGTGTATGGTTCTAACAGAACAGCCTATAATATCTATAAGGCAGAACTCATCACAAATCTTAGTTTCCCCAAAAGCTTCAGTGGGACTCCCGGGTGGACCATGATCCTGGCATGGCAGACCACATTCTCTTGCATCCTGAAGCCAGTGATTTGACATTCAAAGTGAGGATGCATTTCTGACCCAATTGAGGGTTCATCTGGTTGATCTACTTCAACAATTCCATGCAAGCCTATATAACAGCCAAAGCCTCCTTTTAAAAAAAATCTAGAAAACTTGGCCAGGTGTGGTGGCTCACGCCTATAATCTCAGCGCTTTGGGAGGCTGAGGCGGGCTGATCACTTGAGGTCAGGAATTCGAGACCAGCCTAGCCAACATAGTGAAACTCTGTCTCTACTAAAAATACAAAAATTAGCTGGGTGTGGTGACAGACAACTGCAATCCTAGCTACTGGGGAGTTTGAGGCAGGAGAATAGCTTGAACCCCGGAGCTGGAGGTTGCAGTGAACTGAGATTGTACCACTACACTCCAGGCTGGGCGACAGAGTAAGACTCTGTCTCAAAAAAAAAAAAAAACCTCTAGAAATCAAGTCATATTTTTTGATAATTTAGAGTCCATTCTATGATTGGGTGATTATTTTCTAAGGCCTCATGTTGCTTCCTTGTTCTTACACATACATTGATTGCCTAGCTCTGTCAAATTTAATTATGTATATAAGGTTCAGACACTCATCAATTTTCACTAAGCACATCCACACACAAGCAAAATGTGAAAAAACAACTGAAGTAATTTCACTGAAGTTTCAGAAGTAGGAAGTATTAAAATGAACAGTGTTTGTTACAAGCCCATCTTGCTTGATTTATTTTCCCTGTAGAATAACAGCAACTTTTCCTTTTTTTGCATTCAAGAACATTCCATGGAAATTCAGATCCCATCAGGGTCTAACTTATTAACTCAATCAATTTTCTAAACATTATTTTCTTCCAAATGAAAGAAAATAATTTTCTGACATAATTTTTTTAGCTCATTAGATGATGATTGTTCTCACAAAGAAAATAGCCTAATTCAGGCCCTTCTGTTTCTTGTTTTTGCTCTAGATTTAGGTGAATTGGCAATGAACGCACAATAAATTAAATGCATTTATTTTCCATTATTTCTCAAAGGCATGTAGGAGTATATTTTATTTTTAAGCTTTTCAAACATGCATAGTATTTCTGTGTATATTTCCAAGGTTTGGGCTTATAAATTTGTATACAGAACGAAAATATTTACCCTTTTCCATTCTTTTCAATGCAATAGTAACACAGTATGTAACTTCCATGGCTCTCAGTAATTAGTTAATATATAAACAATGTTTCCATTTTTAATTAAAATTAATATTTTACCAAAGATGGCCTTTTCTGCTATAAATACTGTATTTGCACAACACATTGGATATACACACACACCACTTATTCTAACATCAACCTCAATTCTAGGCTGTTGCACTAACTAGTTGTGGTGGGTTGTTGTATTGGAAGTCCTGAAGACAACCCTCAGGCTAGATAAAGACTCACAGGACTCAGAAAAGCTGTTAAAAACACAGTTACAGCGTATTCTGGTGAGAAGATACATATTGAAATTAGCAAGGAGAAAAGGCATACTGGGCAGAATCCAGGAGAAGCCTGACACAAACTTCAGTTGTCCTTTCCCAGTGGAGTTATATGGACAGTGCATAATTCTCTCACTAACAAGTTGTGACAACACATGCTAATTGCTAAGTGTTGTGAATCAGGTAAGCTCACCCAAGCCTTGGTGTCCAGAGATTTTATTAGGGGGTCAGTCACATAGGCAGGCAACACCCATACAATTGACCTTAGCTACTCCATTTCCAGGCCCCCACTGACAAGAGGTCAAGCAGAGCGTGACCCATGGCCTCAAGCATATAAAAATGGGCATTCACCATAAATTATATTGTTGGCATGAACTATCTTGTGTGGTTGAAGACCTTACAAAGAAACTTATCAGGAAGGATACTCTATAGACTCAGAGGTCTTGTGTTAGAGACTAGGCCAAAAGCCAGTCCTAAAAGCATTGAGAATGTGCAGAATTTGAGCAACCTGGGCCTGCTGAGTTAACCCTTTCCTAAACAACTGAATAGTAGTTCCCAAAGATATCCACATCCTAATTTTTGAGATCTGTGAATCTTACCTTGCATGGCAAAAGGGACTTTGTGGATGTGATTAAATTAAGAATGTTGTCATGACCAAAACACCAAAAGCATTGACAACAAAAGCCAAAATAGACAAATGGGACCTAATCAAACTCCACAGCTTCTACACAGCAAAAGAAACAGTCATTAGAGTGAATCGGCAACCAACAGAATGGGAAAAAACTTTTGCAGTTTACCTATTGACAAAGGGCTGATATCCAGAATTTACAAAGAAGTAAAACAGATTTACAAGAAAAAACTAACAAGCCAATTCAAAAGTGGGCAAAGGATATGAACAGACACTTTACAAAAGAAGACATACATGAGGCCAACAAACATATGAAAAAATGCTCATCATCACTGGTCATCAGAGAAATGCAAACCAAAACAACATTGAGATACCATCTCACGCCAGTTAGAATGGCAGTCGTTAAAAAATCTGGAGACAACAGATGCTGGAGAGGATGTGGAGAAATAGGAACACTTTTGCACTGTTGATGGGAGTGTAAATTAGTTCAACCATTGTGGAAGATAGTGTGGCAATTCCTCAAGGACCTAGAAACAGAAATTCCATTTGACCCAGCAATCCTATTACTGGATATATATCCAAAGGATTATAAATCGTTCTACTATAAGGACACGTGCACATGAATGTTCATTGCAGCACTGTTTACAATAGCAAAGACCTGGAACCAACCCAAATGCCCATCAATGATAGTCTGGACGGGAAGAATGTGGCATATATACACCATGGAATATTATGCAGCCATCAAAAATGATGAGTTTGTGTCCTTTGTAGGGACATGGATGAACCTGGAAACCATCATTCTCAGCAAACTGACAGAAGAGTGGAAGATCAAACACCACATGTTCTCACTCATAGGCGGGTGTTGAACAATGAGAACACATGGTCACAGGGAGGGGAGCACTACACACTGGGGTCAGTTGGGGGGAAGTAGGGGAGGGACGGTGGGGGGTGGGGAGCTGGGGAGAGATAGCAAGGGGAGAGATGCCAGATGTAGGTGATGGGGAGGAAGGCAGCAGATCACACTGCCACGTGTGTACCTATGCAACAATCTTGCATGTTCTTCACATGTACCCCAAAACCTAAAATGCAATAAAATAAATAAATGTGAAAAAAAAAAAGAATGTTGAGATTATCCAGGATTATTTGGGTGGATTCTAATCTAAGGGTATTTTATAAGAGGGAGGTAGAGGGATCCTTTATCCAGTGATCTTGGAGAAATCATGCATCAGAATTAGAAGCTGATGACCCTGGTCCAGAACCAGACAGAGGGCTATATGAAAACTAAATCAAGTTGTGAAGCTGCTGTTCTTAGAGAGGAAGGAGACTTGGGCCAAGTGATGCAAAGAATGCAGGTAGAAAAGAAGGAAAAAGGAAAAGCATCCCCCTGCAGCCCCCAGAAGGAGGAAGTCCCAACTAACACCTTAATTTCAGTTCGGTGAAACTGATTTCAGACTTCTGATCTCCAGAACTGTAAGACAGTAAATGTGTCTTGTTTAAGCCATGCAGTTTGTGGCAATTTGTTACAGCAGCCATAGAAACTAATACGCTTGGGGATAAAACCACGTAATGAGATCACTTTGGCATTTCAATTACTAAATCCTCTTGGAAGTCACCCTTTCATTTCATTCAGAGTGAACAGTTAAGCAAGATGTCAGTATATACATGAACACACATGCACACATTTAATATGCAAATGATCATAACTACAAAACATTTCAATAATTTGAAAGCCTAAAGAAATAGCAGACAAGCTACCCTAAACCAGATGGCTAACTAATGGATTCAGCAGTTGTCCTATAAGGATATTAAATTCAAATATCAAAAGCTGTAATATCCTGAGTACTGTGACTTGAATATAAAAAATAATTACTAACATGGAAATTTCAAAAAGCAAACTGGCATCCTATGAAGGGTAAGATAATCAAATGGCATGGAAATATCAACTAACTTGACTGTGTTCCTGGTGGGAATTTTCATATTCTATAGTAAACCTTAAGTCTACTCAAAATATCTTGTTTCCTGTTTTTAACGATGGTAAGATGATCACATCCTGCCACTGATGACTTGCCCAGCTTCAGGTAACATACATATTTACTCCTCTTTGAGTGCAGAGAAGATGCTTTCCGATTGTAATTTACATACATGTATTTTAGCCATTAGATCAGAACAGGTTTTTTTCCTTCCAACTACACTGGTAAATATTGAGTCTTCTTACTGAAATTTATCTATTATCATGTTCATTTTTATAGTTTATTTGTCTCCCTCCTATTCATAGCCTAAGCCAGTGGAACCATCACGTAAGAAGGATGATTTTCCTGAGCTCTAGTTTTGTGATAAAGTTCAGGTTGTCAACTATGAATTTTTAAAATTAAATTAAAATAATTTTAAATGGGAAGGAGGGAAATCTATGCATTCTTTCCCATTTTTAATGTTTGACGCTATGCCCTGTAAACTGATTTTCATAGTATACTACCCATATTACACAATTAAATATTCACTTCTGAATCATCAGACTAAATTCTGTGCAATATAACTCTAGAATATATCATATTGTATTAAGTTGTTTGAAAATTGATGGGCTATTTACCGATAATATTTAAATAATAAATAAACCAGAATATTCATTTTCTCAGAACAGCCCAATGTGTGATCATTCGCAAATGGTCTACATTTAGTTACATCTACATGTTGATACACTTTAATAAACATCCACCCTCTATCAGGAAGTTTATGACCATTTTTGTCAGAGTAAACCTCAGTCTTCATTAGTCTCACTTTATTGAAACTTTATTTAATAAATTAGGAAACAAAGGCAGTGAGAAATTGCATAGTTTAACCAATGCCCCTAGTAAGTTACTAGCAGGGTCTAAAAATGGTTATAAAGTTTAACAAAGATACTTACACATATTCCCAATTTACCACAAAATACTTAAGAACATATTTCTCATTGAATACTCATAAAATAATCAGTATTCATGTTTCTCCCCCTACTAAAAGATCAGAGAAGTTTTAACCATCTGGACAAGTTCATATTTATAAAAGTGACTCACTAACAGCTGCATTAGATCTATAAGTCTAAATTGAAGAGAAATGCTAATATTTGACATTGAAAACAGAAGATATCCAACAAGTGATTTGGTTCTGAAAAAATTTTTCCAGTTATAATCAAAAATATCAGATTTCCTCAGTCATTTGAAGGGCTGGAACTTTAAGGCCTTGCCAGAGGTCATGAGAGCCTGTGATCCCGTCTGTGCTGGTAATGGGCTGTGGATGTCACCGGGAAAAGCAGCTCCCCTCAGAGTCCAGCTGGCAGCTCTAACAACTCAGGCACATAGGGCCATTTCTACTGTCATTTCCATGGAAACCACTAGTAGCATAGCTTAGCTAACCAAGAACCAGGTGTGATGCCTCTCAGCTAACTGCATGGAAGTTCAATCTCTGATGGACAAAACAAGGATCAAGTATTTACATAAGCCGGGCGTGGTGGCTCAAACCTGTAATCCCAGCACTTTGGGAGGCCGCGGTGGGCAGATCAGGTGGTCAAGAGATGGAGACCATCCTGGCCAACATGGTGAAACCCCATCTCTACTAAAAATACAAAAATTAGCTGGGCGTGGTGGCGCGTGCCTGTAATCCCAGCTACTCGGGGGGCTGAGGCAGGAGAATTGCTTGAACCCAGGAGGCGGAGGTTGCAGTGAGCCGAGATTGTGCCACTGCACTCCAGCCTGGCGCCTGACAGAGTGAGACTCTGTCTCAAAAAAAAAAAGTATTTACATAAAAACCAACATCCTATGCATTGACCAAGACGCAGGTGAAGATTTTACAAAATTAAATTAGTGTGTGAGGGTGGCCCAAGGCCTCCCTTCCCCACTGAATAATAGATGCCTATTTGCATATTACTGTCCACCCCAGAGGCCAGGGCTTCCCAACAGCAAAAGTAGTAAAGCCTTTGGTGGTTTATGTGTTTTTGAGTATGAATGTGAATGTAACAGCTCGCCTTTACATATGGTTTTCTACCAAGGAGACCAGGTAATAGCACAGATTCTTACTTC
>NW_016107688.1:1463914-1465344 GCF_001604975.1 Cebus imitator | reverse complement strand
TTTTTTTGAGATGGAGTCTAGCTCTCTTGCCCATGCTGGAGTGCCATGGTGTGATCTCAGCTCACAGCAACCTCCACCTCCTGGGTTCAAGCGATTCTTCCTGCCTCAGCCTCCCAAATAGCTGGGATTACAGGCACCTATCACCACACCTGGCTCTAATTTCTGTATTTTTAGTAGAGACAGGGTTTCACCATGTTGGCCAGCTGGTCTGGAACTCCTGACCTTGGGTGATTCACCTGCCTCAGCCTCCCAAAGTGCTCGGATTACAGGCCTGAGCAACCGTCCTCCCAGCTGTCTATATTCCACCAGCTAACAGGAAAAGAGAGCAAAGAAAGCATGAGATAATTTTTATGAGCTAGAACTAGACAGGGAATATATGACCTCCTCACATTCCACTGCCAGAACTGTTTCCCAGCCACACTTCACTGTCAGGGACCCTACAAGTTTGAACATGGGTGTGCGCTCAGGAGTAAAACACTGGTCCCGGGGATTCCCTTCCATACCTAACCCAGGCTCCTTCTCAATTATTAGCAAGACAAAGAAGAAAAGTGTGGCCTTCTTTATGTGCATTCCTTTAGCTGCCCCATGTAATTTATTTTTTCTTTTAGCAATGTCCTTGACATTCATTTTTTTTTTCACCTATTTTAAATGAGAAATTAGAAGACTCAAAAGGTAAAATGGTGAGTAGTCCAGAGTCGGACAGCTAAGCAAAAACAAACTTGCCACTACATTTCAAGTCTCCTGATTCGTAGTACATTTAGTTTATTTTCATTAAATACATACTGTGCATTTAGCACTGAATTAAATACTTCGGGGATAAGAAATAAATAAAGACCTAATATTCATCCCAAGAAACTTTAGATATTTTTTTTTAATTTTTATTTTTGGTGACAGAGTCTTGCTCTGTCACCCAGGCTGGAGTGCAGTGGCATGATATCAGCTCACTGAAACCTCTACCATCCAGGCTCAAGCAATTCTCCTGCCTCAGCCTCCTGAATAGCTAGGATTACAGGCATGTGCCACCACACCCTGATAATGTTTGTATTTTTAGTAGGTTGAGGTTTCACCATGTTGGCCAGGCTGGTCTCAAATTCCTAACCTCAGGTGATCCTCCTGCCTCGACTTCCCAAAGTGCTGAGATTACAGGCATGAGCCACTGTGTCTGGCCTAGATTTATCCCTGAGAAATAAAATATTTGCATAAAACAAATGCACACACTTAATTGCTACTTAGAGGAAAATGCATGCAATGTATTGCACAGAATGTGATGCCAGCCTCCTAACATGCACTCCAGGAAGGTGTGAAGACAAGAGGACTTCATGACCAAAACACCAAAAGCATTGACAACAAAAGCCAAAATAGACAAATGGGACCTAATCAAACTCCACAGCTTCTGCACAGCAAAAGAAACAATCATTAGAGTGAATCGG
>NW_016107688.1:1443394-1463019 GCF_001604975.1 Cebus imitator | reverse complement strand
ACAAAACCCACATACAAAAATCAGTAGCATTTCCACGTACCCATAATGTTCAAGTTTAGAGCCAAGTTAATAATGCTATCCCATTTACAATAGCTCCCAAAAAAAAACAATAAAATAAATAAATGGAAAAAAAAAAAAAAAAGATCTATGCAGAGCCTAATGCCTGGAAAGAACTTTGTGCAGTTCAATCTTGAGGAGCAATAGAAAGAGGAAGAACGTTTTGGAGACGACACCTTGTGGAGGGAGGAAAGCATGAGCACAATTCTGCTCTGAACACAAGGAGGAGGTAAGTGTGGCTGAGAAGAGAATTGGTGCTGGGAACAGTGAAAGTGAGAGACAGAATCTAGGGACCCTGCGGTAGGTGGCTCTGAAATCATAAGCAGTTACTTAACCATAGTAGGCACTTGAACTGGCTATAGCATGCCTGTCCAAGTGTTTAAGAAGAAAGAGATGGACCTTTATAGAAACCAAGGAAAAAAGGATAAGGAATTAGGCTGTAGTCATGCAAGAGAATTTGTATGAAGAAAGTGTGGGAAAGGTGGACATCATCGGACCACAGGATCTCACATTTATGAAACCACATATACAAAATGTTAAGACGTTACAAGATAAATGCTACCGCAGTAATTTAGCAAATCTATGCATTCCTGTCTTGTCTACATTTTTACTATGAAGGGAAATTATATAACCACTTAAATAAGACGCTGTGCTCTGCCCTCAAAACAATAATTTTTTGGCAAAGATATTAAGTAAAGCCACAAGCCTATTAAGAAATGCAAGATTATACACATTATCTCCTACAGGCAGGCAGTGATGTTTGTAATACACTAAAGACATGTCTTCTCAAAAGAAACAGATGTTCTTAGTTGACAATAGAAATGTCAGCAAAATCATACAGAATGTTCTCATCGTTTATCCTATTTATTTATTTATATATTGTCTTTGCTAAAAAAAAAAAAATAGGCAAGCTTACAGAGATAAAATAAAGCAAGATAAATTTTAAAAGGTGATGGAACCAGGGCAAAAGAATAATAAAAGTAGAAAAAATAAGATACAGCCATGAATAATGTTGGTGTATTTTAAAATAACAACAATAACAACGAGGTAACGCCCTTCACTGATTAGAATTGAATCCACTTGGGAGGCTGAGGTGGGTGGATCACAAGGTCAAGAGATCAAGACCATCTTGGCCAACACAGTGAAACCCAGTCTCTACTAAAAGAATACAAAAATTAGCTGGGTGTAGTGGCACGGGCTTGTAGTCCCAGCTACTCGGGAGGCTGAGGCAGGAGAATTGCTTGAACCCAGGAGGCAGAGGTTGCAGTGAGCTGAGATCGTGCCATTGCGCTCCAGCCTGGCGCCTGGGGACAGAGCCAGACTCTGTCTCAAAAAAAAAAAGGAAAAAAAAAGTGAATCCAAAATTTGATTCTCCATTTTCTGCCCAAAGCAAAATTGTTTATATGACATACAGTATCCATAAAACAAGCCATTTATTCAAAAGGGAAAAAAGTCATTCCTGGACCTAAGATCCCAAAACATTTCCTCTTGAGGACTCTCAAAAAAAAGAGGGAAAATGTAATGTGTTGTAATGATCAGTACTCTTTCAGCTGCAAATGAGAGAAAGCCCAACTCAAACTGGCTTAAACAGAAAAGGGAATTTATTGACTCATGTAACTAAAAATGTGTACACTAAAAAAATTAAAAATTAAGTTCTTAATCTATGATTTCAGGTATGGCCAATGCAGGCACTCACAGACTGTTGTCAGGAATCTCTCCCCAGATCTGAGTGCTGCCTTTCCTTTTGGGGGCTTATATGAGTCAGGGTTCCTAGAGAGATAGAACTAATACATAGATAGCTATACAAAGGGGAGTTTATTAAGGAGTATTAACTCACGCAATCGCAAGGTCCCAAAACAGGTCATCTGAAAGCTGAGGAGTTTGAGTCCCAAAGCTGAAGAACTTGGAGTGTGACGTTTGACGGCAGGAAACATCCAGCACAGGACAAAGATGTGGGCTGGGAGGCTAAGCCAGTTTAGTCTTTTTATGTTCTTCTGCCTGCTTTATATTCTGGCCATGCTGGCAGCTGATCAGGTGGTGCCCACTCAGATTAGGAGTGGGTCTGCCTTTCCCAGCCGCCTGACTCAAATGTTCGTCTCCTTTAACAACACCCTCACAGACGCAGCTAGGAGCAATACTTTGCATTCGCCAGTCCAATCAAGTTGAGACTTAGTATTAACCATCACAAGTCTGCCCCTTGTCAACTTGAACTCACACACAACTTTTGAGAACATACATAATATTAAGACAATAATAAGGTCATAATTATGCCTAACATAATACAGCACAACTGGCAATGCTCCAATCCCCAACCCAAATGCTATCACATAAAGTTAACAATACTTAAATGCTGATACTAAGTCAATAAATCTTATGTCACATGATAACGGAAAAAGGAAATAAAACGAAAATATTTTCTTAGTACTAGCGTGTACATGCACAAATATGTTTTTAACAAAAGAATGAAGAAATATGACAATTACAGTCCTCATTTCTGCAGCTCATCACATGGTCACACTGGTATTGACGACTACCTTCTTCTATCACCCCTTATGTATTCCCTTTGCCTTTAGCAAGCACCTCAGCAAGTCGTAGGGTTTTTTTTCCTGGTAGAGTGACATAAACCTTCATTCCCCAAGGGTGTTGGCCATCTGTAGTCCTGCCTGGATTGGGCTATTATAGTCTCCTATTTATTCTAATCACAGGGCATGGTAATGCTGAGAGACACCCTCATGGATCTCCTGTATTCCATGCGTACTCTTCCTTACCTCCATTGTGGAGTAGTAGACTGATTTCATCTTTGTAGTCTGGGTCAGTCACCCCAGCCAACACTGTAACTCCCTTCTTAGCCTATTGACTTAAAGGTAGGAGGAGCCCAAAGTGTCCAGGTGGCAATCTTAACTTCCAGTTTAATGTAATCATTGTTGTGTCTCTTGGCAGCAGCATTCCTCCCTCAGGAACCAAGACCTCTAGGCCGACAGAATGTAATGTCACAGGAAAAGGAAGCAAATATTTTGCTAGTGGATCACTAGGGGTGATGGTGATCCACTCCACCTCTACCCCTTGATTCCTGGACCCATGAATCCTGGCTATGGAAGAAACATATACTGGATGCTGATTCAGGGCATGTGCAGCCATCTGGGAAACTTTGTCCCAGTCCTGCCAAGTATCATCACCCAATTGGCATTGTAACTGTAACTTCAAAAGACCATCCCACCGTTCTATAAATCCAGCTGCTTCAGAATAATGGGAACATGGTAAAACCAATGAATTTCATGAGTATGAGCCCACTGCCTCACTTCTTTAGCTGTAAAGTGAGTGCCTTGGTCAGAGGCAATGCTGTGTGGAATACCATGACCGTTGATAAGGCATTCTGTGGGTCCACAGATGGTAGTCTTGGCAGAAGCACTGTGTGCAGTATAGGCAAACCCATCTCTGGAGTAAGTGTCTATTCCAGCGAAGGCAAACCTCTGCCCTTTCCATGATGGAAGAGGTCCAACATAATCAACCTTCCACCAGGGAACTGGCGGATCACCCCAAGGAATGGTGCCATATCGAGGGCTCAGTGTTGGTCTCTGCCGCTGGCAAACTGGACACTCAGCAGTGGCCGTGGCCAGGTCAGCCTTGGTAAGTGGAAGTCCATGTTGCTAAGCCCATGTATAACCTCCATCCCTGCCACCATGGCCACTTTGTTCATGGGCCCATTGGGTGATGAAGGGGTGGCCAGGGAAAGAAGCTGAGTGTTGTCCACAGAACAGGTTATTCTGAAACAAGAAAAGTTCCCTTGCCCCCTCACAGTTTTTGCGATGTGGTGTAGCTGGCTTATTCAGTGCCCAGCTGCTCAAACCTCTAGAGGAGCATACAGTCAAGCAGGCTGCGGGGCTCCGATCCCACAGCAGTGTCTAGGGGTGAATGTTTACAGCTCCTGACGCCCCAGTGGGTGTGTGTTACAGGGTGCTGTTGTAGTTTAGCTGTCCACAGGCAGCTTGTGTTAGTCAGCTCAATTAACCCTCTACCTTTTTGCAAGGACAAAGGGCTTTCTGTATCCCAAGGTTCTTGCCTTGGTGTACTGGAAGAATCAGATCACATGTGGGCTCTGAGAATGAGTGCAAGGTTTTATTGAGTGGAAGTAGCTCTCAGAAGATGGGGGAGCCCAAAAGAGATGGTTTTCCCCTGCCAGGCTGCTTGGTGGCGCAACGTCTCCCCTGACTACCTCGGCCAACTGCCGCGTCGTTCCACCGGTTGATGGCCTGCCAGCATGCCAGTGTCTCCTACAGCAGGGCATTTCTCATAGTGTCTAGCCACCCATGTGTTCCTCAGCTGATTTGTTCCTCTGAAAATCCAGCCACCTGTGTACCCACCTGCTAGGGTCTCAGGGGTTTTTATAGGCACAGGGCATGGTGGGCCACGGTGGTCTTGGAAAATGCAACATTTAGGCACAAAGGCCCCACCTAGGTCTGCGGACACAGGCCTGGGGGTGGAACCCTCACTGGGGACCTCCCCCTCTCCTCCCAGCACTTCCCTGACCCTCTTTCATATCATTTCCCCACTCTGAATAGGTACATCTAACTGCCGTTAAAATATGGATAGTAACTGATCTTAGTGCTTCCTTCTGACAGGTGGCATTGTTTTGCAGAAAATAGCAGTGAGATTCCTCCCAGAGTTCTATCTAAGGGTTCCTAGCAAAGGGGACAAACCCATCATCCAAGCCTCTCGTTGACTGACTAACTGGAGTTTGATGGTTTCTAAGTGAGAGGAAAAAACTTAGAGTTTTACAAGGGTAAGTATGCATTGGTTAAACATGTGTGTTACATAAAGACAGAATTTTGTGCCAAAGATTACAGAGACAAGGTTAAGCTTGAGATAATCCACTGTCATTCTCCAAGTTCCATCCGTCATCTGTACAGGCCAAATAGGAAAGTTGAACAAGGATGTGGTGGAGATCACCACCCCTGCATCTTTCAAGTTCTTGATAGTGGCACGAATCTCTGTAATCACTCCAGGGATGCAATATTGTTTTTAATTTACTATTTTTCTAGGTAGAGGCAGCAGTTCTAATGACTTCTATTTGGCCTTTTCCATGATAATAGCCCTCACCCCACCAGTCAGAGAGCCTATGTGGGGGTTCCGCCGGCTGCTAAGTATGTCTGTGCCAATCATGCATTCTGGCCCTGCGGAAATCACCACAGGGTGAGCCTGGGGACTCACTGGACCCACTGTAAGTCGGACCTCAGCTAAAACTTTATTAATTACCTGACCTCCATAATCCCCTACTTTAACTGGAGGGCCACAATGACGTTTTGGGTCCCCTAGAATCAACATCAGCTCAGAGCTGGTGTCCAGTAGTCTGTGAAATGTCTAATCATTTCCCTTTCTCCAGTGCAGTTACTCTGGTAAAAGGCTGGCGGTCTTCTTGGGGAATAATGGGAGAAAGAGTAACAGCATAAATTGTCAATAGTGTAGTGGGGTCCTTCCTCAAAGGGACCCCACCTCCCCTTCCTTCAAGTGATTCTGGGTTTGTAAACTGGTTCAAGTCTGGAAATTGATTGAGGGGCCATGATTCTCTGTTTTTATAATTCAAATTAGTCTTGTTCATTCTACCTGGAAGTTTTCTGCTTATATAAATTATAGAAATGGGATAGGCGTGGTGGCTTACGCTTGTAATCCCAGCAACTTGCGAGGCCATTGTGAGTGGATCACAAGATCGGGAGTTCAAGAATGGCCTGGCCAATATGGTGAAACCCCATCTCCACTAAAAATACAAAAATTAACTGGGTGTAGTGGTGGGCACCTGTAATCCCAGCTACTCAGGAGGCTAAGGCAAGAGAATCACTTGAACCAAGGGGACGGAAGTTGCAGTGAGTCGAGATCACGCCACTGCACTCCAGCCTGGGTGACAGAGCAAGATTCCATCTTAAAAAAAAAAAAAAAAAAAAGGAATGCAGTAGGTTTTCTATCAGTTTTACTTCTAGGAGCAATGTGATAAATTAGCCAATGCCAGAGCTCTACACAAATCAGACTATTGTGATTGCTACTTTGCTTCTGCTGTCCATTACGGTAGCTATGCCCACCTTGCCTTTGATGGTTGAGTATCACCAGTTAGCCCCTGCCACCTTGGGATCCAGTTATTTCCACTGTATTTAAATTTTGTAGTTGAGTGACTGTGGTTCCCATAGTTAGATCTGACATACAGAGAAGGGCAATTACAGGCTCTTCAGAGATGCAGGTACTGCCCTCACAAACCTATTTCACAAAGCATTGATCAACGGTATATCTCCCAGACTCTCCCAGCTGGGATGAGGAGGTGTAAAGTGATTAATTCATTCCGCCATCCCAATCTCCCTAAGCCTTTGGTTCCCTTTCTCTCCGTTAAACCAAGGGAGATCAGGCATTTCCAGCTTGCTTACAGTAGGCCAACTTTTTAAAAAAGAGGTAAAGTATAATATGTTGTAGTGGTCAGTACTCTTTCAGCTGCAAATGATAACTGGCTTAAGCATAAAAGGGAACTTATCAACTCATGTAACTAAAAATGTATAAGCTAAAAAGATTAAAAATTCAGCTTTTAATCTATGATTTCAGGTGTTGCCAATCCAGGTGCTCACACAGTGTTGCCAGTAATCTCTCCCCAGTGAGATCTCAATGCTGCCTTTCCTTGGGTGGCCCCATTTCCAAAAAGACTCTCCCCACTCAGAAGTGACAGTGACCACCAGCAGTTCCAGGTGTAAGGTCTATCAAATTAGTAACTCCAAGAAGAATAGATTCCCTTTCTTCCAAAAGTCCCAGCTTCCATCACATCTTCTGTCCAGGGAAAGTTCTGTGTCTCCTCATGGTGGGGTGAAATTCGTGGCACCCAAACCACATTGACTCAGAATTCGAGATGGGTGGTTCCTTAAAGAAACTCTGACCAGGCAGAATCGTGCCCCCTGCACATCCCAACAACGTGAAGATAGCAAAACAGATAAGTACCTATCTAATAACATTGAATCTTTTACATTCCCATAAGTGGGTAACATGTTCGTACAATAAAACTCTGCTATTCTACAAAGGTCAATATAGTGTTGGCCAGGTATACAACTCTCTTTTAGTCTGATGTAGTGGGGTTCTACTTGTCAGGGCTCTGGAATAAACTAGAATTCACTCAGAGACTTTAAGAAAACATCTATGTATAAAGATGTGAGAAGGGATCAATGCAATATAAGAAGGGTGTTTTGGCACCTAGAATCTAGCAGCATTAAGATATTGTAAAAACTCCTGCAGCCAAAGGGACATGGCTTTGCCAGTGAGCTGTGGCTGTGGAGGAAGGCACTTTCTCCCAGTGAAGTAGCTCTACATACCGGAAAAGGTGGGAAAGAAATATCTTGGTGTCTCTCTTCTCTTTGCCCTCTGATTTTCCTGTTGGTGCCAGAAGATTTGGCACAATGAGTAGGTGATGTGGTCTGTAGTGGTTGACTCCTTGTGACACAGAGTGAGAAGAGATGGATGGAAAAAGAATCTGTAGGAGCAAAGAGGAACAAAGGGTATAACCTAGCACATCAGTGTATTAGACATAATTTAGCTGGTAGCCCATGGATTCCTCATTGGCCATGCCCACCTACACACACCTCTCAAGGCCCGCTGGCTGGAGTTCACTAATCCAAAGATAGAGATGCCTGACTCAAACCAGTCAACAAAATTCTTCTCCCTGAGTTTCAGTCTTGAACAGACATACAGTCTTCAGGGTGTGGGAGCTGAATCATCATACTGCAGCCCCCTAGAGAGAAATTCCTACCGTTTCTGAGGCTGAAGTCTCATGAGCTTCTCTGGTTTCTGCCCTTCCTATAGCTTGTTTTTGAAGCTGTTTCTTCACTTACATGAGCTACCCTAGTATTACTTAAATAAATTCTGCTTTTAATTTTGAGCCAGAGTGGTTTTTCTGTTGCTTGCAACAAGAAAGAGTCTAGTTATAACATTTGGGATAGTTTTTATTTTTTTCATTTGTACATTAATGAGAACTAGGTGGCTCCATAGCTGTGTCCATTTTGAGCGTGGACATTACATGTTTCTGGTTAATGTCCAGACCTGTGCTCTTTAACAGTCAATACAGTTATATCTTTGGGTTGAATCTGAGGAGCTTAATGAGAAGAAGTTTCTAAATATAAAAACACAACTTTCAAAATAGTGCAAAAAAGGACCATTGCCAAAGATGAAATTCACTTCACAAAGCAGTTTTGGGTTAGTTCTAACAAAGGTGAATGAGAAGCCAAGGGCACAATAATTCCAATCTGATGACATTCAAAGACTGTTACAGGAAATCTTTCCATCAGCTGCAAATAGTTCCCAGATAATCACATCAGTTCTTGGATTTTCGCTTGTTGGTTTTGTCCTTGACGAGCTGGCCCAGGTCGATGATTCACTCTTGCTTACCTGCATCCTTTCTGTCCTTGCATCCACTGGAACTGGTGGATGGCACTGAGCTGATGGCAATAGGGCAAATGGAACAGGGAGAAGTCCTGGGTTTGTGAAGATTACAATCTAACATTTATTAAAACTAGTGCCTGGGTCTCTTGGAACAGGAAAAGAGGAGGCCAGATAAATGTGGGTTAAGGAAATTAGGAGTCTTGCAGGGACGATCTAAGATCCTTTTTGAGCCCCACCTTGAAGTCCAGGAAAATTACAACCCAAGAGAATTGACTAGGGCAGAGCTTCAGACGGACAAACACCCTCCCAGCATTATGTCCACCCACCACTTGCATCTTTACCTTCTAGCCTCATAATCCTCAGGAGCAATAATGGCTAGCCAACTAACTGGGACCCTCTGGGAGCCTCTGGAAAATAATTCTGGACACTGCCATATGGAATCTTCTAGAATTGGCCATGGCTTTGTTCATCTCTTTTAAAGAAATAGCACTGAGCAATTTTCCTACCACCCTCTTAGTTTACACAATTGTCCTCTGTGCCCTTAACATCACACTTCAAATAGACATTGTCAGTGCACTGAATCCAGACATGAGCAAACAAACCTTCCCATGACTCATGACATGAGGAAAAACACCTAACACGTCTCCTCAAGGTGAGCTTTGTATGATGAAATCTTGACTTGAGACTAGATGGCTTCCAGACAACACTCAGCTTGTCCATAGCTCCTGGCTGGCATCTATGAGCAGCATTCCTCAATAGTGACTGGGTCCCTCCAGATGTGGACTCCACCCTTATCAGATGGACTACCATCCTCTTTCATTTCTAATACTCCCTCAATCCCTTTTTCTTTTCCCAACCAAGGAAATCCTTTTGAATCCCGAAGCCTGAAAGCTTGACTTTTACTCATTACATATTATGGTCAAGCTTAGCACTATCCAATTTCAGCCATAGTAAAAATGATCTGTAATTCTGAGCTATACAATACAGTAGCCTAACCACATTTATCTATCAAGCACTTTAAATGTGGCTAGTGCAAATAAGAAACTGGCTTTTTCATCTTATTTAACTTTAATTAATTTAAGTTTCAACAGCTACTTGCTATAGGCTGGTAGCTACCATACTGGACAGTGCAGGTCCAGCCCTTGACTCAAACACTCAGAATTTATTCTCTTTCAAAGGAAAAAGAATTTATTCTCTTTTATTTTTCTTTCAGATTCTTTCTGATTTTCTTCTGCTGTTTCTAAGAAAACAAACTTAGAATAGTCTAGATGAAGAATGGGATAAGTGAGGACATTAAGCAATATTTCAACACCATAATTTTGACACATTTATCCCTCTCTATCTCAACAAACAAGTTGCTTCTAATCCAGGGTGTAGGTGGTATTTGCCCCGGCCTCTGGAGGATTTCATATGCTTCAGCGCTGGGTAACATTCTTGCCTCCCTCATGTGCCTTTCATAGTAGAAATAAAGGGCTTAATAGAATCAGAGTGGAGAGATGTAAGCACCATGCCCGTGACTCCACATCACTTTTCCTGTGTGTCACACTAAGGCGTGTTTGAACCCTATGTAACGATGTCGGGTGGAGGTGGTATGATCTCACCATCCAGCCTGAGTCCTGTGAAGGTATGTCTAGGTAAACAGAGCCCTATGCCCAGGAATGGCCAGCCTCACAGGTTGCCAGACTCCTGGAGTGGCTTGGAAGTGGATGACTGTGTGCCTGCTCCAGTGCTGGCAAAGGAACAGCAACAGCAGCCTGAATCTGAGGAGGCCGGAAGAGCAGGGCAAAGGATGACTCATCAGCCAAGGACTGGGTGGGTTCAGTGACACCTCTGTGGATACAATCATGGGCAGATGGCAGCTAAGACCAAATGTCGCTCCTCCTTCCAGGTCTTTGGCATAATTTAAGTCTCCCAGGAATATGATGGAACCAGGGAGAAAAATAGAAGACCAAGTAAGTTGAAATTAAGTTTTTACAGACCCCAGAATATTAATACACAAAAGTAAAATTAAATTATAAAAAAATAAATATACATTTATTTATTACTCAGGTTGGTGAACTGCTACATTATTATAATGAGAGTATTACTGTAATACATATTTTCTTTCTATTATATTCCCCCAAAAGTGTCCACTGAAAGTAGACTACAAAATCTAGGCTCCAATTCCTCCTCATAAAGGTCAAATAGGTTAAATTAGTAAACGTAGTCCTGAGTTTCTAGTATTCTCCAATAAAGAAAGGCAAATTAAAGGCAAACTAGAAGTCTGCAATGCTCAAAGATTTAGAATTTTACTGAGAGGGAGGGAAAACAAATAATTATTTTTTTACTGTGTTAAAATATATTAATGTAAAACATAAACTTTGTCATTTTAACCATTTTAGGTGTTCAGTTTAATGGCATTAAGTATTCTCCAGAACCCCAAATTGAAACTCTACACCCATTAAACAATGACCTTGCGTCCTCACTCCCTTCAGTCCCTGGCACCCACCATTCATTTTCAGTCTCTATGAATTAGATTACCTTAAATACCTCAAATAAATGGAGTCATAGAATATTTGTTATTTTATGTCTGTCTTTTTCACTTGGGATAACATCTTCAAGTTTCATTTAGGTTGTAGCATATATCCAAATTCCACTCTTTTCTAAGGCTGAGTAATATCCAACTGTATGTATTCACCATATTTTGTTTATTCATTTATCTGTTGATGGACATTTGGGTTCTTTCCACCACTTGGCAATTGTAAAGAAGGATGCTGTGAACATGGGTGCACATATATCTGTTTGAGTTTCTGCTTTCAATTATTTGAGGTATGTAACCAGTAGTGGAATTGCTCCTAATTAGGAAGGCCAAAGAGCCCCCATCTTCCTTTCACAACACCAGTATAACCAGGGGTGGGCATGTAACTAAGCATGGCCAATGGGAGGCTCTTTTCCAGGGCTCTGAATACCGAGTGAATAAGGCAAGGATGGAAAGTAGCATCAGAAGGCATGTATTGTAGTGCTGCTGTGATGAACCATTGCTGCTAGGACAGTGTTGCCATGCTTCCTTTCCTTAGCTTCTGGAACTCTGCGGCCTCCAATGGGTTCCCAAGCCTGATCTCACAGTCTCCTGTTGATATTATACCCCCATTCCACCCCATCTACTCCTTTCCAGACATCTTTCCAATAAATTTTCTTTTGCTTTAGTTGGCTAAATTCTGTATGCATTGCTCTCAGTGAAGACTGCTGTCTTAGTCTCTTGCTATAACAGAATGCAACAGACTAGGTAATTTATAAAGAAAACAAGTTTATTTCTTACAATCTGTAGACTTGGAAGTCCAAGATCAAGGAGCTGCATCTGATGAGGCCTTCTTAATATGTCATAACATGGCAGAAGGTACAACATGGCAAGAGGGCAAGAGTATGTCAGCTCGGTTCCTTCCTCCTCTTTTTATAAAGCCATGAGTCTCATCATGGAGGCCCCACTCTTATGACCTTATCTAATCCTAATTACCTCTCAAAGGTCCTACCTCCAAATATCATCAATATATAAATTTGAGGAATGTTTCCAACACATGAAATTTAGAAGACACATTCTCACCATAGCAAATCTGATTTAGCCTCAGTCTAGGGAAATAATAAGAAACTCAAAACCAGGAAGCTGGATAAACCCTAGTATGCTCTCAGCCTCATGCCACAGTGGAGGCTTGGGATTATATCACTGTGGCTCCTATTTACACCGATCTAGGGCCCACTCTAGAATTTGTCATTCCCATTGCACTCTTCATCTATCTTAGTTATCTATTGCTGCATAACGAGTAACCCCCAAAATTTAGCATTTAAAGCAATAAGCATTTATTATTTCACAGTTTTTGTGAGTCTGAAATCTGAGAGTCACCTAGCTGATTTATCTGGCTCATGAGGAGACTGTCAAGCTGTCAGCAAAGGCTGTGATCTTATTTGGATGCACAGTTGGGACTTGAGGGGAGAGACAGATCTGTGTCCACGTGCTTTCAGAGGATACTGGCAAGCCCTGGTCTTCCTCATGTGCACCTCTCCAGGGGGCTGCTTACAACAAGGTGGCTGTTTTCTCCCAGGGGAGAGTTCTAAGAAAGAACAAGAGAAAACACCCAAGATGAAACTCATAAACTTTTACAGCCTAACCTTGGAAGAGACACCCTTTTATTTCTGCCATATCCTATTTGTTACAGTGAGTCACTAAATCTAGCTCACACTCAGGAGGAAAAGATCACATAAGGGCATGGGTACCAGAAGGCAGAGCTCACCGGGCCATCCGACGCCAGGCAGCCACACCATATCACTCATCCATCATGAATCAGCGAATCACAGTCCAGGGAGGAGGATGAAAGGTAAAGCTTACCTAAAAGCGTAATTTCATTTTTTAAATGAAATGGCCTAAATACATTTGTGACTATTTTGCTTTCAAAATATCAGGCAGCAATTGTCAGGAAGAACCCACCATTGCCAATTTTTTTTTTTTTTTTACTGTACTATAATTTACATCACACTGCTACAGCTGCTATTTTATATGACATTTCCAAGGATATTTTAAATGATGCTAAAAAAGACAGTTATATCAATTTCTAATATTTTATTATTATTATTAACAATAACAACCAGATGAGCAAAAAGTGGTAATATGTCCCTATCCCATTTATCTTATTTTAGTCCTCTATTAGGATTTCTTTAGCTGCCATTGTAGCTTTCAAAAAGATAGTTCAATTACTGAAGTACTACCCATTAAATTAGAAATGATAGGTTTGCCAAAGAAATAAGCTATTATTTAGAAGTAAAAAGCATAGGCAACGACACTGCTAACCCTCAATGAATTTCCAGAAGTCTTAATGCCATTTCAAAGCCACTGTGAACAACAAAACTAAGTTGATGCTTTTGAAATCTAACAAATTGTTAAGGCACAAAATGACAATACCTGTAAATAGCTAGGGTTTCTCAATTATCTAATAAAAGATTTCATGTGCAAACAAAGTAATGTGTAAGCATCCATGTGCCCGTTGTTCAAGCCTTGGAGTCCTCTGTGACTTTTCATAGTTCCTCACTGAACAAGTGTGAATCTTCCCTGCGGGTTTACCTCTCAGGACGATGGTAAGCAGGGAGGACTCATGCAGGCTCAAAAAGTTTTATTTCAACATATGAAAGGAAAGGAAAGGGAACATTATTAGCAGGGTGCCCAGATTTCTCTTTACTAAACACACTATGTCATTCAATCCAATCTTAAGCATCACTTTCCTCAAGGAAAACTTTCCTGACCACTGTCTCTAATGGATCTCAGACATCATTTTCCCATTTTTCTTTGCCACATACACTATTCATTTCCTTCATAGCACGTATTTTATTTTTAATTGTGCACTTCTTTTTTCCCTTACAAGCGTACCATCCTCAACTTCAAGCTTCATGACGGTAGTGTCTCACTCACACCAGGAGACAATGCAGCAGACGGGCTGAGCACACACTTCTGAAGCCAGGCTGCCTGGGTTCCAGTCCTGAGTCCTGGGGAATGGAAATCACCAACTATGTGACCTACGCAAGTTTCCTAACCTCTTCAGGACTCACTCTTGTCATCTGTAAAACAGTAATCAAAGTAGCACCCCCACTGCCTTTTTTTATGAGGATTAAGTCAAAAACTGTATATTAGTTATCAATGAATGCTTAGCTTTGGGCTCAATAAATGTATGTTTAGGAATAAATTCAACTTGCACAATAGTTCTACTGAATAGACATCATTGCTAAGTCCACACATGCACAGCCCAGTCCTCAGAAGCCAGCTAAAATCACACACTAGTCAGTCAGTCCTGGTAAGATCACTCATGCTAACTCCAAGCAATCTATAATCTCTGAGTCAAATTATCTAGTTTTGTGTTACCTGTGATGTTACTCTTTATTGTTTTCTATCCTTTAGTGAAGTTTTCCAGCTTTAAATTAACTACATTATGGGATATTAAAGAAAATATTTCCAGAAGCTGGACTGATTGACTTATTATAAAGACTTGGCAGTTCCCTTTCAATAGTGTTTGCTAATTTTCACAAGAATCCTGCTAAAAAGGTATCAAGATCCTCATTTAACAAAAGATGTATTGCAGAGGGGCTGAGTAACTGCCTCCTTCCTGCAGCACTGTTGTGTAGCAGGGCTCCAAATTGCAGTGGTTCCATCAGTGAGTTCCGGAAGCACATCCCCGCAGCTCTGAATCCTGGTCTGCTCACTTAAATATCTCTGATTTAGCTTCCTAATCTAGAGAAAAGAAGGGGTAATAACTTGAGTTGTTGTATAATATAAAAGACCGTACATGGACAGTGCCTAACACACTTCCCAGCTCATAATGTGTTCAATCTTAATAAATGCCAGCTGATGGTAGTGGTGGTGGTGGTAGGTAGTACCTGGTAGCAGCATTTCCACCATGTATACAATGATCGTTGAAGAATGAGTTGTCCAGATGGACAAGGAGAAGGTAGATGAAAGGCCATTCTTACAGAAGATATAGTCTATGAAGGCATGCAACAGGACGGCATGTTTGAGCAATGACTCCAGGAGAGGCATGGCATGAGATGAAGAGAGAAAGGTATAAAAGACTGGGTTTGTTATGAAACAAAGTTTTAGGTGGAAGAAAGATACGGGCAGATTTGCATTTAAGTCCAAACGTACTGAGCTCTCAGGGTTGAAGCAGAGGAGAGAGTCATGAAGGCCAGGGCACAGTCAACAGCAAACACCTTAATTGAGGCTGGGTTTGCAAACAGCAAGAAGGCACACAGTTTAAACTTTTGGGAAACAGACTTGACAGGATATGGCTGTGGGATCTAGAAAGCAAAGAGGCTAGGATCTTATATGTCTAGCATGGGTGACTACATAGATGATCCAACCATTAAGAAAGACATTTAGAAGGAACACCAAGCTTCAAGGTGAGGCAGAAAATGGGAAATTTTATCAATTAATTCAAATCCCTTAGAGTAAAAACTCATCAGACAGCTAAATCTTACAGGACAAGAGATCAAAAAGTGGGTGGATATATAACTTCTTGTGTTTTTACTGAAACATGACTTAATGGTCTCCGGGATAGGACTCCTCGATTGTTTATTTTATAACCTAGTTCCATGGTTTCTCTCCCCCAGAATTATGTCTGAGCGTTAGGTTCTGAGACAAGTGCTGTTTCTTCACTTGAGCAGCAGAGGAGCTAGTTGGCTCATATTTAGGACCATGATGTGAGAAAAGGGAGAATGTTTAAACAGTAATCAATAGTATAAAACTCAGCATGGGCCAGGCATGGTGGCTCATGCCTGTAATTCAATACTTTAGGAGGCTGAGGCAGGAGGATCTCTTGAGCTCAGAAGTTCGAGACCAGCCTGGGAAATAGAGTGAGATTTCTTCTCTATTTTTAATTTAAAGGAAAATAAAATAAAATAAAACTAAGCATGAATATAGGTACCTGGACAAGAGACACTATCTCACTCCAACCCCACACATGCATATGCTGAGTGGAAACCAGGCGGACCTGTCTGATCAATTCAAGTTACTATTTCTCTGCCCCAATGCTCCCGATTTTAATTTGCTGAGTGAATATAAGCTACATATAAGTTAAATATGTAATCTGAGTTCTCTATAAAGATTTGATCAGTCTTCAATGGATAACTGAGTTAATGAATGAGAAAACCTTCTGAGCTTCACAAGCTTTCTCATGCCTACCCCAGTGGAAGGTAATACTGTATGTAAATTGAGAAAATGGAGTCATGAACAAATGGTCTTCAAATTTTCTTGTGTGCTTACTTCTTGAAGGAATTTTCAAAGGCCATGAGCTCCTTTGTATATTTTTAAGTTGATAACAAAATGTTTTCAACAAATTTTAAACAGTTGCAAAATGTATTATTTATAGGATACTGTCAATAATGATTTTTTAAGATAAAACTATCAGTTCACTCTTTTAAATATATTCAGTGGAATTTAATACTGATGATTTTGACAAATCCTTATTCATTTCTTAAGTATCCATTAATGGCTAGACACTGTGGCTCATGCCTGTAATCCCAGCACGTTGAGAGGCCAAAGCAGTTGATTCACTTGAGCCCAGGAGTTTGATACCAGCCTGGCCAACATGGCAAATCCCTCACCCCACTGTCTGTACTAAAAATATAAAAAGTACCTGGGTGTGGTGGCATGCACCTGTGATCCCTGCTACTCGGGAGGCTGAGGCAGGAGAATTCCTTTAACCTGGGAGGCAGAGGTTGCAGTGAATCGAGATCACACCACTGTACTCCAGCCTGGGCAATAGAGCAGACTGCATCTCAAAAGTAAAAATAAAAATAAAATATCCACTAAAAAGCTCTCCTTTAACAGTGAAAATTCTTATATTATTCCCTTTTTGCTCCTTATATACTTATTTCCATTCTACTTTCCTATCATAATTCTGTCTTAATGTAACGTATTTGTGCTTAATGGTATTTTTATTATTCTATCACAGTTTTCTATTAAAAAATATGTATGTAAATTGCAATCAAACTTTATTATTTCTGTAACTATATAATTATGAGTGTTAAAGATATTTTTCTTTCAGAATGTTATCAATTTAAACATTACTATTAATTACAAATGATGAAAACAGTGTAAAATACATTAAGTATGTTGATTAAATATCATTTAACATAACAACTATTTGTTGTTATTGTTGCTGTACAAATTACCAAAACTTTAGCAGCTTAAAACAACACTTGTTGTTCTCCCGAGAACGCTCGCTGTTCTGTGGGTCAGAAGTCTCAGTCTGCTCAGTCTGCTCAGTTTTGCAAGCAAAATTGAAGTGTTAGTAGGATTGAATTCCCTTCTGGAAGCTTGAGGGGAGAATTCGCTTCCAGGCTCATTCAAGTTGCTGGCAGAATTCAGTTTCACACAGCTATAGGAAGTCAGTCCTCTTTCCTTGCTGGCCTTGGCTGGAAACCACCCTTAACTTCTGGCACCTGCCCTCTGGTCCTTGCAGGACCAGCATATCCCTCTCACCCCACGTCTCTCCTGCCTCTTCTGCTGCTGCATCTCTCAGAGTGATGCTTCTGCTCTTACAAACTCATGTGACTACACTGGGTCCACCATAATTCAAGATAATCTTTCTGTTTTAAGGTCAGCTGACCTATCAGTTGATTGGTAAATTTGATTCTGCAAAGTTTTTTCACAGCAGTGCTAAGATCCGTGTTTGACTGAATAACCACGGGTCAGGAATCCGGGGGAAACATCTTTAGAATTCTGCCAACCACAGTAATCTGTTATTAGAAAAACAACTTTTGATAAGATATATGAGGCATTTTAAAAAAATTAGTCCATGTGTCTGTGGATGAATATTACTCACTGCCAAGATGAGACACATTTTTAAAGATTATATTTCTGTTCTTCACTTTCAAATATGTAAGTGCTGAAGAACTTTGTTCACATAAATAAATAGATGGGCATAGAAGGAGTTTTGTTTTAGCAACATAGCTGGTCTGTAAACACCTTCTAAATTATTCTCAAAAGTATCGGCCTGGCATGGTGGCTCACGCCTGTAATCCCAGCACTTTGGGAGGCCAAGGCAGGTGCATTATGAGGTAGCCTAGCCAAGATTGGTAAAACCCCATCTCTACTAAAAATAAAAAAAAAATTAGCTGGGCTTGGTGGCAGGCACTTGTAATCCTAGCTACTCAGGAGGCTGAAGAAGGGAATTTCTTGAATCCAGGAGGTGGAGGTTGCAGTAAGCCGAGATCATACCACTGCACTCCAGCCTGGGTGACAGAGCGAGATTTTGCCTCAAAAAAAAAAAAAAAGTATCATAAAGTGATATATCATTTGAAACCCTTTTTTGTTTAATGATTCATCAACTAAAAAGACACTGAGGTGCATTGGAGCTGAATCATTTTCTGAAAAAGACAAAAAAAAAAAGAAAGAAAGAAAAGATAAAAGACACTGAGGGTCTCCTGCAATTCTGTTGAAACCAAATAATTAAAAGCCATGTGACATGCAATGGGATTATTTACCCAATCATCTCATTCCAAATTTCTGGAACACACATTAGCTCTTCCTTCTCCATGGACCCAAGCAGATGCCCAAAGCAGTGAATAACGCAAAATCTTATGTGTACTACGTTTCTTCCGTACATACATACCGATGATAAAGTTAATTTACAAAATAGAACAAACTGAAACAATATACTATAAGAAAAATTATATGAATATGGTCTCTTTCTCTCAAAATACTGTAAAGTTTTCAGACTGTAGCTGATGACAGGTAAGTGAAAGTGTGAAAAGAGAAACAGTGGATAAGAAGAGACTACTATATGCCAAAAAGTCTGTACCCATGCTCATTATTCTTTCATTTATGAAAATGATTAAAGGTTTTTGGAGGCACAAATAAGTTTGGAAAAAAAGAAATTTTTTTCCTCATAAGCAACCAAAACCTCTGCTATACAGAGTAAAGGTCCAAGTCTTCTTTAATTATACATTCAGTAACAAGAAAATATTCAGACGTGGTTTAATCACAAAATCTACATTAACTTAAAAAGGACTTTTTTCAGATTGGCAACAATAACAATAATAAACAGACATCCCCAGTACCCCTCAAAACTAAAAAAGCAGCTGGGCGCGGTGGTTCACACCTGTAATCCCAGCACTTTGGGAGGCCAAGGCAGGCAGATCACCTGAGGTCGAGAGTTTGAGACCAGCCTGACCAATGTGCAGAAACCCCATCTCTACTAAAAATACAAAATTAGCCAGGTGTGTTGGCACATGCCTGTAATACCAGCTGCTTTGGGGCTGAGGCAGAAGAGTCACTTGAACCCAGGAGGCAGTCGTTCAGATGTTCCAAGATCGCATCATCACACTACATCTCAAAAAAAAAAGAGGAAAACCTGTAAAAGAATATCTAGTCTTGTGAGCTAATAGGTTCTTTCAAAAGAAATTTTGAGAACAACTTGTAGGACCAAGACAAACTGTTTGGAATTATGCAAGATCTATGTTATCATATCATCCTCCTCACTTCATCTTGAGAGGCCACAAAGCATAAAACTAAGGCCAAAGTTCTCCTCTTAGCCACCTGTTGCCATCTCAAAAATAACCCTTATGCCAGTTATCAATTTATTGCCTCATCTCCAAAATCACTGTTCATTGCCTGCTCTGCAAAAATGGATCTAGATGCTTTAATTTGTTTTTCA
>NW_016107688.1:1432512-1443202 GCF_001604975.1 Cebus imitator | reverse complement strand
GGGGTTTCACCATGTTGACCAGGATGGTCTCGATCTCTTGACCTCGTGATCCACCTGCCTCGGCCTCCCAAAGTGCTGGGATTACAAGCGTGAGCCACCGCGCCCGGCCTTAATTTGTTTTTCTTTGTCAGTTGGCACAATATTAAACTGTCATTAGGGGACACTGAAGAGACATCACAGGAAGGAGTCATTTTCTTCCTGGTTCAGGCGTGCTTACCCAGAAGGCTCCTGGAAGCCAGCAGCTTCTGTTTGCACTTCCTCGCCAGGAGGCTTTGTAGCAGGACACCTCCTCTGAGACTCCCCCTCATCAACAGCTTAGAGGGTATATTTCCAGCAACTTCCACCAGAGCAGGATCACAGCAACTTTCCTGCCATTCTATGAATCACAGCCACGCCTTCTATAACAAGGACTCAATCTGTACCTGGGGAACAGGGAGAGAGCTTTCTTCTTGGGTACCCTGCCCCAGCCCTAGGAATAGGATCGCTTCGTGTATCTGTCATTCCCGTATTCTTTGCCATTCTCTTTACTTCCTCCTAGCTAATCCCATGTAACTCCAACTCAGTGTTATAATTAATACTTCTTCACATTAAACTTTCCCTGTGCAAATTTCTGTGTGGTGCCTGTTTCCTGGTTAGACCCTGACACTACCCTAAAATCAGACACTTCCAAGGTGACTTGCCTTAGCTCAGCTAGCATAGGTATGTCTCTTTAAGATTCACATGGAGGGAAATTTTTAAAAGATGTCATAGTTTCTCTTGTAATAGATCACTTTGAGACAAATTAATATTATTTTACCAAATTCCCTTATGATACAGAATGAATAATCCTAACTCATTTAACCTTTCTTCACAAACTCCTATTTCAATCATTCAGCATAATTTTCACTGGCCTTTTGGGATCTCCTAAATGCGACGAGGGGATGTATGATCTCAGACAGACTTCCAGACATGCTGCTGTGCACTTCTGTTATAATAGTTACATTTTCACAAATCATGAAAAGTGAGAAACATGCCGACACAAAGGTAAAATTATTTAAATAGGTGGAAAAGAGACTCCTGCTTTCATCTTTCTTTACTAAAAATGGAATTGTGGAAAGCAGAAGAGAAAAGAAGGAAAACCACAGAATGTTAGGCAACTTAATCAAAACTAGAAAAGAAGCTGGTGATGTCTAAATAATAAAATAACAACATAGAATCGTCAGCAAGGCATTTATGGAGCTTTTAATTCTAACCTCAGACTTCTGAAAAGATTTCTAGTTGCCCTGAAGATTATCTGATGGAGCCTAAGGTACATATTAACCCATCATTTGAATTAATCCTGCTTTTGCTATTGTCTTCTGAAATGAGCCCAGAGAATTTTTCTATCCGTCAAGGTCATTTTCTGTGGCAAGGGCAATAGAATTCTGCAGCCAATGTAAGTTGATTCAGCAGCTGTAATAACATGAAGCCATCTGCAGCCCTACATTTAGTATGCAAATGAGAGAAAGCAAAGGTCTAGCATTAGATGCAAGATCTTAAATTCTGTATTTCTTCTCTCTGGCTTTCTATCCGTTTACTTCCAGTAACATCTGATTCATGCTTTCCTACATCAAATAGTTATTGAGCATCTGAGGATATAGACATGAGCTGGAATAATAGGAGAAAGCTACTCTGGCCGCTTGACATTTTACTATTCTACCTAGACTACCAACCTTCTTTTAAATTTATTTGCCTCCCTTAAAAGCCAGTACCAGCCAGTTGTTTACTTCCTCATTTCCCACTCCCAGGCTGTGAAGCATTGTGACTGTCCCCAAGCCCATTCCTAAGCCAGCAGCTAACAGCACTTGACTGTGACTCACTCGGTTTTGTGGAAACTGGGGTCACACACCATTAAATCCTTCAACTTTCCTTCTTTCCTCCTCAACATTTATCCTAACTTGTTCTCATTTTTTCAAATTCCTTTTTATCTGATCAATGACACCTATCTGAGAAAATGTTCCTAACATTTTTCAAATTTGTGTTCTGAATGCATCTCTTAATTCCTCTCTGATGCAAGCCCTAATCAACCCTCACTGGAAACATGGCAATATGTTCATTGATATCACCTTGCATTGGTCAGTGTTTTTAGTTGCAAGCAGCAGAATCTTCATGCTCTGGTAAGCTTGCAGAATCTGCAGAAGGACCAGGGATCAAGCTCTGGAGCTACGTATCCAGGAACAACGTCCAACCCTACCCTAGGGGCTGCTCAGTGAAAGCTCCGGTGCTACCACCACCCGGCATCTGGGAGGATGGAGACAGGACCAGAAACTCTGCCACAGCTGCTTCCAAAGTACCAGATATGACTGTCTCTGTACTTGCCATAAGAGCTGTTTTCCCACAGTTAGCCAACTCCTGTAGTGGCTCAGTTCCAAATACAAGGCTTGCACAGGTGCATCTGAATGGTGTAACTGAGATCACACACCTGTACTCCAGCTTCAAGGGAGCCTAGGAATATGAGTTTCCTGAATTAAAGATTGGAAAGGTAAAATTCATAGTGCAGGATATTCATGAAATGCAGAAAGTATTCAACGTTTGGCTGCCACAGAAGCAGAAGACCACTAAATATACCCCTTCAATCCATATTCTAATATAAAATATAATTATTTTACTACTATTTTAAAAAATATTTGTATGGATTCCCTTTTACCCAAAGATTAATGTAAGCTGCTAAAATAATATATGAGCTTTTGGATGGCTTTGTGTTCTTTTCTTCTATTCATTTCCTATTATTTCATTCTTCTAGAAAACTAAAGCATTATAAATTTTTTTTTGAGATGGAGTCTAGCTCTGTTGCCAGGCTGGAGTGCAGTGGCATGATCTCGGCTCACTGCAGCCTCTACCTCCTGAGTTCAAGGGATTCTCCTGCCTCAATATCCCAAGTAGCTAGGATTACAGGCAGGTGCTGCCACACCCTTCTAATTTTTGTATTTTTAGTGGAGACGGGATTTTACTATGTTGGCCAGGATGGTCTCAATCTCCTGACCTCATGATCACCCACTTCGGCCTCCCAAAGGGCTGAGATTACAGATGTGAGCCACCGTGTCCGGCTATAAGATTCTTCTTAACCCCACTGGTGGTTCATGACTCTCTGTCCTTGTATGTGCTTGTTTTCCTGCATAGAGTGTTCTTTCTCCTTCAAATATCTCCTTAGAGCATATATTGCACGCCAATCTGTGGACCATGCACTAGGCAAACAAAAATTAATAATCAGTTCCCACCTCAAGGGGTTTAGCGGGGTGAGAGAGATGCGTAAGCAAACGGTATGAAAACATAAAGCTACTCCTGGGATAGAGTGGTGCTGTTGGGAGATCTGATAGATCCCTGTCCGGAGAAATATGGAGACTTAGATAAGGGGGTTAATCATTTCTCTTTGGAATGGTGAGAGTCAGGAAAGGTGTGACAGGATAATATTTTCAAATATTACTACTTGGAGACTTTTTGCTACCTGATATTTCCCTCTCGTTCTCTTCCATGTCAACAGAAGTACCTTATAAGCTTTATGGCCTTTCTCATTCAAAACTCTAAGCCCTTAGGATCAATATCACAACCCAGAAGTGCATGAAGTGTAGGCACTCTACACACTTGATTTGTTTGGCTCAAACACTATTTTTATTCATGTAGAATTAGTTGCCAACACACATGAAAAGTTTAACAATTTCATGTAAGACTCTAAATTTTCAGCTTCTCTTGAAAAATCTGGAACTTCTGCAAACTTTAGGTTTACAAGTTTCATGGCATCCATCAGCTGGAGCTGCGTAGCAGCTGCACCTTTAAATACATCCAGTCCCCACCACTCCCTATTGTCTCCTGCACTGCCCGGTTTCACCCTTTTACATTAACTACCTTACCCCAGTAGGCATTTTAAGTTTCAACATATGCCTTAGAATAACTGAGGTGGTTTTTAGAGGGGCTAAATGTGAAAATAGGATTCTGGAATATAGATAAGTATCAGTAAGACAAGGACTTCTCACCCATCATAGAAAGCAGTGTTGCCTGTCTAGGGGTGGGACAGGATGGCAGTCTGTGGATCTGAGAGCAGTGAGAATGCAGCCCACCTTCACGGCCATATTGTTTCAGAGATACTGAAAAGCCTCCAGCAAAGCATGATTGCTTGTGGGTCTATAGTCAGAAAGCACTGAGTACCTGACCAAAACCTCTATACACCACGACTGCCATGGAAGCATCAGATAGCTGTTAGAGCTGCTGAGGCTATCAGGAAAAGGACACAGATTCTTGTGAGCAACCCGGGTAACTAGGTTTGAAGATGAAGGAAAATTTTTTTTTCTTTAATTTTATTAAACAAGCATTTATATAGTCTTTTCCAATTAATTCATCAATATTATTTATTCTTCATAACAACATAGTGAAATAAGTACTATTGCTATTCCAATTGTCAAATGGAGAGGCTGAGGTATGAGGAAGTTAAAAGAGTTGCCCAAGACCACACAAGTAATGAGAGATGAAGCTGAGAGGCCACCCCAGGCAACTTCACCAGCGCTCCTGCCCTTCCCACAACCTGGTGCTACCTCTTAAGAGAGGGGGATAGCCAGGCTCAGTCCTGGGAAGGCCGGAAGGGACAGAGTATAGGGTGCAACCAGGAACAAACATTAGACAGAGGGAAGCTTGCCTCCTCCCACGTAATAAGAGGAACAGAAAAGGGGGAAGAAATGCAGGTTAGGACCATGAGGAGTTTTTCTTTCTTAAAACAAATAATAATTTCAACTTTTATTTTAGATTCAGGGGGTAAATGTGTAGCTTTGTTATATGGGTCTATTGCGTAACACTGAGGTGTGGGGTATTAATGATCCCATCACCCAAGTACTGAACGTTAACACTCAATAGGGAGTTTTTGAGCCCTTGTCCCCCTCCCCTTCTCCCCTCCCAATAGACTTCAATGTCTGTTGTTCCCATTTTTATGTCCATGAGTGTCTAATATTTTGCTCCCACTTATAAGTGAGAACATGCAGTATTTGGTTTTCTGTTCCTGCATGAATTTGCTTAAGATAATGGCTTCCAGTTACATTGATGTTGCAGCAAAGGACATGACTCCATTCCTTTTTATGGCTGCATAGTACCCCACGGTGTCTATGTACCACATTTTCTTTATTCAATCCACCATTGATGGATACCTAGGTTGACTCCATGTCTTTGCTCTTGTGACGTAGGTGCAATGAGCGTATGAGTGCATGTGTTTTTTGCTTGCTCTTTTCTGTTTTTTTTGTAGAATGATTTATTTTTCTCTGCGTACATATCCAGTAATGGAATTGCTGGGTCGCATGGTGGTTATGCTTTTAGTTGTTTGAGGAATCTCCAAACTGCTTTCCACAGAGGCTGAACTAATTTATACTCCCACCAACAGAATATGCATTCCCCTTTCCCACAGCCATGAAGAGTTTTTCATCTGGTGACGTCTATTTCTTTTTCTCTATAGTAAGAGGTAGCACTGTTTGCTGAGATGGAGGTAGAGGCAGAAGAAGCATAATTTTGGGAAGAGTAGAAAATGTTTAGCTACTGTGAATGAGGGAACAGCTGGCCAAAGAAATCCATGGGCCTGGCTAGCTGTGTGGAGAAACCACCTGAAGCTGGGAACTGCCTATTCATGATGATTGCCATCAAAGCTGGCAGCACAGTCCGCAGGGCCAAGTGCAAAATGAAAATGTGGGGCTCCCTGTTGAAAAAGCAGGACAAAAGGGGCTGCTACAGATAGCAAAATAAAAAATTATTTTATTTCTACATAAACTCTCTTGTCTTGTCCTGATGTTTGCTATATGCTATGTAATGGCGCCCTCTCTCCCTCCAGCAGGGAGATACTCTTTGGATGAGTGTGGAACCTCACAGGCCCAGAGCCTCTGACTCCATGTGTGTGCTTGCTTACGTGTGTGTATGTGTGCATGTGTGCGCATGTGTCCCACCAACTAATGGGTTTCCCTTCCACCGGCCTCAGGATCAATATCCCTTCCCACAGACCCATCCCAGCCTACAGCAGATGGGCACCCACAAGAGGATGGACCCTACACATGGGAAAGCACTGGGCATCTGGATGGCAGGTGGGGAAGGGGCCCCACCACCTGAGTCACTAGCAGAGTTGCATTGCAGCCAGCCTGGGAGGATAACCACAGCCACTCCCCACCCCAGACATGGCAGACACTGGCGCCAACTTCTGGGGGCAGAGCAGAGGACAAAGTGGGGAGTGGGAGTGGGAAGCTCCCTAACTAGGGAGTGCAGTCATTCAGACCTGGGGCTCCTTTCACCAGGATGAGGTCCCCAGAAGAAATCTCAGGCTCCAATGAACATTTAACAACACATTTTCCATCAAGAACAGGTACACAGACACAGACACACCAAAATCCAAACAGAAGATCATTTCCTGCCTACTTTGAAAACAGGAGATTATTTAACCAGAGAAAAGAGAGCTTGTGTAGTCTTAGCATCCAAATAGTTATGGCACTTCAGAGATGCTTGTGTTTAAGGAACATTTCCTAATCCAATTCTTGCTGCCTAATTCACACATCTCAATAATTTTTTGTTTTCTTAATTAGGTACTTCAACTTGTGGCCATCCAGTCATGTGCAGAGCAAACATCTTGTTCCCCCAAATTCAGGTGAAAATAAGCCTGTGGATTCATTATCTTCTGGAAAGATCAGGTGCTAAGTAACCTGCTTTTGCTAATCCATGTCTCAGATATCTTCCTGTGAAGTTCCTATCCTACTCCAACAGTGAACATTTCAAATTTACTTTATAGAATCATCTTACATTCTCAGATGGTTTTGATAAACCTAAATCGATGCTAGTTTCAACTGGGAAGAAAATTTATTTAAATGAGACAAACTTTTGGAGCATTCTCAAATAAAATCAGTTTATAATATACTAATAACAAAAAAGGTCCCTGTTGAAGAAGCAGCTTCTGATCAAATACTCTTGGAAGATTCTGCCCAATTTGAAAATCTCTTTGAAACATTAGGGAAGGATTGAAAAGTTAAAAGACCATTCTGCCATCATGTCATCTCGTGCTTTCTCTGTGGAGGCTTAAAACAGATATGGAAGGATTTAGGATACCATATTTCTCTTTGAAATTGGCAGTAAAAAATTAGTAGTTATGTAATTTAAACAAAAAATAGCTTTAAAAATTATAGGCCCTTCCAAAATTGATTGAATTTGTAGAAAAATGTGTATCTTTTTATTGCCTCTGAACTCAAGGAAACTGAACTGAATGAATGCCTACATTGAACCAAGAATAGTGGTCATTTAAACTATGTGAAATAATGCTGATTTTCATGGCTCTTAACTAAAAATTCATTTCCCTCACTCTTAAGCCTAAATCGCATTCAATTCTATTACTGTATGGAATGATTGTGACTTAAAGACTTTTATAATCTAACTTTTGCTGATGACCTATATGCTCTAAAGAGCTGAGCTGCCTTTTCCCTAAGAGAAATGGCAGCAGGGTTAATCCAGCTTATTTGAAGGGCTGCTAACTCCCCACCCCATCCATCTTGACTTAATGCAGACCAGAGGTATAAGCATTATTCTGAGAACCTTTGAACTGGGTGAGGCTATAGAGATCATCTAGTACAATGTCCCATTTGCTTCATGGATTTCATATACTTGCAAATGAATACTTCTTTTTCCAAATATGTGACAAGGTACAAAAAATAACCTCAGAGAACCAGAGGTACATGACTGGATATCTAGAAATGGTAAGCATCTTCTGTATTAGCACATTGGTGGAAATAAATCACTTCTATTTTTGACAAATTTTAAGGAACTCATTCCTAATTGATTATTAAACTTTAAATACTAAATTTTATACAAGTAAAATCAATATTTCTTACAGAAATATTGTATATCTATATACATATAGAGTATATATATATATATATATATATGGCCATATATGTACATATCATCATGTAAAAGATACAGACTAATATGAGTTCAGACAAATATTTCTCCCAGAGAATAATAAGGGGAAAAAAATACCTATTCCCTTCTTAGAGGAAAAATGCTTGATTTTAAATAGTGTTCTTGATATAATTGTTATAGTAATTTTTCCCTTTTCAATATACAAAGTGGCAAATACTGGAGAATTTTTAAATGCTCAAAATAGAATCTCAATAGATCATATCCCCAAACAAGTCTACAGTTCGGGGCAGTTGATTGCTCTTCTCTCTGAAACACTGTCTCCATTTGCTTTGCTGCACTCACCTGCTTGTCCCTCTAGCCACTGGGTACCTCTGCTCAGTGCCCTTTGCTAGTCTTTCCTCATATTCCCAACTTCTCACCTTTGAAGTTACCCAGGACTCTTTTCTGTGCTTCTTCTCTTCTCCACTTGTTTCCCCAGTAATCCTATACAACCTGATGGCTTTAAACACCATCTATTTATTACAAATTCTAAATTTATATATCTCCATCGCAGAACTCAACTTTCAACTTCAGAGTCACGTATTCACCTACCTCCTTGACATCTCCATTTGAATGTCCAGTAGGAAACCCAGATGTAACATACACACAACTGAGCCTTAAACCTTCTTTGTCTTGAATCATTCCCATCTAAGTTATTGGCAATGCCATCCTTCCAGGCATGAGATAAAGACCTTGGAATTGCCTCCAACTTCTTTCTTTCTCTAACACCTCGGATCCAGGCTGTCAGCAAAATCTATTGACTCAACTTTGCAATAAATACAGAATTCAACCACATCTCACCATGTACATCACTCGCACTTTCATCCAATCCACCATCAACTCTGCCTGCGTTTTTCAACATCTGCCAGAAGGGTCTCTCTGCTTCTAACAATTCTTAATTCTGCAACCAAAATTACCCTTTTAGTCTTACCTAGTCTTGCTAATCTGTGTCCCAAGTATCTATTTGTGAAGTTCCTATCGTACTCCAATAGTAAATACTTCAAATTTACTGAAGTCAGATTATATTATGCCTCTGCTCAAACCCCTCAAGTGGCTTCCCACTTCACTCAGAGTAAGCCATATTTTTACAATGGTCCATGGGATTTCGCATGATTTGTATGAACTCAGGTATACACACACACAAACACATGCATGCACATGCCGTTAACTCTCTGATCTAATCTCCTACTACTCTTCTCCTTTATCTGCTCTGTTCTATACTTGCCTCCTGGCTGAGCGCCAAAGACTCAAGATATCCTCCTGTTTCCAGGGACCTTTCACTAGCTGTTCCTTCTGCTCTTTCTTCAATAGTCACAAAACTCCCTTACCTCCTTTGCTCAAATATCACATTCTTATGTCTGCCCTGATCAATCTATTTAAAGTCCAGGGGCACCCATCTCCCAGAACTCACTAACCCCCAGCTATGGCCTGAATGTTGGTGTCCACCCAAATCTCATATGTTGAAGCCTAATCATCAACATAATATATTTAGGAAATGGAGGCTTTAAGAGTTATTTATGTGATGAGGGCAGAGCTCTCTCATGAATGAGGCTTGTGCCCTTATAAAAGAGGCCCCAGAGAACAGCCATGACCTCTTCCGTCACGTGAGGACAAAAATAAAGCACCATCTTGGAACCAGGAGGCAGGCCCTCATAAGACCGAAACTGTTGACATCTCGATCTTGAACTTCCCAGCCTCCAGAACAGTGAGAAATAAGTTTCTGTTGTTTATAACTCACCCAGTCTTTGTTATTTTATCACAGCAGCCAAGCTGATGAAGATTACTTTTCTTTCTTTCTTTCTTTCTTTCTTTCTTTCTTTCTTTCTTTCTTTTTCTTTCTTTTTCTTTCTTTCTTTCTTTCCTTTACCATTTATCAGTTTTAAGTATATTTTGTAAATTGCATATTGAGTTTATTCATTTTCTTTTTTGCCCATTAGAGTACAAGCTTCATGAGGACAGGGATTATCTGCACTGTTTACAGGCATTTCTCTAACACCAAGGTCAGTACCTAGCAGTACTCAATAAGTGATTGTTGAAGAAAATTCAAATATAAACTTTAAGCAGCTATATGTGTGAAATAACTCTAACTCTTGGGTAAGTTTTATGTTCTTAAAGAGATGCTTTTAAAATTATAATCCTTAATTTTTACACTTTTAAATATTCTAAAAATCCTTTCAGCTACAAACTAGGAAAAAAAACCATATACGGAAGATGGCCGTTTAGGAACAGCTCAGGATCGCAGCTCCCAGTGAAAGCGCAGAGGGTGAGTGGACGCCGCGTTTTTATTGCCCACAGACTAGGAAATTCCCGGGCAGAGGTGCTCCATGGTCGCCAGCGTGGCTGTTTCGGCCAGCGCCGCTGCTTTGCCCCACGCGGCTGCTTTGTCGGCGCCCTGGAGCCGCGGTTCTCCGTACAAAATACACTGGTCCGGGGGCCCTTTAGGCTGGCGATTGGAGCCATGGGAAGTCGCCCGTACGCCGGCTCAAAAAGGGGACTGAGCAGAGAACCAGGACAGTAGATTCCAGGGGAAAAAACAAAAAAAAGCACCACAAACCTCAGTGCTGCTGTTTAAGCCAGCGCAATGAGCGGCCGCAGGGGATAACAAACAGACCCCGGCGCCTCTTCAACAGGCGACTGGAACACCAACTTAAAAAAGGCTCTGAGGCAGGGAGCCAGGCGATCAGGCTCGGCTGGTCCCACCCCCGCAAAAGAACAGCAACCAGAAACTCTGGATTGAGAGTTTCACAGCAAGCGCAGCTGAACCCGGGAC
>NW_016107688.1:1416606-1426677 GCF_001604975.1 Cebus imitator | reverse complement strand
AAATGGTGAATATATTTTTCTAATTTACTTTGGTTCGATTTTTTATCTTTATAGAAGCCAATGAATTGATTTTCTCTGACCTTGGACAGAATTTTATATATCAGCTACAAGCCTTTTCCAGCTTTAAAAAGTTACCTTCCCATTAAAGAAAAAGATATAGAAATAAAGGGTGACTTGCTCTAAAGCTATAATTTGATTAAAACACAGGCAAAAAGATCAATAGAGTTAATATGGATTTGCAGACTGTATTCCAGGAATCTGTCTGCCAATCAGTCTAATGGAATTGCTGTTATCTTATTGAATATTTGAGCTCAAATATTCATAAAGTCTGCTGTGCTATTATCTAAAACACAATTATAAATATTTCGTTATTACATCTACCACCTGATATTAAGGAAGCAAGATCAACAAGATTTTACAGTCTGTCTCTCTCACATACACAAAGGCATGTCCACAAGGCACAAACACAAATAGGCTAAAATATTTTACCACAAAAGGAAAATATTTAATTCCATTTTTGAAGAGTGAAGACCAGAAAATAAGTTACACATTTAAATTCAGAAAGATAATTAGAGAAGTAGAACGGAGGCTTTACCTGATTTTGCAATCTAATGCTCAGTCCATGATTAGAAAAAGCATTGTTCTTTCAAGAACAATATAAATAACAGACTACACCAACTATGCCAAAGAGAACTCAACACTGCTCCCACTATGTGAGCCATCATCCACTCACAGCTCACAAACACAGTGGTAACACAATCATAAAGCTGTGAAAAGCTGGGTGACAGGTAAGAGAATTTCTGGAGAATTTAAAAGCAGGAATCCAAAAGAGCTGATACTTTCTTCATAGCTGAAGAGAACTTTTTGGATAATGTCAAATCTATACCACTAAAAAAAAGAAAGGACACACATAGACCAATCTTCTCCACTACAAGACATTGAAAGTAATGACCCTCAAGGAACAGACTGGTATTACTACTTCAGTGGGTTTCACCAAAAAAGAACACTGAAAGAGAACAAATGTCCTTAGTTTCTTACATCATAACTGAGCTAACACAAAGGATCAGGTTATCAAGACTCACAAGATTCAGGGGTCTTACCTAGCATGAAGCCTACTAATTTAAGCCTGAGAATATAAGTGACTAAGATGCACAGACACAGAAAAAAAGCATTTGATGTTTCAAGGGCAGCTCTCCAGGTGCTTATTTTTTGTCTCAGTTGCACCTCTGGCCCAGACAATGGATACTTCACCTGCTCTCCAGGTGAAGTACAGTTTTCTCTCACAGCAGGGGGCATTTTAGGTTAGAAAACATATCTGAATTATTTCCAGAAAGCTATGTCTGAGACGTTTTCTTGGAAGCTGTGTCTTATAAATCCATAGATTCCAAGTTTATTTGCTGTACACATTTTAAACCAGAGATATCTTACTAAAACATTCCACAGAGAATGACTCCCCTCCTATAAATTAACATTAGTTATGCTGGTTACTGACATGTTCACAAGAATACTCTACCTGGCCCCAGTCTTGTCTCCTTGTTGGGTATGTAAACCATCTTCCCATAAACGGAAAGGAACAGATCACAGGACTTCTTCCTCCTAGTGCTGATCTGTGAAGCAGCAGAAAAGAAATAGCAGTAACTATTACTATGGAAATATAGTTGATAATCATCTAATATTTAGTTTGAACATTTAATCAAATATAGACAAAGTATCTAAAAATTCTTGCAATTAGTAGACAAGTTTTGATATAAGGAAGAAACTTTCCAAAGTCAACAAATTTGAAGTAGCATGATGGATCAGGAAACAACGCTCCAAAAGATGATCCTGATAAAATCAACATGAAGAGAATGTCTTAGTGCTATATGCTATTTGTAGTTGTTGTCCACAAAATTAGGCTTAACTTAAACATGTATTAAATTGTGTCTATTGTGTGGGCACTGTTTTTCTCAAGAAGTCTCATTGCTATTAAAATGGTTCAAATTTAGTGGTTCCTTCCTGGAACTGTTAAACAGAATCAGGTGGTATACCAAAACATTTGCAGTGTCAAGATGATTTTTAAAAGCTGGTTTTTAAAAATTATGCTGTGTTGTTGCTGGAATTATTTTCATAAAGTTCTCCCAGGTACCATAAAGAGCAAATGAAACACGCAAGGTCTTGCTCTCAGGAAAATTACAGCTTAAAAGAGTCAACAAACTGAGAAATTAGCAAAATGACTGTTTCTACTCTGACCCAGCTGCACTGACAGATGCCATTAAAGCAAATGATTAGACCACAGAAGGCTGTGCTCTTCGTAGATAATGGAGACCTAAATCCTGTCTTTACTACTATCTGTCGGGTCCTTGTGCACCACTTCCTTTTTCTGCATCTCAATTTTATTATCCATGAAATAACAAACTTTGGCTGAGATGATGCTCAGTCTGTTTAAAGTCTAAGTTTATGGCAGTAACACATAAAGTAAATAGGTAAAGAAAGTTAGCGTGAATGATATTGGTATTATGGAAGTGTCATTAAGTCCCAAGAACTGAGTGCTGCAGCATTTGTATTTTGTTTAAAAAACAGAAACATATTCTTTCATTTATTGCATATCATATGCATGAAGAAAGGACTAGAAATGTCTTGGCTTTCATGCTTCTGTAAGTGTAATCTGACTGTGGCTCATATTTTGGTCCGTAGTTATTGTAAAGCCATGAGCCCTGACCTTAGCCTTGTACTCAGCAGGCTGTTTAAGTAAAGTATTATAATAAGTTTTATACCTTTAGTTAAGTCAAATTTTTAAAAGATGGTTTGTTTGACGAAAAAGCAAAAAATATTTCAAAGTCTTAAAAGAAACATTCAAAAATAATAGGGAATACTTCCATATGTTCTGATCAAAGTAACTCCCAAAAGGAGGCAGAAGCCAAACTAATTTTGTGAACACTTGAAGGTTTGCTGTTAGAGTACCCTTCTTTGTAGGGTATGGGGAAGACCAGGGGTCTGTGTGGTCTTCCCAACCTTTACCAGCATGAAAGAGAACCCTGCTGAGGAGCTAAGATGCTAAACCTTAGCCTAAGCTAATGGCAGAAGTTATGTAATTTTTTGTTTTTTACTTTAAAAATAAAGAGATGGGACAAAAACTCAGTTTAAGTCTTTTTTTAAAACACCTTATAATGGCAGAAACATCTGAATTTCTTAACTGGTGCACAAGAGAGAGGAAGAAAGCAAGATTGGTAGAGATTTAAATTCAATTCTTTTTTTCTATTGTCTGAGACTACAGCATCAACAACTGGCAATTGAGAGAAGAGATACATCATTATACTTATTTATAGCATTAACTACTTTACATTCATCCACACAAGTGAAACTGTAAAAAAAAAATTATAAAGGGAGTGTGTGGTTCTTTCATTAGCTTGTCTGTAATACTGGATTGGTCCATAAATTAATGTGTATAAGAGGATGGGGGAAAAAAGGATTCAAAGCTCTGCCATTCTAATTACAGCTCTTTAAATATCAAAAGACACAAAGAAAGATTCTTTTTGAAAAGCCTACCGACTCTCTTGGCAAGACACTATTAATTACTTGCATAAATCTGCAGTTTGTACAGCCAGAGTTATGGGTGACATTATTACATTATCTAAGCTTTTAACAGTCCCTGTTGGTCTCAGTGTGTTTCTTTTTAAACTCTTGTTTACCAAGCAATCCCTCTGTAAACTTCAGCTTCCTGCTCAGAGGGAATGAGCAGAGCTCTGAGACAACAGGTACCTTTGAGCCACTCATATTATCTACAACTTACACAATTCAATTAGAGAAACTGTACCATGTGAATTATTAAATTAGGCTGGAGATTGCCATGAGCAGTAATAATATCACACTCTTATTTAAAAACAACACATATAGCTTCCATAAACAAACTGTTTATAAACAAACCACATGGGCAAATGGGAAACACAAAGTAGGCCTCCCATCTAAATTAATAGGTAAAGCCCCAGAGAAATGACATCTAGAGAAATAATTATAGCTTCAAAAACATTTGCCTCCAAATTCCTAACTTTTATGTTTACACTTAATCAGAATTTCTCTTTTGAACATCCATTGCATAGAAAAGCTAACAGAATTAAAATCTGGCCCATGGCTCTATATTTTGCAATAAATACATACTCTAGAGAACATTCTCCAAGCTGCTTCGGAGGACAGAGGGGAAGTGTACTGCTTGATAAAATGAAAACCTAAATTCAAAGCAGCAAATGTGTCCCCTGCTGTGCCCAAGTGCCAACTTCCAGCTTTAATCATGCACCAGAACCTTTTGCAAAATTTTTAAAAAGGGAAATAGATTTATGACCAAGCTGGATTTGTCCACATCATCTATTTGGGGAGAAAGAAGCAGGCAAAGCAGGCAACAGGTCAAACCTAAACTGCCTGAAGGCCCCAATGCAAGGAGGAAGTGGTAGGTGCCCTTTTTCATGGGCTCTCCATTGCAAAGCCAAAGCTTACGCCTACCTCCAGTCAGACCCTTGTAATGACTATGAGCGTCAAAGACTCAAAGACTGATCCAAGGCAATTCTACTCTCACAAAGGGTAAACCTGATGTGATACCATTTAATAATACAGGTTGATGTTTTCCTCCTAATTGGCCAAGAAGCCCATCAATTAAAAGGCTTGGCCAATAGCCCAATTCTATTGACATCATGAAACTTGATCATGTAACAAAATGGAATGGCCCCTTTGAACCTTCTCAGTCTTTTCTGCTTTTAATCACATAGATAAACACAGGGATATTTTGAAGTTTGGAGTTATAGAGGTAAAGTCAAGAGCATTCAGGTATATGTGTTAGGAGATAAATCTAGGTGAGTATAGACTTAATCAACAATAGAGATGACAAGATTAAAACGGGTGCCATCTTAAGCAGATGCCTATGTATTTGTTAATAACTTGCTGGGAACTATTCGCTCTAGCAAAGATATGGAGTCAACCTAAATGTCCATCAACAGACGAATGGATAAAGAAAATGTAGTACAGGCTGGGCATGATGGGTCATGCCTGTAATCCCAGAGTTTTGGGGAGCCAAGACAGGAGGATCACTTGAGCCCAGGAGTTCTAGACAGTCTGGGCAACATAGCAAGATCCTGTCTCTACAAAATGAAGGAAGGAAAAAAGGAAGGAAGGAAGAAGCAAGGAAGGAAGGAAGGAAGGAAGGAAGGAAGGAAGGAAGGAAGGAAGGAGAGAGGGAGGGGGAGGGAGGGAGGCCAGTATCTATATATGTATATATAGATATCTATATCTATCTCTCTCTCTCTCTCTCTCTCTCTCTCCATATATATATATATATATATATATATATGTACACACACACACACACACACACATATATATACAGCAACAAGGATGGACCTGGGGGTCATTATGTTAAGTGAAATAAGCCTCTAACAGAACGACAAATATCATGTTTTCTTACTCATATGTGGGAACTAAAAAAGCTGATCTCATGAATATAAAGAGCATAATCACATATACTAGAGCAGCACTCCCCAGCCTTTTTGGCACCAGGAACCAGTTTTGTGGAACACAGTTTTTCCACAAACCGGCAGGGGCAGGGATGGTTTGGGGGATGATTCAAGTGCATTACATTTATTGTGCACTTTACTTCTGTTATTATTACATTGTAATACATAAGGAAATAATTATACAACTCACCATAACGTAGAATCAGCAGAAGCCCTGAGCTTGTTTTCTGCTCTGGGGAAATCTGGGGATGATGGAAGGCAGTGACAGATGATCATGCATTAGATTTTTATAAGGAGTGAGCAACCTAGATTCCTCACATGCACAGTCCACAGTAGGGTCTGTGCTCCTATGAGAATCTAATGCCATGGCCGATCTGACAGGAAAGAGAGCTCAGGCAGTAATGCTCATTCACCCACTGCTCACCTCCTGCTGTGCAGCCCAGTTCCTAACAGAACACCAACCAGTGCCAGTCCATGGCCTGGGGATTGGGTCCCCCTATACTAGAGGCTGAGAAGGGTGCAAAGCGGGCGACAGTGAAGGCAAGCTGATTAATAGATGTGAATATATGGTTAGATAAAAGGAATAAGTTCTAATCATAATAAGGAATAAGTGTTAACATTTGATAGTAGAGTAGGGTGACTATAGTTAATGGCAACATATTGTATATTTTCAGATAGTTAGAAGAGAGGACTTGAAATGTTCCCAACACATACAAATGACATGTGATATATCTCCAGGTGATAGATATCCTAAAACTTTTAACTTGGTTGTTACACACACTATGCATATAACAAAATATCACATGTACCTCATAAATATGTGTAAATATTATGTATCAATTAAAGAAAGAAGTCACTGGGAGTGCCCAATGCCTCCTGGGGAAAGACTGCAAAACGTTCCAGCTAAAAGATATTCTGTCAATGTGCTGAAGCAACTCCTTTATTTCACTGATAAGGAAATAATTAGGGAAGGTGCATGGTTTTTTCAAATGTTCACAAATAATTGGTAGTAGAGCCACAATTCAAACTCAGAATTATCTTGTACTCAAGGAGCCTTCTGCTATTATGCTGAGAGTAGAAAGAGATCCTTAAATTTCGCAACTGTTTTTTTATCATGGTGGCCATGACTAGCTAAGTAAATATAAAAAGAAAAGAAGACATCGAAGTTCAAACAATAGAAACAAACATATTCGGTGGTGGAAAATATTTTATTTTATTTATTTATTTATTTATTGGAGACAAGGTATTGCCCTGTTTTTTTGTTTGTTTGTTTGTTTGTTTATTGGAGACAAAGTCTTGCCCTGTCACCCAGTCTGGAGTGCAGTGGCATCATCTCTGCTCGCTGCAGCCTCAAACTCCCGGGCTCAAGGGATCCTCCCACTTCAGCCCCCCAAGTATCTGGGACTAAAGTAGTGTGCCACCATACCTGACTAATATTTTTGTATTTTTTTGTAGAGACAGGGTTTTACCATGTTGCCCAAGCTGGTCTAGATTTCCTGAGCTGAGGCAGTCTGCCCTCCTCAGCCTCCCAAAAGGCTGGGTTTACAGATGTGAGCCACTGCTTGTGTGGAGGACATTTTAAAGACTGTCTGGAAAAAGAAGTAAGCGTCACAAATTGGATCATGTCACTTTCTTACATTTCAATAATATTGCTCCTATAAATTTGGGTTCAAACTCTACCCTGGCCTTCCATGTTCTGCCCCAGCCTTCTCTCCAGTCTGCTAACATGGCCTTCTCCTTCAGCTTCTGCATTCCTAGGCCAGCAGATTTCTTCTAGTTGGCAGTGCTAGCATTTTACCATCTTCCTCCCTAGGTCGTTTATCCTTGAAATCATATAGGTAAAAATGCTTGGAATATTTTCAGGATGTGAACCACTATTAAAATGTGAGGTGTTTCTTCCTTGAGAAGACTTTAAAAGTTTGCAGAAAAATGGATTTAAAATATAAAAATAAAAACTATAAAATTGATTTCTCATCATAAGCTTCAGCAAAGTCAAGACACTTTTTTTTTTCAACTTTTATTTTAAGTTCAGGAGTACATGTGCAAGATGTGCAGGTTTGTTATATAGATAAAGGTTTTCTGCACAGATAATCCCATCACCTAGGTATTAAGCCCAGCATCCACTAGCTATTCATCCTGCTACTATCCATCCCCCCATATCCCCCTTCAACAGACCCCAGTGTGTGTAGTTCCCTATCATGTGTCCATGTGTTCTCATCATTCAGCTCCCACTTGTAAGTGAGAATATCTGTTGTTTGGTTTTCTATTTCTGTGTTACTTTGCTGAGGATAAATGGCTTCTAACTCCATCAAGTCCCTGCAAAGGACATGATCTCATTCCATTTCATGGCAGCATAGTATTCTGTGGTGTATATGTACTACATTTTCTTTATCCAGTCCATCATTGGTGGGCATTTAGGATGATTCCATGTCTTTGCTATTGTGAATAGTGCTGCAATGAACATACATGTACATGTATCTTTAAAACAAAATTATTTCTATTCCTTTGGGTATGTACCTAGTAATGGGATTGCTGGGTCAAGACACTTTTGTAAGTGATGATACTAGCTATTTAGGCCATCCCTAAAGAACTGAGGGTCCTGGGAATTTAACCATGTCAATGCACTCTTACATTACCAACTAAATGAAAATAAGTATCTTTTAAAGAATTTTTTTTAAGGTTAGGAAACAAAAAGAAGTCAGAAGAGCCAAATCAGGACTGTAAGGTGGATCTAATGACTTGCCAATGAAACTCTCATAGCCCTTGTTTGATGAGAGGAATGAGCAGAAGCATTGTTGTGGTTAAGGACTCTTAGGTGAAGCTTTTTTCTACTAAAGCTTTGGCTAACTTTCTCTAAACACTCTCATAATAAGCAGATGCTATTTTCCTTTGGCCATCCAAAAAGTCAATATAAACTTTTTGTAAAGTATCAGTGATTTCATCATTCTTCCAACCAAGTTTTACCATAAAATTGATGTTTGTTCTTGCTTTGATTTTAGCAAAATTCATGTTCCTCTGATGGGGCTGTTTTCAAACTGATGTCATGTCCTTCTTAATGCCTCAAATTAGAGCCTCTTCAGATATATTATAGTTAAGTTAGTATGGGCCTGTTTTGGTGTGAAAAATTTTTGAAATTCATGCATAGCTTTTTCATAATACTCATATTCCATGAAATTTTTGATAACCCCTCATATTTATTTCCTAAATAAAGCATTTGGAATTTGATTTTTACACACAATTTTTCAGGGACCATATTTATGGCCTAAAGATGCATGCACTGTATTGCACTATGACGTCTAGATGAGCGAGGTACTTTAAAACACACTACTTTCATCGTCTCTCACCCAGCTCCTGCACTAACCAAATGAGTATTTTTTTTTTTTTTAAGACGGAGTTTCACTCTTTGTTACCCAGGCTGGAGTGCAATGGCGCAATCTTGGCTCACCGCAACCTCTGCCTCCCGGGTTCAGGCAATTCTCCTGCCTCAGCCTCCTGAGTAGCTGGGATTACAGGCATGCGCCACCATGCCCAGCTGGTTTTTGTATTTTTAGTAGAGACAGGGTTTCACCATGTTGACCAGGATGGTCTCGATCTCTTGACCTTGTGATCCACCCGCCTCGGCCTCCCAAAGTGCTGGGATTACAGGCGTGAGCCACCGCGCCCGGCCCAACTGAGCATTCTTAACTCTAACTCCTATTAAAGAAAAAGAAGGTTCTTTCTTGTCCAGTAAGCAAAAAGAAATAGGTATGAACTATTCAACTCCTCTATTTTCCCATCCTTGGCTGTGGGGCAGAGTACTCTCAGTCACACAGTCATCCTCTGAGGACAAATATATGTGATGACAAATATGATGTCATTGGTCCACCTCCAAACATGATTTGATGGATTGAGCTGAATTTCTGCCAAGGATCTACTCCAGGAATTGCAGAAGGTGTCTTGGGCATTATCCAAACAGAAAGCAAGGGCCAGCCACATCTTGAAGCCTGAAGGAGACTTAGTTCTCCTCCATTGGTTCCCACCTGCTCTTTACTTTCAGAGTGAAGCGTGCTCCCAAATGCTATTCAATCAGAAGGTGGACTTACTTCACATATATGTATAAATATACAAACATGTATATACACACATACACATTTATTAGTGTCTGGTGTGTAGGTGAAAGGATTAGCTGCTTTATCTTGCTGGAGGTGCCATGTGAATTAAAGCATTTTAATGGCCAGGTCATGCTGTCCCGTATAGCATTATTTCTGCTTGATTTATTTTAAAAGCCAACATAATTAGTATCTTAAACTAAGCATTTCATTTGTTCATGTATTCAGGTTCTGAGGAAGGTGTCTATGTGTGTGTGTGTGTGTGTGTGTGTGTATGATATATCCCACAATGTCTCTATACTAATAAAGTTTACATCCTATTGAGAGAGTCAGAGAATAAGTAAATACATGTCAAAAGTGGTAAGTGCTAAAGAGAAGAAAAAAGCAGAATAAGAGGAAGATGATGGGGCTGAGGGATGGAGGGCCAGACTGAATGGAGGGTGGTCAGGGAAGACTTGGAGGATAACCAATCCTGGGCAGAGACTCTGTGATGAAGTGATTCATGC
>NW_016107688.1:1410440-1416407 GCF_001604975.1 Cebus imitator | reverse complement strand
CAATCCTGGCTCACTGCAATCTCCACCTCCTGGGTTCAAGCGATTCTCCTGCCTCAGCCTCCCAAGTAGCTAGGATTACAGGTGCCCACCACCACGCCCAGCTAATTTTGTGTTTTTAATAGAGATGGGGTTTCACCATGTTGGCCAGGCTGGTCTGAAACTCCTGACCTCAAGTGATCCATCCACCTGAGCCTCCCAAAAGCGTGAGCCACTGCACCCGGCTTGCTGTAGTTTCTTATTTTATGAATTTTTGATGGTCTGGCATCTGGGGACTTGCTGGATCCTGGAGAGACCACCCCTCCCAGGGCAAGCTAGTACCTAGAGATAGCAATACTTTACACATGCAAATCAACCAATCTAAAGCCAATACTTCCAGCCACCTTTTTATTGAGCTCCTACAATGAGGGCCAGTATTCCCATGTCCTAATCACCCAGGGCCATGTATCAGACAATTAGAGACAGCCTCTGTACCCTGCAGCCTGAGGAAATCATTCAGACTGGCCCATCCTAAGCCTGGTTACTCTGTCTTGCCTTGCATTTCCCCAAGGAAATCACAGTAAAAGCTTTTGTCCATGCCTCACCTCACTCCTTTGCCTCCTGACTGACACTGGTTCCTCCCCTTATGGCCCAGCATGGCTTACAATGCCTCCTGCTTCTAGGGAACCATGAATAAAAACTTTTTCCTTCATAAGAATCATTTCTGTGTCTATAAGTCATGCCATACCTGATTAAAACAAATACTGGGTATATTTTTAAATGCATGCCTGATATATCCAAGGAGTAGCAAGAAGGTCAGTTTGGCTGGAGCAGAGTGAAGAAATGAGACAAGAGCGGGAAAAAATGGGCCAGCCCATGTAGACACCTGCAAGGATTAACTCTTAATCTGAGCAAAACAAAGAGCCACTGAGAGTTTCAGAAGAGAAGAACGACATGACTTGATCCACTTTTTAACAAGAACAATCTGACCGCTATGTTGATGACAGACTGAAGAGTGGCAATGGAGAAGAACAGAAATAACTTGGGAACGTATTACAATAATCTGTGCAAGAGATGCTGGTGAACTTGACGAGAGTGGTATGGGGGGAGGTAGCAAGCAATGGTTAAGTTCTGGACATAAAGAAGGAAGAGCCTGAACACAGGCCTGGAAGCATAAGAGGACCTGCCTTACTAGGAGATACAAAGAGGCTTGGGTCCCTGGACAGAGAATGGTCCATAGAGAGTGGTGGGAAAAACAATTTGTGTAGTTGAGTGGAGTGAGTCTGCATAGTCCTTGAGTGACAGATGAAGAAGTCTGAGGTCTGGCCTCCATTCTTAAAGTTCAGGGGAGCCACTGAAAAATAATGATAAGGAGAATAATAAGCATCACAAGGCCTGGAGTTTAGAAAGGACTTGAACTTGAGGGTGGATGAAAAGCTGAGACTGAGATAGGAAGCGGGAAGATTCACTGGCTTGTTTTGGATTCATTCAAAAAAAAAAAAAGATGCCACCATATACTTGAGCTAGAACAGCGATCAAGATACTGCCCTCAAGGAACTAACAGTCCAGTGGGGACACAGATGTGTCACAGACCATGGTAGCACAGCCTAGTAAGTATAACAAATGGAGTGAATACAGAATGTGGATGATGAAAAAAAAAAAAAAAAAGAGGTTCTGAGCTCAGGTTTTATTGCAAGTGACATATACCCTTGATGCCAGAGACATGTGAGAAGCATCAGTAATCAGGAGGGTAGCCCAGGAAGAGGGAGACACATAGTCCAGGGATAGCAAGGTCTGCTGGAAGAAGGGAGCATTCAGTGAGAACAAAAAGCAAGAAGGCAGTCAAAGCATTCAAACCATAATCTCATAAATCCATGTGCGTGTGAGTGCAAGTCGGGAGGGTATGGAATAGCTCCAGAACCCATTAGTTTCCTTCAGGCCACTTCCCAGCCTGTATCTTGCATTCCCATCCCCCTCCTGTGCCCACCACCAGGGAGCCATTATTCTACCTCCTTCACTGTAGACTAATTTTGCCTGTCTTAAATCTCATCTAAGTGGAATCATAGAGTATGCTCAATTTTTTAAAATCTGGGTGGTACCTGCACAGGTGTCTACACAGAAATCAAGCCACATGTTTAATATTTGTGTGCTTTACCATAGGCATAGTACACCCCAATTTTCAAAGTGGAGAGGAAAGGGAACACCAAAGATGACTCCCACCTTGTGCCCCTCAAAGTTTCCAGCAGGCACTGGTTTCACAGGATGGGATTACATTTTTTAAAGGGTCCCATGTTCAAATAAGCTTGGGAGATGCTAGGTTAAATTGAGTTAAAGCCACTCGTTTTGCAAGTCTTCTCTGAGCTTTCGTTACATTGGGAAGCATTGGGAATCTCCAAAGGAATGATAAATATCCGGTTTCTCAGACTGTTCCTTTCCCAGTCTCTCTTAGGAATCAAATATTAAAGAACTCAATGGTGGAAAAGTTTTCTAGCCTCAACACTGTGGGAAATGGATTATGTTCATCCCGGGAAATAATTTTCTTGGGCAAATTGAACGCGAGGTGCCAGTGGGAAAATCCATCAGGCACCAAGTCTCCAGCAGGCTGAAATGCAGGAAAGGCCTTCCAAGCAGGATCAGGCCTGAGGATATATTTGTACTCTCTGACATATGGTTGGTGTCTGAAAATCTGTAAATAGACATGGATTACATCCCCCCAAAAAGAGGCATTGTATGAGATGTTCCTGGGGCCCAGGAGGTAGCTGGGTGGAGGGGAAGGAACCATGAAAGCGATAAACAAAGAGAAGTTATGGGATAACAGTGCTCCTTCTTGGGGTAACAATACAGGCTGGATGCCTTCAACCATATTTCTTTCCCATCTTAAGACTTTTGCTCAATGTTCATATCAACAGCCAGCACTCAGAGCTCTTAAATGTCTTTAGAAGTTCTGTCATAGGTCAGATGACAGGATTCTTTTAAGTTGCTAAGAAGAGAAGCTTAGTCCAAAATACGACACTCACTTTCTGGAAGAGTTTACAAATTTTGAATAAACACATGGTTCTGAAATAAAAACACTTCTGCTGGTCTAAAAATTGGTTAAAAAAAAAAAGAAGAAGAAAAAGAAGAGGAGGGGCAATATGAGTGTGATTTCCTTATATTTTGTACTCTGAAGAGGCAAAGGAATCTTCAAATGTGTAAGCGTTTTCAAATGTTGATGACATTAAATGTTTCATATAGCTAATATTACTTTAGTACTACTTGATAAATATAGTTATGCCAATAGTTTGCTTTCATTTGCATTTCAAAGCAGATATATAAAGATTTGCACATAAAATATGGCAAAGATGGGTTGAATATGAAGTTCAATGTTACAAGAGAAAAAATCTAGTCAAAAAGAGGCACCAGTGATGTGAAAAAAATGTTCTAATATTTTATGAAAAAGTTATAAAAATACAATTTTGTAATACCAAAGAGACAACCAATAAAGATCTTGTTTCTTCCATCTGACTAATCTGGGAGCAGCAGAGAATGTCGTTCATTTTAACCATCTTTAAAAAATGATCTTATAATATTGCCATCTGTTGGCATATGACAGATACAGCATTCCAGTGATGCAAATAATGAAGTAAAAATACAGAAAATTGAAGGGACAGATGTAAAAAGCTCACATACTCATTTGGCTTAGCATTTCACATCTGTTCTCTCCAAAGCCTTCCCAATAACACAAATCTAATTCCAGGATCCAGTATCTTGAAATGTTATGTGATGCAGCAGGCAGCATATCTGTGAGTTGCTGAAGATCCAACCCTTTCAGCATATTACGTGTTTTCTCATCAATATTGGAAATCTTCTATTCAAAACTCGGTTTCTGTTACCAAGGAAGAATCCACATAGGTATACACAGGTGTATATAATGCTGCACTTTATTTATTCACGCTTCTAAAACATTGCCTCATAGGGATTTGAAATCAACTCTGACAAGAAACACGCAAATATGGTCATCTGTATATTCTACATACCCTTCTAATATTATCCACCTTTTTGACTGGCAAAGGGATGAAAAATTGTACAAATATTAACCAATTCCTGCACAGTGTATAAATTTATTGATTTAAACCTCAAAACTTTTTTTTTACCCTTTTAAAATTTTGTACTCAGGAGGCTGAGGCAGGAAGATCACTTGAGCCCAGGAGATCAATGTAGCAGTGAGCCGTGATCACACCCCTCCAGACTGGATGACTGAGCAAGGCCCAGTCTCTAAAAAAATAACATAATATTTTGTACCAAGTGAATATATTGCCTATTCAAAAAACACAGTTAAAAATGTAATGAAATACATATTTAATTATTTCACACTTGACACACACTTGCTGCAACCAAACCCTTTCTGTGCACCTTTCTGTTGTTAACGCAGCATTACGAAGACCAACATTGTGAAGATCAGTACCTCCCTGGGGCCCTCAGACAACTGGGAGTCCTAATTGTATTCTTGATAGCATGAGGATTCCTAGCAAAATATTTAAAGTTGATGTCTCTGGCCAGGCGCAGTGGCTCACACCTGTAATCCCAGCACTGTGGAGGCTGAGGTGGGTGGATCACCTGAGCTCACGAGTTTGAGACCAGAGTAGCCAAGACGGAGAAACCCCATCTCTATTAAAATTACAAAAATTAGCCAAGCATGGCAGCATGTGCCTGTAATCCCAGCCACTTGGGAGGCTGAGGCTGGAGAATCGCCTGAACCCAGGAGGTGGAAGTCGCAGTGAGCCAAGATTACCATTGCACTCCAGTCCGGGTGACAGAGCAAGACTCCATCTCAAAAAATAAAAATAAAAATAAAAATAAAAAAATAAAGTTGGTGTCTCTATTAAACTAACGGCCTTTTAAAAAGGAATAAAAGCATGTTTTCAATCAATGGATAACAACAGTAATAGCACCAACTTAATAGGACCAAGAAATGCTTTTTCCTTTAAAAAGGTCTATTACTTAAATTTGAGAACATTGGTAAAGTGCCTGCCTCAGCATTTGTTTTTATGAAAGTGTTGGCACCCAGTGGCACTGTATCTAAGGCTAATGTAAAATCAACAAAAGTGAATTTAATATGGAAATCCTGCTTTTCAGCCAAACGAAGGCCCAATGACATCAGAGGCCGCAAGACAAAAGGCCTTGCAGTAGTTCACATGAAGAAAAGTGGCAGGAGAATTGGATATGGCAGGGCGGGGAGTACAAGAGTCATGCTAATCTCAAAAGCTCTTTTGCCTTTAGCAGTCAGCACCATATTCAGGTTGCAACAAACAGGAAATCTCTCTCCTACACTATCAAACATATACTTACATTTTTCAGCTTATGCAAATGTCAATATTTAACAAAGTAGTTTACATCCATAAGAAGGGCCCAAGAATTTTTTTTTCCTCAAAGGGATTAGTACATTGCTTTAGCTTGAGGAAAACTTGTATCAAAGTCAAGGCCACAACGTTAAGGCCTATTGGCCTGGGTTTTCTCAGGCTCTGGCTCTTACCAGCTGTTTGGCATGAGGACAATTATTCAATTACTGGACTAAAAGTGCTGCAATCGGGGCAGCACTTCTTACTGACCCTCTAAAGCTGTGTCCTTACAGCAATGTGGAATAAGAAAAAACAACCTGGTGCTTGTCGGGAAGAAAAAACAGATAATGTTTACAAAAGATGTACCACAGGCCAGGCGTGGTGACTCACGTCTATAATCCCAACACTTTGGGAGACTGAGGCAGGTGGATAGCTTGAGCTCAGAAGTTCGAGACCAGCCTGGGCAACATGATGAGCCCCCCATCTCTACTAAAATACAAAAATAATAATGTGGCATGGTGGCACATGCCTGTGGTCCCAGCTAGTCGGGAGGCTGAGGTGGGAGGATCCCTTGAACCTGGGGGGTGGAGGAGCGAGGGGTGGTGGTGGAGGTTTCAGTGAGCTAAGATTGCACCACTGCACTCCAGAATGAGCAACAGAGTGAGACCCTGTC
>NW_016107688.1:1374581-1410424 GCF_001604975.1 Cebus imitator | reverse complement strand
AAAAAAAAAAAAAAAAGACATAGCACAGAGCCTAGCCCAAAACATAAACTCCCTATTTGTTCATTATTTTTATTCTTTACCCCTCACAATAACACTTCAAGGTAGAAGTTATTGAGCCCATTTTATAGGTGATGAAACTGAGACTCAGGATTTCCAGTAACAATTACACAGACAGAAACTGAAAAAGATATAATATAAGGCTCGATCTGGCTGACCTTGAAGCCTGTAATCTTTCCACTGTACCACAGTGCTCCTAAAAAAGAAGCCCAAGAACTCTCATTTCTGTAGTTGTAGATACACCTGCCTGGCCATTGGCCAGAACATCCAACTACAGCTCCCTCTCCTCTGTTTCTAGAAGCTGGGGTAATCAAGGCAGCCCTTCTGACAATAGTGATTAAGGTATCAGTGGGCCAGGTATGGTGGCCATGCCTATAATCCCAGCACCTTGGGTGGCCGAGGTGGGTGAACTGCTTGAGGCCAGGAGTTCAAGATCAGCCTCGGCAACATGGTGAAATTCTATCCCTACAAAAAATACAAAAAAATTAACTGGGTGTGGTGGCACGCATGTGTGACCCCAGCTACTCAAGAGGCTGAAATGGGAGGATCACTTGAGCCAGGAGGTTAATGCTGCAGTGAACTCAGATCGTGCCACTGCCCTCCAGCCTGGGTGACAAAGCCAGACCCTATCTCAAAAAAAAAAGAGTATTACAGATGATCTTCACAGGAGCAGCTTCCCTAAACAAAGCAGAGGCAACTACTTGCAAATGAAACAAAAGCTCTTCTCCACCTCCTACTCAGCCTCATTGAGCTACAGGAAGCTATGAGCAGAAAAGTGCCGATGCTGCATCCAACTGAAGGGAATTTCAATTGTATGGGCTATGAAAGGGGTTGAGGTAAGCAGGTATGAACAGTCAATATTATGTTTCCTTTTTCCTGCCAGAGAATTTTCTGGTTATGTATTGCAATTAGCATCTGTCGATAACAAAAGTAAAAATAAATATTCATGGGTTTGGTTTTTTTTTTTTTTTCATGGAGAAACCTCTTCTATACTTTGATGTGCCCTCAAAAACCTAAGGAAGCAAATAGATGAAGAGTTGAGTATATAATGAATGTGGTGGCTCACATCGCAGACTTTACACTATCTTTACCACACAACAGGGAAATAAAATTCTCTAGACTATCAAATGTGACAAGTCTGCAGTGACAGTCAATCCTTTTTATTTCTTGTCATTAAATGTGCTCTGCATCAGTATAATATGTAATAATTGTCCATGAAATGGATGCCTTTAGAGCGACTTACTTTCAGTGAACGGGAAATAATAGAGATTTGCAATGAGAAGATATTAGCAGTGGTGAGGAGGAGGAGGATGAGCAGTATTATTAAATGTTATTTGAAACATTATTATTTAAATATTATTTTAAATCTCTGATTTCAAAGAGCTAAAGGCAGACTATAAAAAGGTCTTGACCATAATCAGTGGGCAAGAATTCTACAGCCATTTTTTTTTTTTTTTTTGAGACGGAGTTTCACTTTTGTTGCCCAGGATGGAGTGCACTGGCATGATCTCAGCTCACTGCAACCTCCACTTCCCAGGTTCAAGCGATTCTCCTGCCTCAGCCTCCTGAGTAACTGGGATTGCAGGCACACGCTACCATGCCCGGCTAATTTTTGTATTTTTAGTAGAGACTGGGTTTCACCATGTTGGCCAGGATGGTCTCAATCTCTTGATCTTGTGATCCACCGGCCTCGGCTTCCCAAAGTGCTGGCATTACAGGTCCGAGCCACTGTACCCAGCCTCTACAGCCATTTTTAAAATAAACCCTTGGAACATTGTCATTTATCCTCATCCAATTTCTGTAGGATTCCTATTAGTGGCAGGAGTCACAAGATGGATTAAGAGACCTGCACAGTAAACACTCATTTTAGTCTTTGTTCCCATTGCCACATGGAGACACAGAGGCAGGCCACCGTGACAAGGCCCATGCAAAGAACCCTTACCCTGATGGTGTCCTACTTTCATGCACAGTGCCAGGTTCAGCTTCCTAGAAACACATTCGACCAGTATTTATGTGACCCTGTCATACTAGGGACTACTAAAGGCATGTGAAGGATACAAGCCCCAAGGAGCTTACAGTCAGCTAAACTGGCCTCTGCAATCAAGTGTAGCGTGTGAGGAAACAGGATTAAGTATGGGGTTCTGTGCTAGCACATAGGACGGATTCCTAATCCAATTACAGAGGGTCAAGAAAAGACTTCCCAAATGAAGCGCCAGCAAAACTGGGACCTGAAGTTTGGATAGGTGACATCCAGGTACAGCAGAGTCAAAAGGAAGAATGTTTTGGGCAAAGGGGACACCACGCACAAAACACAAAGGTGAGAGACACATCCTGTATTTGACAAATGGTCAGTGATTCAGGATGCCTGGAGGGAGGAGCAGGAGGGAGTGGGGAGAAGTGAAGCCTATGGGCTAAGAAATGGCAAATAAAAAAGTACAACCTTGAAAGCCTAATCAAGGAATTTGGTTTTGGTCTGAGGCTGATGGTTAGCTATCAAAAGGTTTTAAGAAGGAAAGTCACACAAGCAGACCAAAGATTCACAAAATATTCTGCAAGTGAGAATAGAATAGAAGGAGGTAAATATGAGGACCTATTGCAACTAGGAGATAAGTGGAATATCTGTGTGAAAAGGGTGGTCTGCATTAAAGCACAGCACAGTGACTGGTACGCAGGAAATGGAGAATGAATACACGGTAAGTACTACTAATAGCACTAATAATGATGTGATGGCAGAAAAGGGTGGATGAGGTATATGAAGAAGAGGAGGGCATGTGCCTCATGGTTATTTCACTGAAGGTGATGAGAAAGCAGCAGCAGTCAAGGATGTCCTGGTCTTTCTGACTCAAGCAACTAAATGTACACCTGTGCTGGTCACTGCCATGGAGATATGGAAGAGGAGCAGGTTGGAGGGTCACAGATTAGGAGGTTGAATCTATTTGGAGACATGTTTTGCTCAAGATGGCAATGCATATCTCCCAGCTTATTTTTTCCAGTCCTCTCTTTTTTAAAAAATTCACCACTTTCACCATTTAAACTGTGAAGTTCAATGAATTTTAGTACGTTCAAGATGCTATGCAAATATCACCACTATCTAATTCCAGAACTTTTTCATCAGCCCAAAAAGAAACCATATATCTATTAAGCATTCACTCCCATCCTCCCCTCCTCCCCATTCCTCTGAAAACCACTAAACTGTTCTCTGTTTATGGGTTTGCCTATTCTAGATAGTTCATTTGAATGTAACCACAAACAATATGTGATATAATCCAAACAATGGAATATTATTCAGCCATGGGAAGGAATAAAATACACACTATAACATGTATGAAACTCAAAAACATAATGTTAAGTGAAAAAAGCTGAACACAAAAGGCCACCTACTGAGAGTGATTCCATTTATGTGAAACATCCAAAACGGGCAAATCCATAAAAACAGAAAGCAGTTCTGTAGTTGCCAGGAGCCATGGAGAGGGGTGAACAGGAAGTGATTGCTTAATGGATATAGAGTTTCTCTTTGGAGTGATGAAAAAATTTTGGAACAGTATACTGGCTGCACAGCATTGCAGAGGTACTTAATGACACCAAACTGTACACTTTAAAATGGTAAATTTGGCCAGATGCAGTGGCTCTCGTTTGCAATCCCAGCACTTTGGGAGGTTAAGGCAGGCAGATCACCTGAGGTTAGGAGTTCAAGACCAGCCTGGCCAATGTGGTAAAACCCTGTCTCTGCTAAAAACACAAAAATTAGATGAGCATGGTGGTGGAGTCCTGTAATCCCAACTATTCAGGAGGCTGAGGCAGGAAGAATTGCTTGAGTCTGGGAGGAGGAGGTTGCAGTGAGCCAAGATTGTGCCACTGCACTCTAACCTGGGTGACAGAGTGAGACTCTGTCTCAAAAAGAAAATGAAAAAGGTAAATTTATCTTACATGTATTTTACCACAATAAAAGAAAAACAAAAAGACTGAAGTGCTGATACAGCCCTTCTTTTCTTCGAAGAGTAGTGTTTCCACCTTTGAAGGGAGTAAGAACTGGCTAGTGATCATCACAGGTTCTGGAGTCCAACTGCCTAGATTTGAATTATTGTTTCTCCTCTTAATATATGTGGAATTTACACATCTATTACTCAATTTTTCTAACTCAGTCTTTGTCTATAAAATGGAAATAATAATAGTACCTGCATAGGAAGTTATTGCAAAGGTTTTACAAATAATAAATATACATGTTGAGTATGGTGCCTGCCACACACACAAAAAATGTATTCAACAATGTGGTTATCTTTAAAATTATCATTTTTATTGTTATTTTTATTATTATGTGACCACAGTGATTGGTCTTCAGAATAAGCACATGTAGTATGGGTCAGGAGGGACTTTCCTAGGGATTTCTGAAATGGAGCTAAAGAGAAGCACTCTTATCCTCTTGTATTACGGAGCTCTGTGATAGGAGCTCTGACCCACCTGTCATTGTCCTAGAGCCAATACACCAATAGAAGCCAGGGCAAGCGACTGTGGCCAGGTCCAATGCACTAGCATTCCTGTTAGAAACAAGGCCTTGCAGTCGTAAGGAAAAACGAGCACTTAGACAAAGGATTTTTCAGCAAAGCAAATTTACTACTGCACAGAAGGGTGCTTACTGTATGGCCGGTTGCCACGAGAGCACCCACAACAAAGGAGCGTAGAAGTTTTTATTTCTAACGTGACTCCTGCCTCTGTGTCCTTTCTGCATTAGCTGGAGTCAAAATGCACAATCTAAACTAGACTTGACTGGCTAAACGTTTGAACTTTCTCAGATAAGGTGGACACTTGATGGGAGAGAGAGGAGGAGGAAGGGTCGTCTGAAGCGAACTAGAGAGCCAGTCTTTTCTTAAATAAGGAAAGGAATATGAGCTGGTGCTGATAATGCTGCTGGTGCTGTGGCATGCCTGGGTATGTAGTAAAGTTAGAAAGAAGAAAAGGAGAAGAAAGTTTGGGGTGGGTACTGGGAATTAAAGTATAAAAGGTTGAGCAGACTATTTGAAAGGAAACTTTACCATCTCTCACACTTCCCAGTGCCAGGTGCCCATGATTTGGTCACATAATGCAATGACTTCCCCATTTTAGCCTTAATGAATTCAGATTTTATTTTTGTTTCAATGTTAATTTGAACCAAAGAGTGCTCAATAGTATAACTTCCATGGTAGGACCAATGGTGCATTGAAGTATAGATGTTCAGCAGACAGCTGGCTGCATACATGGATTCAAAAGAAGAATCTGGGGTAAAAACATGGGGATAGGAGCCCTTAGCCTATAAAAAGTAAAAAACCTGTGAGAGTAAATAAGATACATAGAGAGACAGCATAGAACAGAGCAAATTTCAGGGAACAGAAATATCTAATGCATAGACAGAGAAAGGCAAGCTAAAAACGAGATGGAAAAGCTAAGCAGAAAGGAAGGAGAAAAGCCAAGTGATTAATATAAAATACTAATAACAGAAGCCAATTGAATAAAATGTTTTTAGAGGAACTGGTCAACAGTCAGTTACTGAAGAGAAACCAAGTGTAAAAAGAGGACCCAAATTGTCCTTTGGATTTGCTAAAAAGAGACCACCAGTCTCTTGCATAAAAACCATCTCATGAGGGATGGGAAAGACCATGGCTGGGAAGGAAGTGGGAATGGGCACGGCTTTGGGGTTATCACTCTGATTCCAACACTAGCTGTGCAGCTTTGGACAACTGTTTGCCTTTACTGAGTCTAGGTTTCATTATTCATGAATGTGCAAAAGAGAACTGAGATTACAATAACTGAAGGCTGCACGTAAAGCTCACCTTTTACAAAGGTCAGAATAAATATTAATGTGAACTGGCAAGGGTAGAAAACCACCCAAGGACCTTTCAGGAATTACCCTGAAGCCTCCAGAATCCATTTTGCATAGGTGCAAGTAGGCTTCCTTAAAAAAATAATGATGATGAGGTCTTTGAGATTTGTGGACTTTGAGATTTGTGGAACTTCAGTGACCCTGCACTGCAAATGCCATAAACCCCTGGATGGGAACAAAGGAAGGAGGGGTAAGTCCTAAGTCTTCTAGTCATGGATAGTGTGATGTGCACCCCCCAGACACCTTATGTAGGACTGAAGGCCTCACAGCCCAGTACTGAGGACTTTGGTAGCAGACAGTGCTCAGCTATAACCCAACCCAAAATTAGCCTCAATCAGAGAGTCACGTGGCCAAGATCACGCCCCACCCATCCCAGGGCAGACTGCATCCAATCATCCAATGTCTGGCCAGTGTGGCTCAAAGGTCAAAGGGCTGTCCCTGTCCAGAGGCCCTCAGTCCAGGGAAAGCTATGCTGAGCTGGCATCACAGTCCACCTCCACGGCCCCATTTAGCTACATTCACACCCCTGCAGGTGCACTCCGTGACACCAGCCCCAGGGAACCTTCGCACACAAATCTCCATCCCAGAGTTTGTTTCCTAGGAAATCCCAACTAAGACACCTACACTTGAAAAGTTGATGCTGAAAGAGAAGAAAAGGTAGACAGACAGGAATTAGGAGCTAGTTAGCTCTGACTCTGTCCCCAAATTTTCAGAAGCATCAAAAAGGATAACTTGTAAGTGGTGTTTTTCAAGCGCTCCCTGGAACATTCTCTGAATACTTAAAATCTGAAAACCCAGCAACCCTCTGTAGAACAACACTAAATTTGTAAAGTGAAGGAGAGAGTGTTGCCCCAGCTTGGCCCTGGTTGGAGCCCCAAATCTGTAGTGTCAACAGTGGCAGTGGTAGTGACAGTAGAGTCATTTTAACAGTCACCAAGAACAGGGGAGCTGCCCAGGGGTCAAGCGGGGGTGGTGGGGAGAACAGGTGAGGTCTGAGGCCGAAGGAACATGGTGACACCTGTGTCCACCCACGGCCTGGATGCTAAGGCAGTTTTCCTGCACACCCACACCCAGATCCATCTAAGGCAAACGAGGATAATGCCAATACAGAGTAATACTTACAGAACAGGAAAGTGGACTGTACAAAGCCAAGGCAGCCGGCTTCTGCTCATAAATTCCATTAAAATATATATGTATATATCAGTTCATTATCCTAAATTGTTGAAAAATGATTTACTTTTCACTTCAGTCTCTAAGACAAAAAAAGCAAAAACAAAACACCAAAACTTTTCAATGTCCTCTTTCCTGTCCATCATTCTTCCACTCTACAGACTCTCCTCTATTCAGGTTTTCTTAGATTCAACTCATTCCTTGTCTCTCCTGCCCCTTCATCTTTTCTCTGTCATTTTTTCCTGCCAGTGGCTCACTAACCTCAGATGTACTGCCCCACACCCTCTCGTGCTGCTTCAGGGGTTGGGGGCGTGTCTGTGCTGGGGGAGAGACACTTTACCTGTTGCCCCCACGCACAGGACACAATGCCCTGGCCTTTTACTCCCTGTGACATGAGCTCCTTTCTTGTGGAACAAGGGCAGCTTCTTTGCTTTCATTCCTGTCACACTAAATTTATTACATTTAGAGACTCTCCTTTATTTCAGGACATCCTCCCTGCCTTTCAGTGTTGGGATGTCATGCCTTTGACAAAATAATGGTAACAGTAAGTGGTAGATATTTTGGTGTTTCTTTTTCACGTATTTTACTAAATAAAACATTTGCCATATGTCAGCTCTCAAAACTTTCCTTAAATTTTACAAGTCCTAAAGTCTGGGAATCATTACAGGAGGACAATATACAAAGACAGACTACAAAGCAGGGAGGAGGAAGCATTTAGGACGATTAGTCTGCAACAATTTGATATCTGCTATCACTCTTGGAAGATGAATTTGAGGAGAGGCCAGGAGCAGTGGCTCATGCCAGTAATCCCAGCACTGTGGGAGGCCAAGTCAGGTGAATCACTTGAGGTCAGGAGTTTGAGACCAGCCTGGCCAACATGACAAAAATCTCATCTCTACTAAAAATACAAAAAGTAGCCGGATGTGGTGGTGCACAATCTTCCAAGAGTTTGGGACAAAGGTGATCTTCCATGAAATTATGCATCTATTTTCCTGTACACATATTTCCCAGCTACTTGGGAGCCCGAGGCAGGAGAATTGCTTAAACCCAAGAGGCTGAGGTAGTAGTAAGCCAAGGTCGCACCATTGCATTCCAGTCTGGGAAACAGAGACAAACACCAAAAAAAAAAAAAAAAAAAAAAAAAAAAAAAAAAAAAAAAAAAAAAAAAAAAAAAAAAAAAACAGAAGAGGTTAGAAAAGAAAAGGAAAGGAACGACAAGGTTTAGTAACACACCAGTCCATACGTGAGGGCTCTTTACATGCATGATTATATGTAGGCATTATCAATGGTAGTGATGATAGAACTGAGTTTCAGGGAGGTTAAAGAAATAGGTCAAAAGCACTTAGCAGGAAGGTGGCACAGCTGGAGATAGTTGTGGCAGCCCCACAGCAGTGGCAGGACATTAGCAGTTGATTTTAGAGACAACAGGATGAATGGTTGAGTCCTAGGTCAGTGTAGAACCCCCAGACATAGGATGGGAGAAAGCCTGCCTCATTCCCTAAGGATAGACAGGTACAATCTCCTGAAATAGAAATCATTTGAAGAGCCTCAGAGTTGGAGCCAAGCAAATAAAAGATGATTACCTTACCTTCAACCTCACTAAATCACCGCTCATCACACGTCTACACATATTCATACAGAGGGTCATATAGAAGTTTAATTCCCCATCCACCAACTGCTTCTGCTGTGATCTCAACCACAGAACTTTGCCTCAAGTTATCAATAGTTTTTTTCCTTCTTTCTTTCTAACTGAGCTAACTCTACCAGTGCATCCTGACAGTATAATTAACACTAGCCCAGGGAGAGGAATTGTTCAGCATTAAAAAAATAAGTATTGTAGACAGATACTTTTAGATCTTCTCGCATGGCTGAGGAGGAATCAGTACACAGAGCATGAAGTCAAGAGAAGTCAAAGAACAAAAGAAAAAGAATGCTAATGAATTCTCAGATGTGTTGGAAACCTGTTAAGTCCTAGGTTTGACACTAGACGTGGAGTTAAGTGATTTTAAATTTTTTTAAATTGTAATTTTAAAATTGAATATAATCCAAGAATGCTGTCTGTCACTTTACAAAACCTCACTAATGGTTACACAAGAGGGACATATTAACTTTCACCAAAGGGATTCCCCTAGGAGTCAGTCATCCAAGAGTTTGGGACAAAGGTGATCTTCCATGAAATGATGCATCTATTTTCCTGTACATATTTCTAACTGTGCCACTTATGTTTGTCAGGAGGGCCACATTGCAAAGTCATGAGGTTTTGGAGGTAGATAGGGAGGTTATCTAGTTTAATATCTCAGTTTTAAAAGCAAGGAAACAGGAATATTACAGTCCAACAACTGTGACATCAGTGACAACCTTAGGATAAAAAACAGGCCATATGAATCTTGATCCAAGACCATTCTATCTCATCACTGGACAGTTACGGGGTTCAGGAGTCCCCATGAGACAAGAATCCCCAATTCTCATCTTTGAGATTGTCCTGTGAGTTTAGTGGTAATAAAATGCTGTCTTTCATGAATCAGCAATTTCTTAATTAAATACAACAGCATTGTCCCCAAACAATCGCCCAGGAAAGTAAGAATTAGAGAAGTATTTCCTGGACTAATTATCTGAGATGTTTCTAATTTATATATAAATTAGGCTACTAGCTTTTAATGTAAAATAAGATAATGTATAGGGCAATGCATGGTCAACTATTTAGAACTCTTTTAATGTGATATGGTTGTTATTATTATTATTACTACTTTCACTATAACCATATTTGAATTTGGTGTTGTGTTGGGACATACAGTAAAATAAACACGAATTCAGGCTAGCTGAGAGAGAACAATCTAAATCAGACTCTGTGTTATTAAAATGTACTGTTGTCATGGTCTGACTCAACATTACTGCTAACCAAGTACAACCACACACGGGTTTTTGTCTGTCCTGCTACAGGATAAGAAACATGTGTATGTGAAATTGCACCTGTGTGCTATGACTAACGCGCTAGATTCTTTAAAAAGAAATGTATTATCTTAATTATTATAAATATGTGTATATATTAAAGCCTCTTGAATTCAGGTTTCCAATAATGCAGAGCTCAAACTCATTTTCTCTTTGTCAAAATGAAATGCACCTTTTCTTTCAAGATAATGTAAATGTATATTTTAGTACAGCACAAGCTGAATTAATGAAATTTAAGTATCTGGTCTCTGGAAAAGTAATTCTAATTGAAAGTCTTTCAAAATCCTACATTGCTGCCATCTGGTGGCCAAATGTAGTTCTCTACTACTATTTTTTTTTATTATAATGATTTTTCTGGAAAATAACAATGTAAACTCTATCGATATGTGCATACTGTTGCAAATTTAAATGTACTGCCATAGCCGGGCGCGGTGGCTCAAGCCTGTAATCCCAGCACTTTGGGAGGCCGAGGCAGGTGGATCACGAGGTCAAGAGATCGAGACCATCCTGGTCAATATGGTGAAACCCCGTCTCTACCAAAAATACAAAAAATTAGCTGGGCATGGTGGTGCGTGCCTGTAATCCCAGCTACTCAGGAGGCTGAGGCAGGAGAACTGCCTGAACCCAGGAGGCGGAGGTTGCGGTGAGCCGAGATCGCGCCATTGCACTCCAGCCTGGGTAACATGAGTGAAACTCCGTCTCAAAAAAAAAAAAAATGTATTGCCATAAAGAAAATGCAAGTACATAATTAAAATAATTACCTGCAAAAAATGTATGTTTATATCAGTATTTATATCTAAAGAAATTCTTTACTTGGATATATTCTATAGTGAGTTATTAATTACACATAGAACGAGGTCCCTGCCTGGTGAATACGACCCCCAAACAAGGAGGAATCATCTCTGCTAATCACACTTTATGTATTTTGTTAGTACACCATAGAGTTTAACAGTGTGGATTTTAGTCTTGTGGCCATGGGTCCAAGGTACATTAGGCCTTACTACTTATTAGCTAAGTGACTTTTGGCAGGTTACCTAATTGCTCTGTACTTCCTCTCCTCATCTGGAAAATGGGAATAATTACACTGACCTCTCAAATTTGTTCTAAGGTTTAACTGTGCATGTATTTAAAGAGTCTGACAGTTAGTAAGCATAGAAATGCTGGTAATTGCTATTATTAATAGCAATTACCAGCATTTCTGTCCTAAACAGCAAAATAGATTAGATGCAAGGAGACTGTACAGTTGGTATCTTTTCCCTAACCCTGAATTTTCAGTCAACTTGTACCAAAAGTGCAAATCAATCATCTTCTTTCTACCTTTCCCATGCAAACATTTATGAAGAGTTTGTAACTACTCTAACCATGAGTACTGTCTCTTGAAAGGTAAAATATTTGTCTTAGTCCATTTTGGGTTACTGTAACAGAATTCCACAGACGGAGTAATTTATAAAGAAAAGAAAGTTATTTTTTATAGTTCTGGAGGCTGGAAAGTCTAAGGTAGAGGGGCCACCTCTGGTGAGGGCCTTCTTTCCGTGGCAGAAGGATGGAGGGCAATAGGGCACAAGAGAGCAGAAGCAAGACAGGGCTGAACTCACTTTTACAACAAAGCCACCCTCATAATGACATCCATCTATTCATGAGCCCTCATGACCTAATCACCTTGTACTAGGCCCCATCTCTCAACACCGTCACATTCAGGATTAAAGAACTTTAGGGGACACATTTGATCTGTAGTAATATTTCTTGGTATTTTCAAAATAGCCAAGACTGTAAGAAATTTATACTCAAACATAGGGAGAATGGGAAATAGTCACTGAATTAAATCTATGCCTTTAAATCAGCCGTCCCCATCCTTTTTTGGCGCCAGAGCCCTGTTTTGTGGAAGGCAATTTTTTCACAGGGAGTGGGGGAGGTTTTGGGATGAAACTGCTCCTTCTCAGATACTCAAGCATTAGTTAGGTTCTGTCATAAGGAGCACACAACCTAGATCCCTCATATGCGCAGTTCACAATAGGGTTCAGGCTCCTGTGAGAATCTAATGCTGATGCTGATCTGACAAGAGGTGGAGCTCAGGTAGTAATGTTTGCTGGGCTGCCACTCACCTCCTGCTGGGCAGCCCAGTTCCTAACAGGCCACAGACTGGTACTCGTCCACAACCAGAGGATTGGGCAGTCCTGCTTTAAATAACTGATTTAAAGGGCAAAGTAGAGACAGTGGCATAATTTAGAGGTATTTTCTGATTCTGATAATTCTCTACCTTTCTGGGCATTCCAAACTAGAAGCAGGTGTTATCTAGACAGTCAGTTGCTACCCCCTGCTAAACCCTAAAAGAGGTAATTTGCCACCCAGGAACTAACATTGACTCCTCAGAAACTGTTTCATACACTCTGGTTTCCCAAAGGACTTGACTCAGATGCTTACCCTTAAACTGGTCTGTATTAGGATATTTTTCAGCAGGAAAAGGGCATGAGAAGTTTAATCTTACTGACATGACACAGTCCAGGTGACCACAGAACCCACCCAGAACAGCCCAGCAAGACTTGAGCCCCCAAATCCGCAAGTTAATAACATTCATTAAGTGCTGCATGTATGCTTGTGTTGACTACTGTGCTAGATAATAAAGATTGGTCAGTAATAAATCAAGGCAATGTCTATTTTTAAGGAAAACAAGGCAGGCTGGGAGAGTCCAACAGTAACAAGAAAAGTATGATAAAACATCATATTATAGTTATAAGACAGAGAGGGTACGTGGTTTTGTGCAATCTGAAGAGGGATAAGATCAGGGTATACCAACAGGCATGATTGTAATGCCTGAGTGTTTCCTACTCACGATAAACATGATTATCAGGTACTCAGTACCTTCATCTACCACATAATTCATCCCTTATCTATATTTAGCCCCACAAAAGTTGAATAGCTGAATCACTTAAAGCATCCTTTATTAATCACCAGTTACTATGTACATGGAGCCTCTGAAACAATTCAGTGTAACAGTCTTGTTCTAGGGGCATATAAACAGAAATTGGTTTCTAAATTTGAGTTTTTAAGCTTGAAAACAAACTAGAGAGAAATTAATGTACAGTTCAGGTTTGTCATAATCAACCCCAGATATGAGAGTCTAGACAGGCAATAATAAAGATTAACAATCTTATCAGGATTATGAGGCAGCAAATTATTGAAAAAGATACCTATGATTGATTATCGTCATCAAAAGAACTATTCCAGAGCCACAGAAAATAATGTGAGTCTAATTCCAGAAGAGACAGAGACCATTGTTAATCCCTAAGATGACTTGTATCTTGGTATCTCAAAATTATTTGAAAATGCAATGAAGAAATTAATTTTGTCTATCTTGGAGAAAAGGACATGATGTCAAATTATTAGTACACATTTATAAGAGCCTGAACCACATCAGATCACATCACGTCTTTTGACAGAACTGAATGAGTACACAGGAACACCAGGCTAATGATAACCTATTTAGATTTTAACAACGCACTCAACGCTGCTTTATATTGAAAATCCATGAGAAGTCTGTAGATATGTAGATAAAGGAGCTAACATTGACATAGTAATTAAATAATTGGTTTCTAGAAAGCTTGGATAAATAACAGTGCTGTTGTCTGTTATATTTCTTCTTGGGTTCAAAATGGCAATACAGGGATTTTTTATGTGTCCTAACTTTGTAAATTAAAAGCTTTGTCTCAGAGCACATAAACTCTGAGAGCATGTGATGCATCAAAGAAAAGATATAGTGGAAAAATAGAGGGGCACTGAGGGGACATTGCAGAAACCTCTGAAGGTGGCACAGAGAATTCCGAAAAGTCAGGTTGAAAGGAGAATCAGCACCTTGGTTCACTGTCATTTTGTCATGGCCTCCAGGACACCATGAAGTCAAATAAATATTCTGAGTTTGTTCCTTTAGCCAATCATGTTTCTCATTTGCAATGACTGAAACCATATTTTCCCCTCTGATCTAGGACAGGGGGTTTGCATGTTTTGTCAACTGCTATATCCCTAGTTCTTAAAAAAGTGCTTCATAGTTGTTGAATGAATAGTCAATATGTTCATATGCTCACTGAAGTTATCATACCTGTTGGATACAATGTATTATCAATAGCTTTTCTCTGTGGTAATAATAAACAGTTACAAATGCAAATGGAAGACTATTCATTTCACAAAAATGGTAAGAACTATAGCATAGTAACAATACAAACACAGCACATAAATGAAGAACAGTGTAAATCTTGTTAGAAGACATAAAGCAAAATTGGAACAAACGCAAAGTTGTATCATTGTTGAATGGGAAGATAATAACAAAAATGTCATTTTTTCCCAAAAGTAATATGTAAATCAATGCAATTCTAATTAGTATCCCAAAAGAATCTTTTATCTCAATACAGCTATCTTAAGTTTCATGTGAAAGAGTAAATATCCAGAATAGCCCAAAAAGAGTATTTTAAAATCTCTAATGACAATGAGGGATAGGCTATAAAGTCACTGTAATACAGTTGTTATTGTGTTCACATGAAAATAGATTAAAAATAATAAATCAGTGAAATAAACTAGTGAAATAAACTACATCACTCAAAAATAAATAGACTTAAGTACATATGTAGCAAAGAGATATGCTAATTTTCCCTTTTAAACCATTTTTACTGATGCATAAGAGATGTACATAGTTTTGGAGTACATCTGATAATTTAATACATTCATCTAATTTGTAAAGTTTAAATCAGTGTACTTGGGATATCTCACTTAAATTTTTGTCTCTTCTTTATGCTAGAATCACTCAAATTATTCTCTTCTAACTATTTTGAAATATATATTAAGATTAATTTACATCATGAAGTATGCATCTCTTAAAATGAGTTTGAATTTTACTAGATACTTGGAGAGATTTTGTTGAAGTTTCTTTGAGAAAAAGAAAATGGAGAGGAGTAGAAATAACAATCTCATTTTTTAAAACAACTGCAAAATTGCCTCTATTGGCATAGTTGTGCATATATGACTGTGTGTCTATATATATGTGTGTGTATGTGTGCATGTGTATGTGTATATATATATATATATATGTATATAGCTTATTTGTAATTATAGAGCACGAAGAAAAACAGATTCATAAGAGGTAAGGCCTGTTAGATTTGGAGAAGAGGAAAGGAGAGTGGCAAAAAGAGGCAAACAAAGATAAAGAAATTATAGCCTAAAAATTTATGATACCATCCCATTTAAGCATTTATGTAAATGGACATGTGTTTGTGTGTATGTGTGCATATATATAAAGAAAAAGTTTAAATAAACGTAAAAAATTTAAAAAGAGAAAAGAAATAAAAAGATGGAGGTGGAAAGGGTGACAGGGAGAGACAGAGAAAGAGAGAAATTGACAGTGGCTTTGGCAATCAGCCTTTTCAGACTCACATCACATCAGCTGACTACTTCATTTGCTAGTCACTTAAGATTCAACATTAATAGCTTTCTCTGATATACCAGAGAGCTAGGCATGGTGGCATTTGCCTGCAGTCCCAGCTACTTGGGAGACTAAGATGGGAGGGTCACTTGAACCTAGGGCTTTAAATTCAGCCTAGGTTCAAAGTGAGACTCTGTCCCTACAATACACACACACACACACACACACTTATATGTATATAATAATATTAAACACTTAAACAACTTTAGTTCAAAATATGAGGACATTTTTAGTTTTGTAATTTTTCTTTTCTTTTTCCTTTCCTTGTTCTTTTCCCTCTTTTAGAAATAACCCATTGCCAATGTTGATTATCAAGCACACAGCTCAGAACATTCCTATGTGCTTGAAAACCTTTTAAGCTGATATGTCTACCAACTGATTTTCTAAGCATTTTATAGCGTATACGAAATCCTAGATAATCTGTTAAGGGAAAAGTTTCTCCTAAAAGTAAAGTTGTTCAATTTCAAAAAAGCTTACATTTGTAAAACAACAACAAAAGCTTCAATATCTTTGAAGTTACAAAAGACTCGATGTTATGTTTCCAACATAGAAGGAACAATTTTTAAAGCACCTTAATAAATCTCAGTAATTGTTAGAACACCATGAAGACAAGCAAAAAAAAAAAAGAAGGATATCAATTTCTGATATCAATTTCTCAAAAGATCAAGGTCAATAGAATTGGTTTCAGCAACCATTCAACAATTTATAATGAAATCAAACTTGTCACCAAATATCTTAGGAAAGTAATTACAATGGACATACTTTGAGGCTATGGGTTAGCGTAAGATGTCAGCAGGGAATTAAGAATGATGACAACGTTAAAGATTTAGAGAACAATGGATGAGAAATAAGAATACTGTGGAAAGACATTTTAATACAGACAGCAAGTCTGTAGAGCAAAATTAATATAAAAGTTGAATTCAGTTTAGTATCAGCCAAATAACCTATATCCTTTAAAATTTTACATTCAACCTTCATCTAGTCATTCATTCAACCTGCCTCCCTCCTCCTTTAGAAACGGAGGACTGACCCTGAAATACCTTGATTAATAATAATCTCAGCTTATTTTTTTGTTGAGTCCCTACTCTATAAAAGGTATTCTCAATATGTAATTTCATTTAAGTTGCAATTTTATGAAACAGGTATTTATTTTACTATTTTAAGATGAAAAGACTGAGGCATGGGGTGATGCGAAGAATATGACCAGTGTTAAATGGGAGAACAGGGATTTGCAGTCATAGATAAGTTCAAAATCTGGGCTTTTTCTGTTCCACTGCCATGAGTCTCTTGTTAAGTCAATTGGCCACAGGGATGGCTTAACATGTAACAAACTGTCACAACCACAGCTATCTGGCTTCGAGTCACCAGGTCATAAAATGTGGAAGTGTGTCCCCGCCCAAATCTCATATTGAAATGTAATCCCCAATGTTGGAGGTGGGGCCTGGTGGGAGGTAATTTGATCATAAGGGTAGATTTTTCATGAATGGTTTATCACCATCCCTCTTGGAACCGTCCTGATGATAGTGAATGTGTTCTTGTGAGATCTGGTCATTTAAAAGTGTGTGTGGCTGAACGTGGTGGCTCTGGCTGGGCACAGCGGCTCACATATGTAATCCTAGCACTTTGGGAGGCTGAGATGTGCAGAACAGCGGAGGTCAGGAGTTCAAGACCAGCCTGGCCATCATGGTGAAACCTCCTCTCTACTAAAAATACAGAAATTAGCTGGGCGTGATTGTGGGTGCCTGTAATTCCAGCTACTCAGAAGACAGAGGCAGGAGAACTGCTTGAACCCAGGACGGGGAGGTTGCAGTGAGCCGAGATCATGCTACTGCACTCCAGCCTGGGCAACACAGCAAAACTCCATCTCAAAAAAAAAAAAAAAAAGAAGGAACTATGTGACACCTCCCCTCTTGTTCTTCTTGTTCCTGCTTTCACCATGTGACATACCTGCTCCCCCTTCTCCTTCTACTATGATTGGAAGCTTCCTGAGGCCTCCTCAGAAACAGACACTACTATGCTTCCTGTACAGCCTATAAAACTGCAAGCCAATTAGATCTCTTCTTGTAAATTGCCCAGTCTCAGGCATTTCTTTACAGTAATGTGAGAATAGACTAATACGTCGACTCAGCAATATTCACAGTAGGCCACTGTTATTAAATTGATTCAACATCAGCAAGACAGGTCAAAAGCTACCCACCCCCATGAACCTCATCTTTCTTAAGCATTTATCCAGTGGAAGATACCTAGTCTTTCCCCTATCAGTGTACATTCTACACCTCACCATCATCAACATCCCAAGCTCCCAGAACTCATAAGCAAGTGACATCCAGAAATTAGTCATAACCCAACTGCGTATCCTCTTTTCTTGGGAAACATACACATTTTGTCCTCCTAAACTTATAAAATCTCATGAGGAAAAGAATATTAAAGGCTAATGGGTCATTAAAATAAGGCTCTAGAGTCTTATCCCTGAGAACATTGTGGGCTAAGGCACTTAGAGACTCTAACCTAGAGGTCTCTAGTCCAGCACTTTCATTTTGCAGCTAAGAAAATGTTCCTGTTCCAAATGGAAAAAAAATGGCCAAACCAAAGGGGCCACAGGCCCCATGCAACTTCAAAACCCAGCAGGACAGTCAATAAATCTTAAACCTGTAAAATGATATCCTAGGCTGGGTGCAATGGCTCACAGCTGTAATCCCAGCACTTTGGGGGGCCTTGGCAGGTGGGTCACCTGAGATCAAGACCAGCCTGACCAACATGGAAAAAAACTCATCTCTACTGAAAATACAAAAATTAGCCAGGCATAGTGTCTGACACCTGTAATCCCAACTATTCAACAGATTGAGTAGAATCTCTTGAACCCAAGAGGCAGAGGTTGAAGTGAGCTGAGATCACACCACTGCACTCCAGCCTGGGTGACAGAGTAAGACTCCAACTCAAAAGAAAGAAAAGAAGAAAGAAAGAGAGAGAGAGAGAAAGAAACAGAGAGAGAAAGAAAGAAGAGGGAAGGAAGGAAGGAAGGAAGGAAGGAAGGAAGGAAGGAAGGAAGGAAGGAAGGAAGGAGGGAAGGAAGGAAGGAAGGAAGGAAAAAAAAGCTCTCCTTTGACTCCTTTTGTCACATCCAGGGCTCACCAATGCAAGAGCTGGGTTCCCAAGGCCTTGAGCAGCTCCACCCCTGAGGCTCTGCAGAGGCTCTGCAAATACAGTCCCTGAAGCTGTTTCCACAGGCTGGCATTGAGTGCCTGTAGCTTTTCCAGGCTCATGGTGCAAGTTGTCAGTGTGTCTACCATTCTGGGATCTGGAGAATGGTGGCCCTCTTCTCACAGCTCCATTAGGCAGTGCCCCAGTGGGGACTCTGTGTTGGGGCTCCAACCCCACATTTCCCTTCTGCACTGCCTAGTAGAGGTTCTCTATGAGGGCTCCACCCCTACAGCAAATTTCTGCCTGCACATCTAGGCATTTCCATAAATCCTCTGAAATATAGGTGGAGGTTCCCACACCTCAGTTCTTGACTTCTGTGCTCCCACAAGATCAGCACAATGTGAAAGCCACCAAGACTTGGGGCCTGCACTCTCTGAATCAATGGCCTGAGCTGTACCTTGGCCCCTATTAGCTACGGCTGAAGCTGAAGCAGCTGGGATGCAGAGGGCCAAGGCTGCACAAAGTAGCAGGGTCTTGGGTCCCACCCACAAAATCATTTTTTCCTCCTAGGCCTCCAGGCCTATGATAGGAAGGGCTGCCATGAAGCTCTCTGACATGCCCTCAAGACATTTTCCCCATTGTCTTGGCTATTAACATTCAGCTCCTTGGTACTTATGTGAATTTCTGCAGCAGGCTTGAATTCCTCCCTAGAAAATGTTTTTTGTTTTTTTTTTTTTCTTTTCTACCACATGGTTAGGCTGTAAATTTTCCAAACCTTTATGTTCTGCCTCCCTTTTAAACATAAGTTCCAGTTTCCAACCATCTCTTTGTGAATTCATATAATGGAACACTTTCAGAATAAACCAGGTCATGTCCTAAATGCTTTGCTGTTTAGAAATGTCTTCCACTACATACCCTGAACCATCTCTCTCAAGTTTAAAGTTCCACAAATCTCTAGGGCAGGGGCAAAATGCTGCCAGTCTCTTTGCTAAAGCATAGCATGAGTGACCTTTACTCCACTTTCCAATGTTTCTCATCTCTATCTGAGATCACCTCAGCCTGGAATTCATTGTCCATATCACTATAAGCATTCTGATCAAAACCATTCAACAAGTCTCTAGGAAGATCGAAACTTTTCCACATCTTTCTGTCTTCTGAGCCCTCCGAATTGTTCCAACCTCTGCCTGTTACCCAGTTCCAAAGTTGCTTCCATACTTTCAGGTTATTATTATAGGAGTACCCCAGACTGCCAGTACAAATGCTCTGTATTAGTTCATTTTCACACTGCTATAAAGAATACCTGAGACTGGGTAATTTATTAAGAAAAGAGGTTTAATTGACTCACAGTTCCAAATGGGTGGGGAGGCTTCAGGAAACTTGCAAATCATGGCAGAAGGTGAAAGGGGAAGCAAGACACATCTTACCTGGCAGCAGGAGAGAAAGGAAGAGCAAGGAAGTACCACACCTCAAAATCATCAGCTCTTGTGAGAACTCACTCACTGTTAGTAGAATAGCATGGGGAAAACTGCCCCCATGATCCAATTATCTACCATCAGGTCCCCCCTTTGACATGTGGGAATTACAATTTGAGAAGAGATTTGGGTGGAGACACAGAGCCAAGCCATGTCATCTCCTCTATAAAGTCTTCCTCCCTTTTCCAGGAACAATTACTGGATTCCTTCTCCTCCTCTGGACTATCTTTGTACCTATGTCAGTTACTGAAATATCCATGTTATATTTTAATAGTTTCTTTCATATCAGTTTTCTCTCTCTTCTCCCAAGTACTGAGTTCCTTCAAGGCAAATGGGGATTGTCTTACTCATAGTAGCAGTTCTTGCATTTAGTGTAACAGCAAGGGCAAAATAGATTCTCCATACCTGTATGCTGAAGAAATGAATGGCCTGCCTGACCTTATACAGTAAATTGATTACAAAACCGAAGGTCTTTAGCTTCCTGATTCTCTGCCCTAGGTATTTGTCTCTCTATCCTGCTGTTTCTTTGAATCATTGCAGAAAGGGGCCACAATATGCCAGTGTTGAAAAACTACAGAGCAGCCTCAAAAAACTTAATAGAGTTACAAAGCACTGATTTAAGGGTAACTTTCATAAGTAAGAAAATTCTACACAGTACTCTAGAGCCAAAGAAGAGTCCTCAAGGAAAAAAAAACACTGAACAGGTCCCCTTCCCAAGGTTCAGGTTCAGTCCGCATTGGAGATGTTGTTGTTGCAGTCTACCAGTTGACAGAGAAGTTTGCTGGTCCACAGCCCTAAGGCAGGCAGGAAGCAACCCTGTGTGGTTCAGGCAAGCTGCAGCTGATGGGCAGGCACACAGGCCTGCAAAAGGAGTGTGAGGGCACCAATTTAGGAAAGAGGTCTGGAGGGCCCAGTGACTGTGTTAGGAGAGCTTTTGGAGTCAAAGCTGGGATGCGGGGAGTAGAAAAGCAGAGGGAGTTATTGGGGTTCCGTTTGGGCAGGGTGCCTATAGTGCAGTGTCTGTGACCATCAGGCTAGGCCAGGGCTGCAGGCTCACTCACTCCTTTTGCAGGCCTGTGTGTCTGCCCATCAGCTACAGCTTGCCTAAATCATACAGGGTTGCTTTCTGCCTGTCTTAGGACTGTGGACCAGCAACTCAGGGACTATGCATTCTGGACTTATGGCTGGGGCAGACCACCATTGAAGTTCGCTCCCCTAGTGCAGCCAGCAGAAACAATGGGAAAATCCTGGAGTGTCCTTCCCCATCCTTTATGAGAAAGCTTAACATCATGTTCACTGTCAGGAAGAAATGTGTAAAGGCAGTCTGTCCATTATAGCAGAGCAGGTATTAAAATATGAATTTGGAGCTGACAGGCAATAAATTTATAACTGGCACAAGCCTAAATGGAAATCTAAAGATGAAATAACTGCTTATGCTGACTCTGTTAAAGTCAGTTAAAATGCCAGTCAAAAGTTAACGAGGCTTCACCACTATGCGATATATGCATGTAAAAAAATCTACACATGTACCCCTAAATATATTTCTTAAAAATTTCAAGTGGAAAAACAGGGTTGATCTGAATAATAATGATATAATAAGATAAAGATGTAGCACAAAATGAACTTTTAATTAATATTTTTATCCAAGCCCCTTAATACTGTTATAAAAATATGCTGTATTAGGTCTCTATTTCTGCATAACAAATTACCACAAAATTTAGCTTAATACAATGTACATTTATTTTCCCATTGTTTCTGTGCATCAAGAATTGAGGCTTAGCCTACCTGAGTCCTCTGTGTCAGAGCCTCTCAAAAAGCTTCAATCAAGGTGTCATCAAGGGCTAATTTCTCATGTTAAGGCTTTATTGGAGAAGCATTTGCTTTCAAGCTCACTGAGGCAACTGTTGACAGGATTTAGTCCCTCAAGAACTGTTAGACCAAGGGTCTCAGTTCTTTGATGGTGGTTGGCTGCAGTTTATCTTCAGTTCCATGCTACATGGGCCTCTCCAGTTTGTTCCATCAGAGCAAGCACATGAGAAGAGCCAAAGAGAATGCAAACAAGACAGACGCCACTCACTTTCCAAACTTAATTTCATCATCTTTGCCGTGTTTCACTCACCAGAAACATGCCATCAAGTCCAGCTCACACATATGGGGAGGGGGTGCCACAAGGACAGGTATACCAAAAAGTGGGATTCTTGCAAGCCCTGGCAGAAGTTGTCTGTCATGTTGGCTTTTGCTCTTCATTTGTTACTGTTTCTCCTTAAAAGACAAAATGAATACATGAAATTATAATTGTTTCAAAAGCCTTATTGAAAACCTAAAAATGTTCTTTTGGTGAGGTTAGAGGTGGCAGTGCTGGTGGCAAGCCTGTGATCCCAGTACTTTGGAAGGCCAAGGCAGGAGAATTGCTTGAGCCCAGTAATTTGAGACCAGCCTGGGCAACATAGTGAGACCTTGTCTCTACAAAAAAATTAAAAATTAGCCAAGGGAAAAATGGCAGGTAGGAGGCCGGATTAACTTGCAGCTCCCACTCAGATGAACAAAGAAGACTGTGGAGACCGAAATCATGAACTTTTGCTCCAAGAACTATCACAGGAACATAGCAGTATAACCAAGAGAATCCGCTGACCCTCTGAAGGAGATGTTGCCACTGCAGGCTCCGTGGGACAGCCAAGGAACTCTGAGCTGGCTTGCTTTCTTAGTTTGGAGGCTTGTAGCCTGTGTCAAGTTCCCAGCCTGCCAATTATCTGCCTGGAAATAAACTTGGTGCTGTTAGGGGGGAACCGTCGCAGTGAGCCCAGGCTTTTGGGCTGTGGGCTGCATGGGAGCTGGGTGAGGCCTGTGGCTGCTGGCTTTCCCTACTTTCCTGGTGACCTGTGTGACACAGCAGAGGCAGCTATACTCCCCCGGGAGCACAACTTTATTTGCCTAGGAACCCCATCCCCATGACCCACAGCAGCTGCAGCAAGCCCCACCCAAGGAGAGTCTGAGCAAAGACACACCTAATTCTGCCCCCACCTTATGGATCTTTCTTTATCCACCTTGATAGTCAAAGACAAAAAACAATCTCTTGGGAGCTATATGGCCCCACCCACCACCTATCTGATCCTCCCTATGTAACTACAGCTGGTGAGTTCTTGAAAGTGTCACCACCTGACTAGAGGCCAACCAACACAAAACCAGCACACTTAACAAAAATACAATTAAGGACCCTCACAGAGTCCACTTCACTCCCCTGCTACCTCCATTTTAACAGGTGCTGGTATTCATGCCTGAGAGACTTGATGATGAATCACATCACAGGACTCTTTGCAGATACTCCACAGTACCAGCCCGGTGCCTGGTAGCTCCATTGGGTAGCTAGATCCATTAGAGAAATAACAATCACTGCAATTTGGCTCCCAGGAAGACGCATCCCTAGGGGAAAGGGTAGAGAGCACTACGTCAAGGGAGCACCTCATGGGACAAAAGAATCTGAACAGCAGCCATTGAGGCCCAGATCTTCCCTCTGACATAGTCACCCCAAATGAGAAGAAACTAGAAAAACAATTCTAGTAATATGACAAAACAAGGTTCTTTAACACCCCCAAAAGATCACACTAGCTCATCAACAATGGATCCAAACCAAGACAAAATTTTTGAATTGCCAGAAAAAAAATCAGAAGGTCAACTATTAAGCCAATCAAGGAGGCACTAGAGAAACGTGAAGTCAAACTTAAAAAAATAAAAAATAAAAAAGATACAGGATACGAATTTAAAAATCACCAGTGAAATAGATAGCATATATTTTAAAAAGTCATGACTTCTGGAAATGAAGGTTACACTTAGAGAATTGCAGAATGCACTGGAAAGTCTCAGCAGTAGAATCAAACAAGCAGAAGAAAGAACTTCGGAGATCTAAGACAAAGTTTTTTAATTAACCCAATCCAACAAAGACAAAGAAAAGAAAGTCATAAAAAATGAACAAAGACTCTAAGAAGTTTGGAATTATGTCAAACAATCAAACCTAAGAATAATTGGTTTTCCCAAGGAGAAGAGAAATCTAAAAATTTGGAAAACATATTTGAGGGAATAATCAAGGAAATCTTCCCTGGCCTTACTAGAGATATAGACATTCAAATATAAGAAGCTCAAAGAACACCTGGGAAATTCATCAGAAAAAGATTATCACCTAGGCACACAGTTAGTTATCTAAAGTCAAGACAAAGGAAAGAATCTTAAGAGCTGTAAGACGAAAGTACCAGATACAAAGGAAAACCTATCAGATTAATGGCAGATTTCTCAGAGAAACTCTACAAGATAGAAGGGATTGGGGTCCTATCTTCAGCCTCTTAAATAAAACAATTATCAGCCAAGAATTTTGTATCCAGTGAAACTAAGCTTCATAAATGAAGGAAAGATACAGTCTTTTTCAGAAAAACAAATGCTGAGAGAATTCACTACTACCAAGCAAGCACTAGAAGAACTGCTAAAAGGAGCTCTAAATCTCAAAACAAATCTTCAAAATACACCAAAATAGAACCTTAAGGCATAAATCTCACAGGAACTATAAAACAACAATACAATTTAAAAAACCCACAATATTCAGGCAACAAATAGCAAAATGAATAGAATAGTATCTTACAGCTCAATACTAATGTTGACTATAAATGGCCTAAACGTTCCACTTAAAAGATACAGAATGGCAGGATGGATAAGAATTCACCAACCAAGTATCTGTTGTCATCAAGAGACTCACCTAACACATAAGGACTCACATAAACTTAAGGTAAAGGGGTAGGAAAAGATATTTGAGGCAAATGGACAACAAAAGCAAGCAGAAATAGCTATTATTAGACAAAACAAACTTTAAAGCAACAGTCATTAAAAAAGATAAAGAGGGGCATTATATAATGACAAAAGGACTAGTTCAACAAGGAAACATCACAGTCTTAAATCTGTATGCATCTAACACTGGAGCTCCCAAATTTATAAAACAATTACTACTAGACCTAAGAAATGAGATAGACAGCAGCACAACAATAATGAGGGAACAGTACTCCACTGAAAGCACTAGGCGGGTCATCAAGACAGAAAGTCAACAAACGATGGATTTAAACTAAAGCCTAGAACAAATGGATTTAACAGATATTTGTAGAACATTCTACCCAACAACCGCAGAATATACACTTGATTCATCACCACATAGACCATTCTGCAAGATAGACCATATGACAGATCATAAAACAAGTCTCAACAAATTTAAGAAAATTGAAATTATAGCAGGTACTCTCTCAGATAACAGTGGAATAAAATCGGAAATCAATGCCAAAAGGAGCCCTCAAAACCATGCGAATACACGGAAATTAAATAACGAGCTCCTGAATGACTGTTGGGTCTACAATGAAATCAAGGTGGAAATTAAAAAACTATTTGAACTGAATGATAAAAATGACACAAGCTATCAAAACCTCTGTGACACAGCAAAGGTGATGCTAAGAGGAAAGTTCATAGCATTAAATGCCTATATAAAAGAGTCTGAAAGAGCACTAACAGACAATCCAAGGTTGCACCTCAAAGAGCTAGAGAAGCAAGAACAAACCAAACCCAAACCCAGCAGAAGAAAAGAAATAACCAAGATCAGAGCTAAATAAAATTGAAACAAACAATAATAAATAAAACTTTTGGGCCGGGCGCGGTGGGCTCAAGCCTGTAATCCCAGCACTTTGGGAGGCCGAGGCGGGTGGATCACGAGGTCAAGAGATCAAGACCATCCTGGTCAACATGGTGAAACCCCGTCTGTACTAAAAAAATACAAAAAATTAGCTGGGCATGGTGGCACGTGCCTGTAATCCCAGCTACTAAGGAGGCTGAGGCAGGTGAATTGCCTGAACCCGGGAGGCGGAGGTTGCGGTGAGCCGAGATCGCGCCATTGCACTCCAGCCTGGGTAACGAGTGAAACTCCGTCTCAAAAAATAAATAAATAAATAAATAAAACTTTTGATAGGTTGTGTCATTTCTATCATTCAGTTCAAAACAAACAAAAATCCAAAAGATCAACAAAATAAAAAGCTGGTTCTTTCTAAAGATAAATGAAATTGGTAGATGACTGGTGAGATTAAACAAGAAAAGAAGAGAGAAAATCCAAGTAAGCTCAATTAGAAATGAAACAGGAGATATCACAACCAATACCACCAAAATAGGAAAGATAATTCAAGGATACTATGAACACCTTTACATGCATAAACTAGAAAACCTAGAGGAGATGGATAACTTCCTGGAAATATACAACCCTTCTAGATTAAACCAGGAAGAAATAGACACTCTGAACACACCAGTAACAAGCAGGGAGATTGAAATGGTAATTTAAAAGTTACCAATAAAAAAAAGTCCAAGACCAGATGGATTCATAGCTGAATTCTATCAGACAAAGAAAACTTGGTACCACTCCTATTGACATTTCTGCAAAAGACAGAGAAAGAGGGAATTCTTCCTAGATTGTACTGTTTCCTCAGTATCATCCTAATACCAAAACCAGGAAAGGACATAATAAAAAAAAAAAAAGGAAGAAGAAGAAAAAAGAAGAAGAAGAAGAAGAAGAGGAAGAAGAAGAAGAAGAGGAGGAGGAGGAGGAGGAGAAGGAGAAGAGGAGGAAGAGGAATAAGAAGAGGAAGAAGAAGAAGAAGAAGAAGGAGGAGGAGGAGGAGGAGGAAGAGAAGAAGAGGAGGAGGAGGAAAACTACAGATCAATATCTCTGATGCATATAGATGCAAAAATCCTCAAAAAATACCAGCTAACAGAATCCAACAGCATATCAAAAAGACAATTCACCATGATCAAGTGGGTTTCATACCAGGGATTCAGGGATGGTTTAACATACACAAGTCAATAAATGAGATAAACCTTATAAACAGAATTAAAACAAACATCACATGATCATCTCAACAGATGCAGAAAAGCATTTGACAAAATCCAGCTTCCCTTTATGATTAAAATCCTCAACAAAATCAGCATAGAAGGATATGCATTAAAGTAATAAAAGCCATCTACGAAAAACCCACAGCCAACATTATACTGAATGGGGAAAAGTTGAAAATGTTGCCCCTGAGAACTGGAGCAAGACAAGAATGACCACTTTCACCACTTCTATTCAACATAGAACTGGAAGTCCTAGCCAGAGCAATCAGATAAGAGAAAGAAGTAAAGGGTATCCAAATTGGTAAAGAGGGAATCAAATTGTCACTATTTGCTAATAACATAATTGTATACCTAGAAAACCCTAAAGACTCATCCAAAAAGCTCCTAGAACTGACAAAAAAAATTCAGCAAAATTTCCAGATACAAAATTAAGGTACACAAATCAGTAGCCCTGCTATACACCAACAGTGACCAAGCTGAAAATCTAATGGGAAACTCAACTCCTTTTACAATAGCTGCAAAACAAATGAAATACATAGGAATATCTTTAACCAAGGAGGTGAAAGACCTCTACAAAGAAGACTACCAAAGACCGCTGTAAGAAATCTTAGATGGCACAAACAAATGGAAACACATCCCATGCTCATGGATGCTTAGAATCAATCTTGTGAAATTATCATACTGCCAAAAGCAATCTACAAATTCAATGCAATTTCCATCAAAATACCACCAACAGCTGGGCAAGGTGGCTCACACCTGTAATCCCAGCACTTTGGGAGGCTGAGGCAGGCAGACCACTTGAGGTCAGGAGTGCAAGACCAGCCTGGCCAACATGATGAAACCTCGTCTCTACTAAAAATACAAAAATTAGCTGAGTGGGATAGCATGTGCCTATAATCCAACTACCCTGGAGGCTGAGGCAGGAGAATAATTTCAACCCAGGAGGCAGAGGTTGCAGTGAGCTAAGATTGTACCACTGCACACCATCACACCACTGCATTACTGCACTCCAAACAAACAAACAAAAATTATCACCATTATTATTCCCAGAACTAGAAAAAACAATCCCAAAATTCATATGAAACAAAAAATAGCCTGCAAGGCCAAGGCAATTTTAAGCAAAAAGAACAAAACTGGAGGCATTACATTACCTGAGTTTATGCTATAAAGCCATAGTCACCAAAACAGCATGGTACTGGTATAAAAATAGGTATATAGACCAATGGAACAAAATAGAGAACTCAGAAAAAAAACCAAATACTTGGCTTTGATCAGTAAGCTGATCTTTGACAAAGCAAACAAAAACATAAAATAGGGAAAGGACACCCTGTTCAACAAATGGTGCTGGCGACAATTGCTTGAACTTGGGAGGCAGAGGTTGCAGTGAGCCGAGATCACATCCCTGCACTCCAGCCTGGATAACAGAGTGAGACTCTGTCTCAAAGTAAAAAAAGTATGGTACTGGGAAAATTGGCAACCACATGTAGAAGAATTAAACTGGATCTTCATCTTTCACCTTATACAAAAATCAACTCAAGATGGATCAAAGACAAATCTCAGACCTGAAACCATGAAGATTCTAGAAGGAAATATCGGAAAAACTCTTCTAGACATTGGCTTAGGCAAAGACTTCATGGCCAAGAACCCAAAAGCAAATAAAACAAAATCAATGATAAATAGACGGAACTTAATTAAACTAAAAATCTTCTGCACAGCAAAAGAAATAATCAGCAGAATAAACAGATAATCCACACAATCTATAGATCTGACAAAGGACTAATATCCAGAATCTAAAAGGAATACAAACAAATCAGCAAAAAAAGAACAAACAGTCTTATCAAAAACTAGGCTAACAACATGAATAAACAATTCTCAAAAAAAGATATACAAATGGCCAACAAACAAATGAAACAATGTTCAACGTTACTAATTACCCAGGAGATGCAAATCAAAACCACAATGCAATACCACCTCACTTCTGCAAGAATGGCCATAATCAAAAAAGCAAAAAGCAATAGATGTTGGTGTGGATGCAGTGAAAAGGGAACACTTTGACACTGCTGATGGGAATGTAAACTAGTACAATCACTATGGAAAACATTGTGGATATTTTTTGAAGAACTAAAAGTAGCTGTACCATTTGATCCAGTGATCTTACTCTTGGGCATGTACCCAGAGGAAAAGAAGTCATTATGCAAAAAAGATACTTGCACACACATATTTATAGCAGCACAATTCATAATTGCAAAAATACGGAACCACCCCAAATGCCCATCAATCAACAAACGGATAAATAAAACTGGCATATATTAGCATATACAGTGGAATACTACCCAGCCATAAAAAGGAATGAAATAATGGTATTTGCAGCAGAAACCTAGACGGAATAGGAGACCATTATTCTAGGTGAAGCAACTTGGGAGCGGAAAACCAAACATCATATGTTCTCACTCACAAGTAGGAGCTAGGCTATGAGGACAGCATAATAATAACACAATGGACTTTGGGGACTTAGGAGAAAGGATAGGAGGAGAGTGAGGGATAAAAGACTACGCACTGGGTACAGTGTACACTGCTCAGGTGATGGGTGCACCAAAATCTCAGAAATCACTAAAGAACTTAACCATGTAACCAAACACCACCTGTTCCCCAAAAACCTATTGAAATAAAAAAGCAAATTTAAAATTAAACAAATAAACTTAAAAAGTCTTTGATCATGAGATGTGAATAGAACCAATAGCATAAAAAAAGATTCACAACTGATCCACAGGCTACGAATCAAAATTAAACTAGTCATACACACTTTTAAGTTCCTTCTCAAAAGGTTGATTTGCCATTCTGTATTTATAGCTACCCAATATAACTGACTACAAAGCACCGTTATTATGGTTAAAGGGTATTTATTAAGCCTTCCATTACACCCATCCCTGTGTATGCACATAGAGGGGTTTTACTTTCTAGCAGTTCACGTTCTAAAAGATATAACTTTGGTATGACTAAACACAGGTACAGCAGCAGGGCAGACATCTTCTATTATGCTCCCTTATCTACTCATAACACCCTTCCAGAGTCAATAGATACTCAGAAAATTATACACATGATAAATATTAATTCAACAAATACTTATTAAATCCCTGTTGCATGCCAGAAGCTACATTAAACACTTGGAAAACGGTAACAACTAAGACAAGAAATATTCTTCCCTGATAGGACTTACTCTGTACTGGGAGAGCTGGACAATAAATATTTTTTAAAAATAAATAGTATAATTACAGGTTGTGATAAGTGCTACCAAGGAAATCAACATGGTTATGCAATATCTGAGAGAGGTTAACCTCTGTAGGGGTGGCTGAGAGAGACCTTTGTGACAAGGTGATATTTTATATGAGGTCTAAAGAATGAAAATGCACTAGACTTCCTGAAGCCCAGAGAAAAACCCAGAGAGAAAGGTAAGTACAAAGACCCTTGTGGCAAAGAATTTGAGTGACTACAAAAAAGAAGAGGAGATGGTGCACTTGGCGCACAGAGACGATGAAGGAGAGAACATGAAACGAGCTCAGGGAAGCAGGCAGCGGCCCAGGCATCTAGGAACCTTGCAGGCCAGGGAAAAGATTCCAAGAACAGACATGATAGTGGAAACTGGTGTATATTTTTTAAATCTCCCTGGTTTCTGTGTGTGAATGGATGGGTGCATAAACGCGAGAGAAAGTTGTAGGGACTGTGAGGAAGCTGTCCCAGGTGGACAAGTGCCAGACAAGGGCAGCTTGAATTAGACTAGTGGCAGTGGAAATGGAAAGAAGTGAGGGATATCAAGAAATACGTCTGAGGAGTTATATGTGAATAGTGAAGGAAAAGGAGGAATCAAGACGAGCCTCCTAAGTTGAAAGGCTGAGATTTTGGAGAGACTGAGCAGAAAAGAGTTTTGGAGAGAGCAGGGGCAGCGTTGGAGATGTTTGCAGTAGGATTTACAAGGTTGTTGCTCAAGAGACAGAACTAGGCTGGAAATACCAATTCTAATGTAATCAGCAAACCCATGGCATTTCAAACCATGAGAGTAGATGAGATACCTGTGGAGAGATTGTAGATGGAGAAGAAAAGAATGTCCAGGAGCAAGCCTGAGGGTGTGGAAATAGACACTGGGAGGAGGAGGAAGAAGAATTAGCAGTGGAGGTTATATAGGAGGAAAGTCGGGTAGGTGGAAAACCAGGAGGTGATGTCAGGGAACCAGGAGAGGAGAGCATTTTAAGAAAAGGTACTGGCGTCAAATACTGCTGATCTAAACACTGAGAAATTGTCCCTCATATTTAGCAGGGTGGAGGCTGTAATGATGTTGACATAGACAGCTGGAGTGGAGTGGTAGAGTGGTGCCTACACGGCGCTCCCTGTTTAATTCCAGGCTAGAGGCGGGGCTGTTTTCCAGCTCCCACTTGAGTGAGGCCTGCACAGTCAAACTCTGCCCCGCCTCTAGGGGTGAGGCTCTGCACTGCAGTAGATTAGGGCAGCTCCTTATTCCATTTCCCCTCCACAGCTAATCCTGGCCTTTGTCCAAAGGTTCACTCTCAAATAGGAAAAGCAAATTAATTCTCCTTCTCTCTCTCTGTGTCTCTCTCCCTAACCTGCACAATGTGAGGATCCAAGTTTCCCATTTCCTGATCTCCCTTCTCCTCCATCACCCTTTCCTTCATTGATTTTTCTATATTAGCTGTCACTGCTAATTTTTCTTCATCAGGATTTTGACCACAGATGAATTATCTAACCGGTTTTTATTTCCTCAACCTCCATTTGCAACTTGGGCAGACAAGCTTGAACTACTTAGTGTAGTCTTGGGAGATATTAAAGAGCATCCTTAAGGTCATTTGTTTGCAATATTCCACACTTGCACATATGAACTACTTGGGGACTGTAATCCAGTTTACCTTTGCACCCAAACTATGGCTCCTGTTGCAAACTCTGGTGTTTTTTGTTTTTTGGGTTTTTTTGTTTGTTTGTATTTGTTTTTGTTTTTGAGATGGAGTTTTGCTCTTGTCACCCAGGCTGAAGTGCAATGGTACAATCTCAGCTCACTGCAACCTCTGCCTCCCGGGTTCAAGTGATTCTCCTGCCTCAGCCTCCCGAGTAGCTGGGATTACAGGCAGGTGCCACCACAACCAGTTAATTTTATAATTTTAGTAGAGACTAGGTTTCTCCATGCTGGTCAGGCTGGTTGAACTTCTGACCTCAGGTGATCCGCCCGCCTCAGACTCCCAAAGTGCTGGGATTATAGGCGTGAGCCACTGCACCTGGGCCAAACTCTGGTCTTAAAAATGCTTCATCCATTCTATGCAAATTCAACTTTATTTTCAGAGTTGGGGGCATGAAACAGATTATTGTCACCACTATTGAAAATGTGTGTAACTCTTCAGAACTGCAAAATGATGTACTAATGTAAGAAAGCAGATCATTTTAATTCAGAGTCTGAGGAGGGCTGTCACAACAGGAAAATCAGTTATTCACTGTGTCTCCTTCAAGAAACTTACTAATGACAGTTCTAATAAGAACAATCACAAATGTTTCTCCCTGCTTCTCTGGGAAATCATTCCTAAACTCTCAAGTCAGTGGGGAGAAACTGCTTAAAAGGCTAGTTTGATATCTAAATTATTCTATTTTGCCCTTTCCCTCAAATATGGGAACTTAAGCCTGCTCCAGCAACACATATTAATGTCACATTTTCTGTCATCCAGTTTTAGTTACATTTAAGTGAAACTAATATTCACTTATTTTCCAGCTGCTTGTAACAAAATTTTAAAAAATTCTGTGGACTTAGGGCAGTGTTGAAACTTTGACGAGGTAGAAATATCTGTTTTGGTCACATTGCCTTCCATTAACATAGCTCTTGTGCTCATTGTTACAATTACAGACTGCTGAAGAAATTTGACCATTAAAAGTAAAAATGAATAAATTAATTCATGGATAATATACACATATATATACAGGCATATCTCATTTTATTGTACTTCACTTTATTGCACTTTGTAGACATTGAATTTTTCACAAATTGAAGGTTTGTGGCAATCCTGCATTGAGCAAGTCTATCAGCCCATTTTTCCAACAGCATGTGCTTGCTTTGTGTCTCTGTGTCACGTTTCAGCAATCCTCACATATTTCTAACTTTATTATTATTTTATTATTACATCTGTTATGGTGCTCTGTGGTCAACAAGCCTTGATGCTACTATCGTAATTGTTTTGGGGCTCCACAAACCCTACTCATATAAGACAGTGAACTTAATGGATAAATGTGTGCATTCTGGCTGCTCAACTGACTGGCCATTACCCGATCTCTCTTCTTCTTCTCAGGCCTCCCTATTCCCTGAGACACAACAGTATTGAAGTTAGGCCAATTAATAACTCAACAACAGCCTCTAAGTGTTCAGGTTAGAGGAAGTGTTGCACATCTTTCACTTTAAATCAAAAGCTAAAAATGTTTAAGCATTTCCACTGCACAGAAAAAAGACTCATTCTAAAATATTACTGCTCGATGGCAATGCACCTGGTCACTCAAGAGCTCTCATAGAAGTGTGCAAGGAGATGAATGTTGTTTTCATCCCTGCTAACACGATAACCATTCTGCAGCCCATGAATCAAGGAGGAATTTTGACTTTCAAGTATTATTATTTTAGAAATACAAATCATAAGGCTAAAGCTGCCATAGATAGTGATTTCTCTGATATATCTGAGCATCTGGGCAAAGTTAATTGAAAGCCTTCTAAAAAGAATTCGCCATTCTACATACCATTGAGAATATTCATGGTTCACAGGACATCAAAATATCCACATTAACAGGAGTTTGGAAGAAGCTGATTCCAGATTTCATGATTGACTTTGAGGGGTTTAAGACTTCAATGGAAGAAGTAACTGCAAATGTAGTAAAAATAGCAAGAGAACTAGAACTAGAAGTGGAGCCTGAATCTCAAAAAAAAAAAAAAAAAAATAGATAAATAACACACACAAAAAAGGAGTGGAACCTGAAGATATAACTGAATTGCTGCAATCTCCGGATAAAACATGAACAGATGAGAAGTTGCTTCTTATGGAGGAGCAAAGAAAGTGGTTTCCTAAGATGAAGTCTACTCCTAGTGAAGATGCTGTGAACATTACTGAAATGTCAACAAAGGATTAACAATATTACATAAACTTAGTTGATAAAGCAGGTGCCAGGTTTGAGAGAATTGACCACTTTTGAAAGAAGTTCTACTGTGGATAAGATGCTATCAAACAGCATCACATGCTACAGAAAAGTCTTTCATGAAAGGAAGAGTCCACTAATGCAGCAAACTTCATTGCTGTGTTATTTTAAGAAATTTCCACAGCCACCCCAATCTTCAGCAACCATCACCCTGATCGGTCAGCATCCATCAACACCAAGTCAAGGCCTTTGCTAAGCAAAAAGATGTACTCATTGAACACTCAACAAAATGTGAGCATTTTTTAGCAAAAAATGTTTTTTAATTAAGGTATGTATATGGCTTTTTAAACATAATGCTATTGCACACTTAATAAACTACAGTGTAGCATAAACATAATATTTATATACATTGGGAAACTAAAAAATTCATGTGACTCACTTTATTGTGCTATTTGCTTTATTAGGCTGGTCCGGAACCAAACTTATAATATCTCCAAGATTTGCCTGCTAAAGAAAAAGAGATTGGCCAGGCATGGTGGCTCATACCCTGTAATCCCAGCACTTTAGGAGGTCAAGATGAGAGAATCTCTTGAGGCCAGAAGGCCAGAAGGATCACCTGAGACGACTGGATAGCCAGACCCCATCTTTATAAAACATTTAAAAAAGCAATTAGCCAAGTGTGGTGGTGTGCATCTATAGTCCCAGCTTCAGGAAGCTAAGGCAGGAGGATCACTTAAGCCCAGGAGTTCGAGGCTTTAGCTACGATCACACCACTGCACTCCAACCTGGGTAACAGGGCAAGACCCAGTCTCTAAAAGAGAGAGGAATCACTACATAGTGTTAAATTAAAAGTCACATATCATTTAAAATCCTCTCGCTAAATAGTATTCCATAAGTAGCAGAGATCCAGAACACCAAAGAGAATTGTGTCATTGGGGCTGGTAAAACTTAGGTGTTGCGAACAAAGTTCTGAAAGTTAATTCTTTCCTAATCAGGCAAGCAGGCACATTAAAAAAAAAAAATCTGTGAGAAAAATGTGACTTTTTTGCATTTTATCAACTACGGGAGAAACATCAAGGACTTGCCACATTCTCATCTATTAGCTGGAAACTATGAGATTTCACTTGCCCTACTTTGAAGAGAAAAGGCTCCCATTGTCCCTTCTTCCCTTGCACTTTTTTATGCTTGTAGATACAAAGAATCTCTATTACTTTTATGTTACCATCATACAAATTGAAACACTAATTCCGTTGTACTATCTTATTTTTCTATATTCCTATCTTCTCATTTGTCAGCCATCTAAAATGGTAAAAATGTTATCAAATGAAGAACAATGGGAATTCTTAAGCACTGCTGGCAGGAGTGTAAATGATTATAAGAACCTCTGAAAACAATTTGATGAATTCTAGTCTAACTGAAAACTGTCATACCCTAAGACTCAGTAATTCCATTCCTAGATATGTTCCCTAGAGAAAACCTTTGCACATTTCCATGTAGATACGCACAAGAATGTTTGAAGCATTGCAACTCTAATAACAAAATAATAGAAACAACTTAAATATCCATTGAATTTTTTAATGGATTAAAAATTACAATGTATTAATATACTGGGATATTATGTGAAAGTAGAAATTAATGGATTACAGCTACATGTATCAACATGAATGAA
>NW_016107688.1:1343435-1369436 GCF_001604975.1 Cebus imitator | reverse complement strand
AAAAAAAAAAAAAAAAAAAATCAAACTAGAGTTTGGATGCCAAGTAGCCTGTCAAAATAAAATTCAGCTATTTTTTAAAGGAAGTCGACAACCAGGAAATCAAGCACCTAAAATGCCAACTAAAAATTACCAGACATGCTAAGGATCAAGAAATGTGACCTCTAATTAGGAGAAAAGTCAGCCAATAAAAATAGACTCAGGAAATAATGGCAACAATAAAATTAATGTTTAAGGTCAAATTCGGGTAGTGATGCTGCCTGCATAAGTTGTGCTAGACTGATCAGCCACGTTGTTTTATATAGTAGTCTTATCTCAGCATGGACCCTTCCCAAGAGCATTCATATAAATTACATAAATGCCCCATCTGGCTGTAGCAATGCCTTTCCAGAGCCCACAGCCTCACAGAGACATGTCTTTAACACACCAGTCAGTCGTCACCCAGGTATTCAACCAGATAGTTATGCTGTTATTCATAGCTCGAGAGTCAGTAAAAATAAAACATATATGGCCCTTAGGAGTATTGTCTAGAGTAACAGTGGCTTTGAATTTCGGCCACTGTGCTGCTGCCCTTATGATAGTCAGTTTTCCAAATTTGCCTTGGGTCTAGACAGTTGCTGCCATCCAAGAGATACCATTAGTTGTAAATTTGGCTCAGCCACCAGGAAACTTGTCACTCTTTGCCAAAGGCTGTAATGAGCATAGTTATTAGCAATAGAGATCTGTAGTTCAAAGAGATCCTACAGTTTAGGCGCCTCCCAGAGCAGGGCTGCTGAAAGCCAGTTGCACTGCCTCTATCTCGGCTTACTGCTGAGATCCCCAGTAAAATATGCTAGTATTTTCTGGTCACGTTCTGGTTTTAAGTCCAATTAAACCTCTTTAAATTTCCCAGTCTTGGGTATGTCTTTATTAGCAGCATGAAAACAGACTAATATATTTTCTATATATTCTTCATTCATTTTCACTCAAAAATTTTTCCTCATATCTTCTGAAAATGCCTAAATGAGGTGTGCTGTAGTTTGAATGTTTACATCCCCCCCAAAATTTATACGTCTAAATTGAAACCCCAGTGATGGTATTTGGACATTGGGCCTTTGGGAGATAATTAAGTCATGAGGGAAGATTCCCTCATGAGTGGGATTAATGTCCCTATAAGAGATGCCAGAGAAATCCCTTGCCCCTTTCATCATATGAGAACACAGCAAGAAGACAGTCATCTGTGAACCAGGAAGAGCCCTCACCAGACATTGAATCTGCAAGTATCTTATTTTTGGACTCCCCAGCCCCCAGAACTGTGAGAAATAAATGTTTGTTGTTTACAGTCTACGGTATTCTGTTATAACAGCTTTAATAGACTAAGACAAGATGATACTGTCTCCAATATTCAAATAATCAAATGAATTGCTAAGCTCCCTTTTTGGTAGTGAGGGCCAGAAGGTAACGTTCCCTTTACTGTCCCAGTGGCCAGGCTTTGAGCCTCATGACACATTGCTTCCAAGAAACTGGCTGTTCCCTGAATCTTACCAGAATTAACTAAACATCCTGGGCTTTCATGTGAGTTAGGGCATACTCTAAATAAGTTGTTGTCACTTTTTTTTAATTGGGGTGTGTAGTGGTGTATTAGGGTTTTCCAGAGAGACAGAACTAATAGGATGTATGTATATATGAAAGGGAGTTTATTAAGAAGAATTGACCCAGAGTCACAAGGTAAAGTCCCACAACAGACTGTCTGCAAGTTGAGGAGCAAGGATGCCAGTGGGGGATCAGTTCCAGTCCCCAAACCTCAAAGTAGAGAGGCTCATAGTACAGCTTTCGGTCTGTGGCCAAAGGCCCAGGAACCCCTGGCAAATCACTGGTCTAAGTCCAGGAGCCCAAAAGCTGAAAAACTTGAAGTCTGATGTTCAAGGGCAAGAAGCACTTAGCATAGGAGAAAGATGACAGCTGGAAGATTCAGCCAGTCTAGTCCTTCCATGTTCTTCTGCCTGCTTTCTCCTAGCCATGCTGGCAACTGAGACAGTGCCCACCCAGACTGAGGGTAGGTCTGCTTCTCCCAGTCCACTGACTCAAATGGTAATCTCCCTTGGCAGCACCCTTACAGACACACCCAGGAACAATACTTTGCATCATTCAATCCAACCGAGTTGGCAATTAATATTAACCATCCTAGGTGGGGAGACTCTAAGATAGTCTCCAATAATCACCGCCTCCTGGTATTCACAGGCTTATATGATCCTGCCCTTGAGTAACTTGCTTCTAACCAGTAGGATACCTCAACATTCAGATGTCGATTCATAATTAGATTACATAAGAGTGTGATTTCTATCTTGCTAGCAACCTCTCTCCCTTGCTGGCTTCAAGAAGCAAGATGCTCTATGGAGAGGCCCTCCTGGCAAGGAACTGAGGAAGGGGCCTTCAGCAAACAACCAGCAAGGAACTGAGGTCCTCAGTTCAAGAAGTTCTGAGGAAAAAAACCCTACCAACCATCATGTAAGTTTAGTAACAGATCCTTTCCCAGACTTTTACTGAAGCCCTCAGCCTTGGTGGATACCTTGATTGCAGTCTCATGAGAGACCCACCTAAGCCATGCCAGATTCCTGACACAAAGAAATTGTGAGGTAGTAAATGTGCTATTCTAAGCTTTTAAGTTGTAGTAATTTGTTACCCAGAAATAGATAATATAGATCCTGTCTGCATAATGACATGCAGTGGAACTAAACTCCCTGAGGAAGAGAGATTTGTTTCATTTTTCCTACCACCTATTGGTGAGTATGAAAATTCTCATAGTCCCGTTGCAGTTCCATAAAAATGTAACGAAGCCCTAGCCAGGTAAACGCTACTGATTTTAATCTCTTTGTGCATAAAGGATTTAAACAAAAAGGCATTTGCAATGTCCAAGATAACATTCCAGGTGCCAACAGTTTTGATATACAATGTCTGAAATAGCAGGAATATAACAACTGAATTCAACAGCGATAATCTACCATAATGGAAACTTCCAGCTCCGATCAGCCTGTCCACCGGCCACATTGAAGTACTGTAATGAATTGCAACTGTCAATACCCCTGCTGTCTTGAAGTCCTTAATTATGGCTTTGCGTTCCTTTTCTCCTCCTGTAATTATGTAACCAGTTGTTAGTTTTTTGGGTTTTCTTAGAGTGTATAGGAGTTTGGCTATTTCATCATATTTGGAAATTCACAATTGGCAGAAACCAGCCATTCTTAAGAATCCCCACAACTTTTTAAGGTCTTTGGATGGGGGAAGGCCAATATGGGTTGGAGACGTCCTTTATTAAGGGCCAGAGTGCCCTTAGACAAGCCCTAGGTATTTTACCTCTTGCCTACAAGTTGGGCTTTGGTTTTAAAACCTTATATCCACAGGTGGCAAGAAAGTTTAGGAAGTCCTGGGTGGCCTGCTGACACCGGGTTTTCAAGTTTGCAATTAAAAGTTAGTCATTCACATATTGAAGAACCAGGGTTCTTGCATGTAAAAAATTACTAATGTCCTGAGCTAGAGCCTGGCTAAACAAGTGGGGGCTATCTCGAAAACCCTGGGGTAACAGGGCTTTAATTTCCAGGACAGGAAATTAAAACGGAGAAGGCTGTGCCAGTTTCCAGAAGGCGATTAACCTCCTGGCCCTCTATGGCTGGCTTTACCCAGGGCTCGGTGAGGGTGATGGCTTGTGCTAGCACTTGCCCCGGGCACCCTCAGTGCTGCTGTTGGGTTATCTGGTTAGCCACCTCAGGCCCTGGAACCTTTGTCCTCTGGGACAGCGTGCCTTTTAGTGATCCTCTTGGCACATGGGCAAGGATGAGGTGGTAGTCCATTTTTCTGGGGACAATTTCTTATAAAGTGTCCCATTAGACCACAGTGGCAGCAAGTTTGCCAGACTGGCGGCTAACCTAAGCCTTTTTTTCTTCTGAACTCCTTGGGTCTGCTTGCCTGAAGGCCATGCATGACTAGTGCTGTAGCTTTTCTCTGGTTTCTCCTGTTTCCTTCCAGCTTGTTTCTCCTGGTCTCTATTATAAAACACCAAGGTTGCTAGATTTAGTAGTGATTCTAGGTTATGTTCTGGCCCCAGGGCCAGCTTCTGGAGCTTTCTCCTAGTGTCTATTGCTGATTGCATAATAAATGTGTCCTTTAGTATTAACTGTCTCTCAACGGAGTCTGGTGACAGGGGAGTATACTTCTTAAGGCCTCCCGTAACTGCTCAAGGAAGGCCTGTAGGGGGCAGAGTTGGGGCGCCCCAGTAGCTTGAGGTGCCTGGACCGCTTTGACCTTCCCTGATTCCTCTTGGGTTACAGGAGCTGAGACTTGGTTGGCTTTGGTGGAGGGAGGAGCTACAGGGAGTTCTAAATGTGGGGGCAGTCCTGAGGAGAGGCTAGAAGATGCTTCTGGCATCTGGTACTGCAACAATGGGATAAGGTGGTGATTCATCCAGGTGAGTGAAATACATGTCAGAAATAAATCCTATAAAAATTCAGTGCTACCTGTCTTGCTTAGTCCCTTACAGCCACAAGTACGCTTGGTTTTAGCTTTTCTGTTTGACACAGCTTTTTATCAGCAACAGGAGATGTGTTGTTTTATCTTGTTTTAAATGTCTGTTTTAAACCTTAACCCCCTTTTCCTTTCTACAAATTAAAGATCTAAATATCTAAGATTGTTATCTCAGGAAATGAGTCAGTGAAAATGTGTTTGCATAAAATGACAATAGTAAAATCTGTTCTTAATGGGATGCATTGTTCTAGCAAGAGGTTAGATGATTCTCCTTTATTTCCTCTACTAAACCTTTGCCAATCAAGTCAACATGCCAATTCTCAGCCTGGTAGCAAGTATTTTCTAAAGTACTTCTAAAGTATATCTCCAATAAGACTATTTGTGTTTCCATGTCATGCTCTCCATTGGCAAAGTATAGCTTGAATCTGTCTGCCCTGTGATCATTTAACCAACAGAATGCAATGGAAGTGACATATGCCTAAGTGGCTCAAAGCGGTAAGACGTCTGGCAGCTTTTAGTTTTGCAGTTTTGGGAAACCTGAGTGGCCATATAAAAAAATCTAGCTTCTCCGTTGGAGAGACCACATGACTACATGGAGGTCAATATGGAGCTATCCCCATGTCCAAGGAAAGGCCCTGAATGCCCAGTCTCATCCCCTCTTGACTATAACCGAGTGAGAAACCCAGCAGAATTTCCCTGCTGATCTCAAACTATACAAGAGTGAGAGATAATAAAATGATTGTTTTCTTAAGTGCCTACAGTTTTGTTGTTGTTTGTTACATCGCAGGAGAAACCAAAACAGAAATTGTTTCTTGGAAGTGGGAGTGCTGCTGTAACGAAAAGCTATTACATTGAGGGTTTGACTTTGGGATAGGTAGAAGCTGGAAGGGACTTGAGGACATTGTTAGGGAAGCCTATTAGGACAGGAAGGAACTTATCATTAGGAGAAAAGGTGACTCGTGTTACCTATGACAGAAAGCTTGGTAGAAAGTTGAAAACATGGAAAATAGAAAATATATCTAATGCGGCCGGGCGTGGTGGCTCACGCCTGTAATCCTAGCACTTTGGGAGGCCAAGGTGGGTGGATCACCTGAGGTCAGGAGTTCAAGACCAGCCTGGCCATCATGGTTAAACCCCATCTTTAAAAAAAAGAAAATATATCTAATGCATATATTCACTATACTCCACTCAACAACCTGTTAAGAATGGATCAATATTCCTATTAGCAAAGTGAGGAAGTCCCAACTAAAGGAACTTAAATGTCTTTGTCCAGTATCACACCTGGTAAGTTGCAAAGGGATACTTTCAACACAGTTTGGCTAAAGGGATTTTCAGGTGAAACAAAAAGTAACAATGGATTTATTTTGGCTGCACATGAAAAAATAGAGATGAACTAAAGAAGAAACAGTTTAGTTTTTCAGCAGAGCCTGAAGGAAACATTTCTAAGCAGGAAGCTGTTAGAGACTTGGCTGATGTGTCTATATGAAAAGATAATGGGGAAGGTTATGCCTTTGGATGTGAATGGCAGCAACTAGGACTTCTCATATGTGATTCCATGCCTCAAGCCATTACACAGACTATTCAATTGGAGTAGAATCAGGCTTCAAAGAAAGGGTTTGGAAATCTGTTTCCACGGTCCTCTGGTTTGTACTAATGTACTCATGGCCAACTCGTGGAGACTTTTTCTGGGCCATACAATCCAGAAAATACTAGGGAATATGATACCACAGCACAAGAGCTGTAGCTTCTCCAGGCTGGCTGCACAATGGAGAAAATGGCAACTCCAGAAACGTCCTCTGTACCAAAATCTGCCCCTAAATGTGGGGAACATTAACTTTATTGTTGGTAGCTGGAGTCACTGTGCCAAGAATCTGTGAATGATTGATTACCCAGGATAAAGATTGACACACCCTGCAAACGAGGCAGTATCTCTGCAATATGAGACAAAACAAAAGACAGGAATAAAAACAAACCCCCTTCAAAGGAACCTGGTGATAAGGGATACGGATCCCAAGGAAAAGACTCATGGGGTTGGCACTTGGCGTAATCTGGTCAAGATATTAACTGGGGTAGGAGGGCTTCAGCAGGTAGTTTTCCACCCACTTGAAACAGAAATTGCTTCTTTAGAACCAGATTCTTCCATAAGGATCAACCTCCAGCTACTGGAGAAAAGAAATCAAGAGTCAGCCTGACCCTTGCTTCTGTATCCTGACTTGACAGCCGATGAGAGGAAGACACATTAAGGGTTGGACCAAGATCCCCAATCCTAGAAGTTACTGAAGACCTTGCATTCTATTCAGGATACAATGGGATAGGATGGAGGGATTCTGCATACAATTTTTTTTTACCTTTTTTTTTTTTTTTTTTTTTTTTTTTTTTTTTTTTTTTTTTTTTTTTAAGATGGTGTCTCACTCTGTCACCCAGGCTGGAGTGTTGTGGCACAATCTCAGGTCACCGCAACCTCTGCCTCCTCGGTTCAAGCAATTCTCCTGCTTCACCCTCCCCAGTAGCTGGGATTACAGGTGCCCACCATGATGCCCAGCTAATTTTTGTATTTTTAGCAGAGATGGGGTTTCACCATATTGGCCAGGTTGGTCCTGACCTCGTGATCCACCTGCCTCAGCCTCTGGGATTACAGGCATGAGTCACTGCATTCAGCCAGCACAGGATACAGGTCATACAGACCATGCTGATAAAACAGGTTGCAGTAAAAAAGCCAGCCAAGACCCAGAAAAACCAGCATGGCAAGAGTGACCTCTGGGCTACTACACTCCTACCAGCGCCATGGCAGTTTACAAATGCCATGGCAATGTTAGGAAGTTACCCTATATGGTCTAAAAGGGGGAGGCATGAATGATCTACCCTTTGTTTAGTGTATAATCAAGAAACAACCATAAAAATGGGCAACCAGCAGCTGCTCTGTCTATGGAGTAGCCATTCTTTTATTCCTTTATTTTCCTAATAAACTTGCTTTCACTTTATGGATTCTGAATTCTTTCTTGCATGAGATCCAAGAACCCTCTCTTGGGGTCTGGATCTGGACCCCTTTCCGGTATTATTACCTCTTATTGAGCACCTACATTTGCCTGTTGTCATACGATGACACTTTGCATAAATTCACTCTGCTCCTAAACAATTGTGCACGATTAACATCAATATTCCTACTCTCAACGTAAAGAAATTGAGGCTAAAGGAGATTAAACTTCTTGTCTAATATCACACAATGGGTAAAGGCTGAAGCATACTTTAACCCAGTTTTATCTGACATCAAAGTTCCTACTGGTTCTACTACATTAAGCTGGCTCCAGTAGAGGATTATAAGTCAGTGTCCACAAAGGAAGGCCACCTAAACCAGACCAGTGGAAATATGTACCATGAAAGGTTTCAGGGAGACACTGATGCTGAAACCAAATCTCAGTATTTATCCATTTAAATTTATTTATGAACTATAGTTCAAACTAAAGATACAAGGCAGAAAGTAAAACCTCTTCTCTATCCTCCCTCACAGCCAGCAAGTCTAGCAACATACTTCAGAGGTCACCAATGTTAGGAATATTTTATACATATTTCCATTTTCTCTACCTACAAAATCCTCTCAAAATTTGATTTGAATTTAAATTATGTATTAACATCAAATGCAAAACTTTTATTTCAATTGTGTATTAAATTTTAAAACTCACTGTACAGACCATTATTTAATTTTTTTTTTTTTTTTTTTTTTTAGACAGTCTCACTCCATTGCCAAGCGCCAGGCTGGAGTGCAGTGGCACGATCTCGGCTCACTGCAACCTCCGCCTCCTGGGTTCAAGCAATTCTCCTGCCTTAGCCTCCCAAGCAGCTGGGGACTATAGGCACTCGCCACCATGTCCAGCTAATTTTTGTACTTTTTTTTAGTAGAGATGGGGTTTCACCATGTTGGCCAGGATGGTCTCAATCTCTTGACCTCATGATATGCCCGCTTCAGCCTCCCAAAGTGCTGGGATTACAGGCGTGAACCACCGTGCCCAGCCCATTATTTGATTTTTAAGAAAATGCATTAACATATTCCCACATTAGCAACAATGGTTACATAGTATTTCACTGTACTGAAGTTTCACAGTTTTTAAATGAACAGATTCATTCCCATGTTTTCAACTTACAATTACAAGTAATACCACAAGTAGCATCCCTGTGAACCCACACATTTTCCATGCACTTGTAAACAAAAGGACAAATTCCAAGAAGAGGAATTCAGAGTTGTGTTTAATAAATTACAACAATGGCTAACGTGTGGAGGATGGACTTGGAGTGAGTAGAATTCTGAGGCTGAAGGACCAGTTAGGAAGCATAGGAACTGCGGGTAGGACAAGGAGAGACAAAACTATGAAGAGCAGAAGTGGGCTGTACACATGAAACGTGGCATCAAGATTGTGGAAAAAGGCCTGAAACAAACCTTTCACTTCTCCCTCCCTAACTACCACCCACCTGTGCATCACACACACACACACACTAGTCTAAGTACAATCCTCCTCTTCTGATGAGTACTCTTCACAACATGCTATGAATTTTAACCCTTTTAAGTCTCATAATCCACTCCCTGTAATGCAGGGCAGGGCAAAAGACTTTAGGAGACCCAGACTTTTTTAGGCCCAGCAGAGATCTCCAGGGAGCCTATAAAAACACAGTTAGAGACAATGCCCTGTAAAGCAGCTGATCTTGGAAGATCCAGATTTACACTAATGAAATAAACACATTTCTAAAATTACAATGGAAAAATTATTTTTCTTATACCAACTACCTTTATAGGAGTGATGGGGGTGATTAACAGAATTTAAGTAGGGGCAGACAGAAAAATTAAAGCCTCTTCTTATGCCAACCTCACACTCCATGTACATTATCCAATATGATAAAACTTTCCCTGCCTATTGATAAGTGAGATGAGAAAGACTAAGTCAAAACATTATATATATATATATTTTTTTTTTTAAAAAAAGCAAAAACCAACACAACACAAATGTAATCAAATCCCAATAGCTCCCTCTGCTGTCCTTTCGCGTAATTTTTTGTTTAATTTTTTTTAAATATTATTCAACTAGGAGCCACATTAAGCTGGGTGGTATAGAAGAATAGTTGATGAAATGCTTACCACTCTAAAAGTGGAGGCATCACTCCGGTATTATGACTAATGACCATTTTCTGGTCAATTTTTTCTTTCTATATGGTGGGTATGGAGAGATTTAGAGTGATTAGATTTCTGAAAAGTGCTATACATACTTTAATTAACAAGGAAACACCAACCTCTAAAAACCAGACTAATTTTTAAAAATAAAACTTCTAAGTTTCACCTGTCTAGACAATTCTGGGCATGTGAAAGCTGAAAAGCCAACGGCTTTGAGAAGGATCTAGAGGATCTACAGTTGAATGCAGAAAAAACACTAGGAAATTTCAGAAAAAAAAGTAAGTTCTACATGAGGACAGCCAGAATTCCTAGGAAAAAAAAAAAGGGCCAGAGCAAAAGCTAGCACACAATGAAGGCTTCAAGATGGGCTGGGCAGGCTAAGTGTAGTGGCTTACGCATGTAATCCCAGCACTTTGGGAGACCTAGGTGGGTAGATCACCTGTGGTCAGAAGTTTGAGAGTAGCCTGACCAACATGGTGAAACTCCCATCTCTACTAAAAATGAAAAATTAGCCAAGTGTGGTGGTGCCCACCTGTAATCCCTAAACCAGGGAGGCAGAGGTTGCAGTGAGCCAAGATCATGCCACTGCACTGGTTCATGGCTGTAATCCCAGAACTTTAAGAGGTCAAGGTGGGCAGATCACTTGAAGTCATGAGTTCAAGACCAGCCTGGCCTACAAGCTGAAACTGTCTCTACTAAAAATACAAAAATTAGCCAGGCGTAGTGGTGCACACTCAACTACTAGGGAGGCTGAGGCAGGAGAATCACTCAAGTCCAGGAGGTAGAGGTTGTAATGAGCTAAGATAGCACCACTGCACTCCAGTCTGGGTGACAGAGTGAGACTTGTCTCAAAAAAAAAAAAAAAAAAAAAAAAAGATGTCATGCAGTGTGCATTTTTGTTTAATTCTCCAAACAATTCTGAGCAAGGATGTTTCCCATTTTACAAACAAGAAAACTGATAAGAGGCACTTAATTATTAGGTCAGTTAACAACTAAGTACCAGTTAGGTATTCCTTATTTGAATGCTAAAGACCGGAGTGTTTCAGATATCCCATTTTTTTTGGACTTTGGAAGATTTGCATTATATTTACCAGGTGAGCATCCCTAATCCAAAAATCCAAAATCTGAAAGGCTCCAGTGAGCATTTCCTTTGAGTGGCATGTGTGCACTCAAAAAGTTTCTAAGCCTGGCCACACTGGCTCACGCCTGTAATCCCAGCACTTTAGAAGGCCGAGGTGGGTGGATCACCTGAGGTTAGGAGTTCCTGACCAGCCTGACCAACATGGAGAAACCCCGTTTCTACTGAAAATACAAAATTAGCCAGGTATGGTGGCGAATGCCTGGAATCCCAGCTACTCGCAGGAGAATTGCTTGAACCCAGGAGGCAGAGGTTGTGGTGAGCCAAGATAGTGCCATTGCACTCCAGCCTGGGCAAAAAGAGCAAAACTCCATCTCAAAAAAAAAAAAAAAAAGTTTCTGATTTTCGATTTTCAGATTAGGGATTCTCAACCTGCAGTAGGTCAGGGGCACAGATTTAGATGAGCTTGACATTGAAGTGGGAACTAAAAAATCAGGCCTCTTATAAAGCCCTCATTCTTTCACTCACTTGGGTGAGTTACAGTGTTTTAGGCTGTTTCTTCATCTATCAACAGAAGATGAGATTAAATGACCCGCAGACGTCCATTCTAGCACTCTATGATCTCAGGTAAATCACACTTTATTCCTCCCCTTATCTGACACAGAAAAAATCTGGTTTAAATGAGAGTCAAAGGTAAGAAAACAAGGAATGATGGGAGGGGTAAAAGAAGGCAGCTTCACAAGAGCAACCAAATCAATTATTTGTGGAAGTGGAGGTGGGGATGTTATTAAGCAGTCAACTCTCCCTTTGGTAAGAAAAATGAAAGTCACATGGCTTTTTTTTCAAGCAGTTACTAATATCGCCAGTTTCACAGACTGACTTCTGGCTCCCTAGCAATGAAGGCTATCATTGCAGCATCAACAGTATTCAAGCTCATTCGTTACAACTTTGAGCTTGGAGGATAGTCAATGACTACCAGTCAATCAGTAGTTGTTAAGGATGCTACGTGCCGGGCAGTGTTTACAGCAATAAAGACAAAGTCCCTTCTCTCATGAATATCAGTTCATAGAATAAAGATAAAGCCATACACAAATTAACTTAGGTAACTTCTATGAAGTAAATAGAGGATAAGAAAATAGAGGACAAAGTTACTATTTTAGACAGTGATCAGGGACATACTAACAAAGTGTCATTTTAGCATACCCATGTAGAAGAGAGGAAAACATCTGACACAAGCAGAGAGGACAAAAAAACCCTGAGGTAGAAATGCACATGAAAGTTTGTGGGAAGACAAGGAAGCCAGTGTGGCTGGACCACAGTGACAAGGCAGAAGACGGTGGGAGTTGACGCCTGAGAGAGTCCGGGCTGGTTAAAAACAGAAGAGGGCTGCGCTGGACAGAGGAAACACAGTGAAGTGGAGAAGAGGAATCAATGATTTCTCCTCTGCTTTTGTTACCTCTACCTTTGCATGGAGTTTGAGGAGTTAATAAATTAGTGGTACTGAAAGTAGAGCAGAGAAACAAAAGGAAGCTTTTTTTCTCTGGGAGACGTGGGGTTAGAATAGACAAGAAAAGCTAAGGTTAAACAAAACATTTCCCTTCAGATACACAAAGTCTTCACAAAAATCTGTTAAAATAACAAATCCATATAAATTTATGGCACAAACACAATTCAAAGCTAATTCTGATTGTAAAATTACTCATTATTTTTATAGGCAATGAATCACCAGATAATGATACGAAGCTAAAGAAAACAATTCGCTGATAACTAAAGGCTATGACTCAATAGATTGCATGTAGTAGATACATTCCTTGATATGAGAATGTGATTTTATGTTAATAAAATCAAGGAAAGAGACTGGTGTGTATCTGTAGGAAGGTGGGCAGGCCTGTAAATGGCAGAGTTGCCCCAAGACAGGGCTGCTCAAGTGATCCAACAGAACCTCTTGGGAATACCCATTCACATAGAGGAGTTTGGACGGCAAACCGTCCATCACCAGGGACATCTGCAATGCCAAATTTATATTCATGATAATACTAAGACTTTTTCATTTGTATTCTCTTTCACGTGCATAATAGTGCTTTCCAGAGGCTTCCATGACAAGAGATATCACAACTGAATGCAGAAGCAGAGATGTAAATCCAGCTGCTTTCTATTACATGAAACAATGCTTTAAAACCTTTCAGCTTTGATTTCCAATATGGGAAATATCAACGAACACAACCCACGTGAACGAAAAAAGTTTCCTCAACAATTCGTATTTAAAGGAGTCCTGAGAGTAAGTTTTGCTGCCCAACCTGTTAATAAATGTAAGATTATTATATATAATGCCGCAAAATAACATTGCAAACTTGACACTAATAATTTTACTACTAATTATCAGGAGCATACATTATCGCGAGATACCTGGGGAAATAGATCCGAATCAAAACCACTTAAGAACCACTTAGGTGGTAAATGCTAATTTGTCTATGGTGGGTCTGTGCGACACTCCTGAACTGTGCTTTGAAAAAGATGCAAAATGATGAAACACCTGAAGTTTTCCTTGAAAACAGCAAAAGCTGTAAATTATCTGCGGAACACTTTTTTCACCGAACTGTAAGAATGAACGAAAAGGGAATGAGTGCTGGCTGTGGTTTCTATGTGAATAAAACTTAATTTCTTTTTCAAATGTGAGCCTTCGTCAAAAAGCTGTTCAAAATGTCTTCTGTAAAATCTTTTTTATCTCCTTGTCTATGAAAACCAACACTGATTCAAGTGATTTATTTCTACATATATATGCTATTTTCTTAACTTATGACTTGTCAAATATTGCCTGGAAAATAACAGGAAATTAAAACAAAACAAGGCTTCATAACTCCAAGATAGATAAGCATTTAAGGGCTAACTGCCTCTTCCTCGGGTATTTTTTTTTTCTCATTAAAAGGGGGTATTATGGAAGGAAAAAAGTTTACACAAGCTCTGAGAACCAAAATGTACCCTTCTAAAAGAAATGGTTTACTCATGGCAATTCCCAAGACCTGACGTGGTTTCAGTGGCTTTAAATTTAGATAACAAGGCTGGGTGAGGTGGCAGATGGCCTGTAATCACAGACCTAGGGAGGGTGAGGCGGGCTGATCAGTTGAGGTCAAGAGTCCAAGACCAGTCCATGCAACATAGCAAAACCCCTTCTCTACTGAAATACAAAAAATTAACTGGATGTGGTGACACGCGCCTGTAGTCTCAGCTACTCAGGAGGCTGAGGTGAGAGGATCGCTTGATCCTGGGGAGGTGCAGGTTGCAGTGAGCCAAGATCGCACACTGCATTCCAGCATGGGTCTCAGAGCCAGATCCTGTCTCAAATTAATCAATTAATCTAGATACCAAGACTCGATGTTGGGTGCATTTCTTCTCTCCCAACATTTCACAGAAAAAACATTTCTTACAGTTTAGACACTTAATTATGTGCTAGCACTTTATATTTTCTAAGTGGCATGAATACTTTTTATTACGTTTATTCACAAAGATATCGTAACAGCTCATTATTACATATGTTCAAATGCAGCCACATGCAGAAGATGTTCAACTTGTTTAATGCAGAGAAAAATGTTCTTTTGGACTTTAAATGATACAAACCTACCTTAAAAATTTAAATTAAAACAGACATATTAATTCAATTATTTGATATAGGTCCAAGATTTTTTCTTTAAATAAGTCTGTTATTTCAATTCCTTAATACTTTTCTTCTATGAAGCACACCTTCATAGAAGGATACACTTACGTATCCTCTAAATTTTCTCAGTGGAATGAGAAGTGAAAAAACACTCACAAATTAAATAAAAACTTCTACATTTTTGTGATTGTCCCATGGCTTTTAATAGTTTTCATCCACCTAATCAGACAACTCACCTTTACCAGGTGTTTCCAAAGCAGTCAACTTAGTTTTCTTAGAAACAACTCTTTTTCAGTTACATTTTATCAATTTACATATTTAAATTTCATAATAAAACAAGTATAACTGGAATCAACCAATTCAGAAAGAACCACAAATAACTCTAGGAAGGCATACAAACAAGAGCAAACTAGAAAATACCTGAGATTCAAGTACCAATTGTAATCTCAGCACTGGCTGCTTTCCAGAAGACACCAAGTCACTTAATCCAGCAAAGTAGTAATAACAATATATTTGTTGAGATAGTAACTTTAATATTAGCATGCAACAGCATTATATTGGAGTTAACTTTCATATTTCATGTGTAAACTTTAGGATATAATCTTCCTTTTGAATATTTACTAGAATAGAATTGCCATCTAAATTTGTGTATACCAAATACCTCTTCCTTTTAAGGTTGCACAACTTCACTGAGGAAATATGGAAGTAACACATCTGCATTAGTGTTTCCACCATTCTGAAATGATACCAAACAGACAAAACGAAGTGTTTACAATTTACTTATATATTTAAATGATATTAAATATCAAGTGGCATTTGTAATAAGCAAACCAAAATACATCTTCTTTATCCAATTTTCATCTTTGGTTTAATTTTCTTCTATTGTTTATAGGTTTTCTTACCATTATTCCCCCATGTTTGCTTTCCTTTTAATCTAATTCGCCTTTGGTTCTGCCATCTGCTCTAGCAGGATTAGCTCTGTGTTGTGATATTTTACTTGGAAAAGGCATGGCCATTATTGAAAACACTGGAAATCAAAAGTAGCAAAAACAAAAGATAAGCTATAATTTAACAAAGCTTTATTCATACAGTGGCTGTTCTCAGGATCTCAATGATGTAACTCTACAAACTGAAAGTAGTCAACTTTGACTACAAACTCTGAGCTGCTAGAAGCTGTAAAGACTCTGCTAAAAAAATCTTCAATAGCAATCAATAAATTCTAAATTCTCCCAAAGAAACAAAAGATAGTTAACAAGTAAATTGAAATGGGTCCAAGGATCGTACTAAACACTTGATAATCACCTCATTTAACCCTTCTGGAATAAGTTCTGTTATCATCCTTTCATATTTTTTAATTGACCAGAAAATTGAGGCTTCCAGGTAGTTAAGAAGTGGGCCTAGGATTCCAGGACAGATCAATCTGTCTCTAAAGTCTGAGGTCTTGGCCATTATATTACACAGCAGGCTCAAGAGTATTTCAAAAGAATTTGATCGAAAAGCAGATGCCAAGCTATTTTTAGAGTATTTTTTTCTTTTTAAGGGAATACACCATTCTAACCATAAACATAATAAATTATCGTTTTTCTCCCCCAGCTAAATCTGAATGCCTCTTTCTACCTATAAGATCAAGGTATTTTGCTTTCATCTAAATATTCTCTATGACTACTCCAATCCCTTTATTATACAATTAGAATTCAAGGAATACTTGTAAGTATTACAATTCCTCTAATATCCAACTATCCTGTTGAAAATCAGGGGAAAATCGGGCGAAGGGAGTTTTAAAAATATATAGGAAAAAAAATGTATTGGCACACAAGCCTGCTGAGATATGGACAAAAGGTATGAAGACAGATTCCTTCCTGTCTTCCCCACTGAAACCACCAGGATAAGTGAGACCATAGTGTCTTATTCAAATGTGGGCTGCGACTTCCTTCCAGAGTGCAATACAGAAAGGAGGTGGGTGGGGGGAAGGGTAATGTTATACAGTGGAGAAATCTAACTAACTCTACTTCAGCCAGATGATCAAGGTCCAACATCAACAATCATAAAAAGTTGGTAGTATGTATCTTTGATCTGATGCGATGGAAATGGCACTTTACTAACATGGTTTCCTCCCCATGTTAGTAAGCTCTGGTGCAGATAGGAGCTTAAAAAAATTATCTGAGTATGTCTCAATACAATAAAGGTCATCAAAAACAAGAATGAGGGCCGGGCGTGGTGGCTCACGCCTGTAATCCCAGCACTTTGGGAGGCCGAGGTGGGTGGATCACAAGGCCAAGAGATCGGGACCATTTTCGCCATGATGAAACCCCGTCTCTACTAAAAATACAAAAATTAGCCGGGTGTGGTGGCACGCGCCTGTAGTCCCAGCTACTCGGGAGGCTGAGGCGGAAGAATCGCTTGAACCCAGGAGGCGGAAGTTGCAGTGAGCCGAGACTGCGCCACTACACTCCAGCCTGGCGACAGAGCAAGACTCCGTCTCAAAAAAAAAAATAATAATAAGAATGAGAAATCATCACAGCCAATAGGAACCCAAGGACACATGAGAACTAAAGGTAATTGCAGTATCCTTGATGAAATCCTGAATCAGAAAATAAGTATTAGATAAAAACTTAGGAATTCTGCAAAAGTACACATTTTAGTTAGTGATAACGTATACTGGCTCATTCGTTTGTAAGATGTTAATAGTGCTGAGTGCAGAATGCTAGGAACTTTCTGTATGGTCTTTGCAATTTTTCTGCAAAACTTTACTAAAAAATTAGGTCTATTTTAAAAACACATAAAATATGAAATGGCAGAATGTAAAAAACAGCTTAAATTTCTTTGGGACACATATTTTCTTGTTTCTCTTTACTAACACTTGGAAAAGGTGAAAATTTTATACCACTGGACCATAATTCACTGAAAGTGGCAGTCATATTTGATCAGTTCCAACCAATAAATATTTTCTGGGCTACTCATGACATATACTTTGAATAAAATAAAAGATGATTATTAAAAATCATACTGGCCAGGTGCAGCGGTTCATGCCTATAATCCCAGCACTTTCTGAGGCAGGAAGATCACTTGAAGCCCAGAGTTCAAAACAAGCCAGGGCAGCCAAAGGAAACCCTATTTCTTAAAAATAACAAGTAACATCATATTTGGAAACCAACATGTGTTATATATGAATATATATAGCATCACTTTAAAAATAATTCACCAGTGCTAGAATAAAGCATAACCTACAAAACTACCTATTTAAATAATAAATTATAAAATATCAGAACAGCAAGGAACTTTAGATGCTTTCTACTCCAACCTCCTGATTTTATTAATATGGATACTAAAAATAAAATAAACGAGATTTGATCAGTGTTGAGGCTACTAATCAGAAATAACTAGTTCTGGTCTTTCAACTCCCAATACTACAATCTTCCCCCAGACAGTAATTCCACTATGGTTATAGACGGGTCTCTTAGAAATATCTAATACTGTTTTAAGAAACATTCTAGTATCTAAATCTTTAGATGTGTTCTATGAAGGAACAAGTAGGGTGGCAGAAAAAAGTGGGGAATACTCCAGTAACCTTGCATTCATAACCTTCCTCAAAGCACTAAGCTTTGCAAAAACAATTTTTCATTTACATTTAGTCCTAATGTTATAAAGGTAACTAAAATTATAAAGGTAATACATTCTGTTTGGTGCACTATTTATAAATAGCCTATATTTAAACTGCCACTACTACACACAGGAGAAAGAGTTCTTTTTTTCACTGTTGCACCAAAAGAAATGAGAAAATAATGTATCAAGATTATGCAATGGCAAGTACTGTGATTATAAAGCAGAGATAACTGAATTGGCCAGTTAACTTCTGACTTCAAGAATATGTTGGTTCACAGACTAGAATGATCAAATCCAGTATCACTAAAGCCAAGCCAAATTAGGCCCCAACTATGACTGACTGGCCTCAATTTTAATATACTGATGAGACATACACCCTCGTTCTCTCTAGACAACCAGTAGTAAAAGCGGGGATTCTGCCGCTGCTGCTGCTGCAGTGTAGGCACCTAGAGTGATTCTTCAAGTTTGTGCCCAGGTCACAGACCAGCAGTGTTATACGCAGCCTGCTGGTTTTGACAACACAAAACAATTCTGTAGCTTTCTTCTCTCAACAAATAACCTTAGAGAGCCCAGCAATAATCAGTGCATCATCCAAAGTCACCATGATCCTGGCCATAAAAACTCTATCAACCCCAAGGGGTACTGTAGACAATGTTAGAAAAGCATTCCTTGGTACCAAGAATGGGGGATTAAGATTATTAGCTGCTGCCACTATTTCCTCCTGCTACAAAAAATAAACAGGTCTTCTCTTTCTCTTTTGCTCTAGGCTTAGGTTTAAAAGCATGTAAGTCAATAAACTCCTTGGAATGGATAAGAAATAGGGTAAACTGTTATGCTCCCTCTGTTTAATTCCTCTACTTAAACAGTCAACTAGAAGGAGTGATACAATCCATTTGTATGTGAATGGTATGTCAATCAGGAAATCCATAACAGAATAGGCAAAAATGTTACATTTTCTGGCAAGCAATACATATTTATAAAGATAAAATGGAAAGAACACAGATAGGAGTGAACAATTTTTATTGAAACCCTCAAAGATTAAAGAGGACCAAATGGTGAGTTTGGGTACCATAACAGAAAATCTCACCTAACTGTACCATCATTCACAGGAATGAACAAACCCAAACACGACAAAATTCAAATTCTCGTGTAATTGCTACAAGTGAATGTAAATGAACTAATCATTTTATCATAACCTTCCTTTAATCATACGAAAAAGGGAATTTACATGGCATAACAAAAGATATGCAAAACTTAATGAAAACACAATTCTCTTAAATTTCTTAAACTTATTTTTAAAGGATGCAGAATGCACTTGAAATGATTAAATGACTTAAGCTGATTCTTTTTTTTTTTTTATTGCAAACTGTTTTAACATCAGCTTAACTCCCATGCATGGTATTCAAAAAGAACACAGCTTTCAAATTAGAAAGATCACTTAAATTAAAAAGAGAAATTAAGTACTAAAATTAGGAAAAGGCTGGGTTTCTTTTGAAAGGAATCTTCAAGTACCAATATGTATAGAGAAATACTAATTTGGTTACAGTTTCCTCCTTACTGTTAAATATACAAACTATAATACCTTTCAAAATAAAATACCCACATAAAATTGCTTTAATAAGAAATATTCAAGCCAGAACTTGAAAAAAACATTAAGCAAGAAATTTGCTGGGCCAATAATGTCTTAATTTGTGATCAAACATTTGATGATGTGTCTCCTCTTGTAGACCCCAGGCTCTCTCCCTTTTGGTCCCCATAGTTTAGAGACATTCGGTTGTGCTTGAGACAACCTGTAATAATTTCATTTAGAGGAAAAATATTTTGCGGTATAATGACAGACCAAGAAGGAAGAGAAGGTGGGTGCTCTGGAGAAAACTTATATGAGAAAACACAAAACTATCACTTGAAAAGAAAAATGGTGGTTTTTTTTCCCAAAGGAATGCTGCACCCATTTCGCTTAAGATTAGAAATCCAGGTTAAAGGCACTGGGATGTACTCCTCACCATGAATAGACTCTCAATTACATTTATTTCACATGTCTGAGTCTATTGCAGTCAGTCTGCTTGCTGAGTGCTTCCAAGACACTCTTACATAAAAACCTAATGTAAATTAAACGTTTGAAACCGTTTATAATGTAACTAGTTTTATAAAAATATCCAGAGTTGCTAATAAAGCACCAAGAAAAAAGAGAACCTCAGGGGGAGGACTCACATCCTTCCTACAAGGTCACCCTTTTATAGTATTCTCTAATAGGACCTCCAGAATGACGACAGTCATCTTTGACATGTCCTACCTATGTAATTTCAGGGATGTAGAACATTGCTGTGGTGACTATACCCAAATGCCACTTTTCATTATAAATAGTTAAGAGACATGTTACAAGATTTCATGGCTTACTCTTAAAAAGGTAAAATAGGTGCAATTTTCCTTTAAGAAAGTCTTTATTTTATAATATATCATTAATATTTTGATGTTCCCTTCAGTAAACACTGATATAACTAAACTGGGACTACTAAAGAACTGTGTAGTAGCTATGGTTATCTACAAATACTGTATTTTTTCACTTGAATACAGTATTTGCACATTTTTAAAAAAACATTGTATAAAACAAAATTATATAAATGAAAGCCTCAAAGAAATCCATCACTAGGTTTTTGAGTTGAAGTGACCAAAGACCATAGTAAATGAAAACATTTCTAAACATGATGTAAACATAAGAAGTAATGCAAAACATCAAGGTATTCAAATCTACTGTATTGCTATTTTCACCCTTAATGTATTTGTCTACATAGCTTTCTCCTTTTGAAATAGTAATACCTGGGGCAGTACATTATTTTCATAACCTTATGCCATCAAATCAATTAATACAGATGCTTGACACATTTAATTATACAAAATCAATTTGCTTCAAGATACAAAATTAATGTTGATATGTAATTAATGAAAAAAATAAGATGTTAAAAAGATAACTATAAGAATATCCAGATATATGCTGTATTCCCACTTATATAGATCTGATCAATAAAACATCAACACATTCACTTAGATACTGATTTAATCCATGGATCAAGGCCATATTTTCAAAGTATTTTAAGGATGCCAGGACACTGCAAAAGCTGGAGAAAAAAGCTGAGGAACAATATATGCTTGCTAAACAAGAACTATGTTTATTTAGCTAGTGAATACCTAGAGTAATAAATTTTTACTTCATGATAGCAATCAGGCTCGCAAACACCCAGAAATAGGAATTAAGGGTTTTAAATGTAGTTATAAAGGTCATAAAAAGTCTGATTAGACTGAGGTACATTTACTCAAAATTTTGAGATTCATTAAGTGGTAGCAAACAAAATAATTCCTCAGACAAATGCACATTTTTCAGTATACATATTAAGGGGGGGAGGAGGGAAGAAGAATGTGCATTAACTGGTGAAATCCACCAAGCTGCATATCAATATTCTGTTACACCAAACAGTTTGAAGACAAGGGAAATGTTCTAATATAATTTCAGATTATGTTTCATTTGGCTAAAATAGAGCTTAAGGTTGCTTTGCCATATTAAAAGTTTACTACAATAATTTTTCACATAAACATTTAGACTTGAACTCCAGGACTAAATATGGCATGATTATTTTGCTTTTAATCTGTCAAATAGCTAAAAATCGACAATTTAAAAACTACAACAAAGAAAAAGTTGAAGCAGTGTGACTCTTACATCATTGAACCACTTCTAATGGTTAACTGTTAGTATTTAACAAATTCAAAGAGTTAATGAATCCTTGCATTCATTCAGTCTTCTGTGCCTTAGCTAGGATGCATAATTACAAAAGACAGCAGATACTGGTAAAAGCTTCAGGACAGAAAGTGCTTGACGAAGTTACAGTTCTCAAGTGTGTTTGGTGAGAGTATAAGGGCAGATGCGATGATGAAAACCATTACAAGAGTCAATTTTGTGTTAAAGTGTTCAAAGATGTCACCTTAAGCAGAAAAAAAGCTTTAATAACGTCTTCTTTGACTTATTAGGCATTTCCAGAGTCTACATCATTAGTGTTGTAATTTTAACAAGACATCTCCATACGATTATTGTTTGTTTCTATTTCTCTCCTGAAAGAAAAACAGAAAGAATTATAATGAAAAACTTTCACTGTTTAACGATTTAAACTATATTCATATATAAATGTAAATCACATAAAATTCAAATGTAATTCACATACAATTCAAGTAATTCAAAACAACTGATAATTACCTTTATATACCCTAGTGAGATTATTTCCACAAAACACTTTAAATAAAGAACTCCCAAACACAAAGACCTATTTCAGGAGAGTATAGATCCTCTCCACAGCCCTACCATCCCACAGGATTTTGTTTATGGTGAGAATATAATAACGTCTTTTCAGTCCTTTCAATGAGTTTTTGATCTTGAGGTGTCAAACAGACTAAAAACTACTGGCTGAGGTAGGAGTAGGAGAAAAAGGTTAAAAGTTACATTAAATTGCAGTACAATTGAATTCAATGAAAATTTCAGATTAATAAAAAAAAAACACTTTGAACCACAAATTTCCTGTGTCTCTTACACTCTCATTCAGCACCTATAACATTTCACATTAAAAAGTAAGATGAGGCCAGGCACCGTGGCTCATGACTCTAATTCCAGCACTTTGGAAGGCCGAGGCAGTTGGATCACTTGAGGTCAGGAGTTCAAATTCAGCCTGACCAACATGATGAACCCTGTTCTCTACTAAAAATACAAAAATTAGCTGGACATGGTGGTAGATGCCCGTAATCTCAGCTACTAGGGAGGCTGAGGCACGAGAATCGCTTGAACCTAGTAGGCGGAGGTTGCCGTGAGCCGAGATCACACCATTGCACTCCAGCCTGGGCAACAAGAGCAAAATTCCATCTCAAGGAAAAGGAAAAAGTAAGATGAGTATTAGACAAATTCAGCTTAATGCTAGCTTATGACATAATTGAGAGAAAAATTATAATTCCTATTTTAGAAAGCAAAAACTATTTGAACAAAAGTTAAACCGAGTTAATGTTTATTAGTAACCAAGTATTTATCTATTAACATTTCTGATTTTAAAAAAATGACTAGCATTGTACATGCCTATTAACTGAACACATCAAATAGTCTGTACAACCTTGATTTAATGTGTAACTTAGTGGTTCTAAAGCTAGTAACAAGAGTCACCTACCTGGATGGCACATCTGGGACCCAGAGCTCTGAAGTAGAACCTGAAAATTTGAATTTCTAGCAAGTTCACAGGTGATTCTGGACTGCTGGTCCAAACACTACATTTTGAAAACCACTGGTGTCTAACACATTATAAGACTCATACTTTGCTTTTGCTACTCTCTTTTTATTTTTGTAAATGAGTAAAACATGTTCCATAATAAATACAAATCATATTTTACAAGTGGTCAATTTAGTTTTCCATCCTCTGTGACACCACCTAAAAACTATATTTTAAATTTCAAAGAGAACCTCAGTTCTCCTTGTTACTAAAAGTCCTTTCTTTTTCATTTTAATACATTCCTGGAACTTGAAGAGCATTGTTTCACACATAAAGCTAATAAAAGAAATGTCCTACTACATAACCATAAAAGAAACTATTTCATAGACTAATGAGTATCAGTGAGATACACTGAAATGAAAGATTAAAATAACAAAAACAGACACAGCTAGCAAGGTTAAGCACATGTTTCAAAAGAGTAAACAAAAACAAAAATCTCACAATATCAGCAAAGGAAGAAAAGATAAAACAAGAATTTGGTACCATGAAGCTGTAGTCTAATTTTACAAAGGTCCTAAAACGTTTCACAAACCAGTTGAAACATAAAGAAAGAAAGTTTAATTCACTGCTGAAGGAAACAAATAGCTTTGGATGAGCAATTTGGAAGCACACTCTAGTTAGCTAGATATGAAATATACAGAGAAATGAAGTAAAAAGATGTGAGGGTATACTGCTCATTCTCCCCATAAAATAACTGAGCAAAACTTAAGAGAAGTTTCTCAACTCCATGACGAGTCCTAGAAACTACAGGAAAAAAAAAATGCAACTCTTTTTAAGGATAAGTTAGACAAAGACTGGTTTAATGCAAGTGAGATGATCAGATATAACAATGAGGACCATTTGTTATGCTGTTTCAATTTGAATAGTAATCAACTATGTACTGTAACTAAATCACTAACATATACAGATTACATATATAATACAACTATATATATATATTGTATAACTTCCAACTCAATGGACAAGAGGAGAATAAAGGAAATGCCCCAAAAGGACAGAAAATGAGTTTGAAAAATCTAGATTAGAAAACACAATATAAGATGGTAGAAATGAGCATTTATATCATTTACAAATTTAAACTAGGAGTCACGATAAATGCAGGGTCATCAATGAAACCAGGTATCAGCTAAGAAAACTTTAAAATCCTGTTATACATGATTTATAAGAAATAAACCTAAAACATAAGGAAACAGAAGTTAAGATTAATGGAGACATACAACAACACAAAGCTAATGAAAAGACTCATACAACTATACTGATATCAGATGGTGGACTTAAGTCAAAACCCACCGTTGGAGACAAAATGGTCACCACAGGCTGTATAACAGTTTTTGAAAAAGCTATAACAATACTAAACTAAAACTATAATTTTAAATATATTAATAAGTTGTCAAGTACAAGAAGAAGCTGACAAATTTCTAAGACAGCAGGAAAACAACACATTTATACACTAGTAAAAATACAGATTGAGTACACAGAATACAGAAAACTGAGACAAATTATTACAAGGTACACATCCTACCAAGGTACACAATGAGCAACTATCAAGTGAACCTTAATAAATGTCAAAGAATTAGTATCATACAGATCACATTTTCTGACATGAATTTTGGAAACAAAACAGGTAACAAGGAAAAACCCAAGTTTGGAAATTCTAAAACATGGTTCTAAAAGTCTCCAAAAACATCATAATGGAATTTTTTTAAAAAATTAAAAAAGAAAAATTAAAAGCCTGTGTTTTAGAAGGAAAAAGAAAAGTCTTCGAAATGACTGCTTTTTAAAAAAATGAAGTCCAGATACAAAGGCTTATTAATATTATTAGAAAATGAAAATGTTAACAAGCCAGTATGTCAATAAATCTGAATGGTTAAGACAAAATTAACAATTTTAAAAAGGTGGAGTTAGTAAGAAGTGCTTGGATTCAGTATACATTTGAAAGCAAAGCCATCAAGACTTACTAATGGATTAGATAAGGGGTTGGAAAGAATGAGTATCAAGGAGGAGTCCGGAACTTTTGGCCTAAACAATTGAAAAGAGAGTGGTATCATACCCTCTCCTCTACTAAGATAAAGTTTGCAGCAGGCAAAAAACATGAGTTACATTAAATTTAGGCTGTTATGAGACAACTAAAGATGTCAAATAGGCAACTGTATACATGAGTTTGCAGACAGGAGAAAAATGTCCAGATGGAATACAAATTTCAAAGTCCTCTGTGCATGGTAAAAGTCCATCAACAGAACTCAAGTCCTCTAAAAGTTTATGATCCATTTTCTAAAAACCTCTGCTTTAAGACCCCCCCACCACCAAAAAAAAAACCCATATTTATATTACCAAAATGGACTGTTCCCGAGTGCCACTATTAAAATATTTTAATATAATATCTATGGGCATACTATCAGCTAGACTACTAAAAATGTGAGACTAAGAAATAATGAGCAGCCGGGCGCAGTAGCTCACGCCTGTAATCCCAGCACTTTGGGAGGCCAAGGTGGGTAGATCACCTGAGGTCAAGAGTTCAAGACCCGCCTGACCAACATGAGGAAACCCTGTCTTTACTAAAAATGCAAAAATCAGCTGGGCATGCTGGCACACACCTATAATCCCAGCTACTCAGGAGGCTGAAGCAGGAGAATTGCTTGAACCCACAAAGGTGGAGGTTGCAGTAAGCCAAGATTACACCACTGCTGTCTAGCCAGGCAACAGAGCCAGACTCTGTCTCAAAAAA
>NW_016107688.1:1325979-1342349 GCF_001604975.1 Cebus imitator | reverse complement strand
AAAAAAAAAAAAAAGAAAGAAGGAAAGAAACGGAAAGCACAAAGAAAAAAAAAATAAGAACAGAATAGATCTAAGACAAAAATGAAAATTTCAGAAGTAGAAAAAACAACAACAGAAGGGTGATAACAACAAATTTCAGTCTTTGATATTCTGTAAGGTGGGGCTTGATTTCCTTCTCCTGAGTGTAGGGTGCACAGTGTAATACTTGCCTCTAGGAACAGAATACAAAAGGGAAACAGAGCATCTTATGGTGGAGAAACACAGCAGACACCACTTTATGCAAAAATTAAGATCACTAGTAATAAGTTATATATGATAAGATGAAGAGCACATATCACTTCTGTGGTATACATCTCAAAAACCCATAATCCCAGTAGAATCAGAAAACATCAGCCAAACCAAAACTGAGGGCTCTCTTACAGAATACGTGACAAGTACTCTTTAAAAATGTAATAGGAAACAAAGCAAGACAAAGAAACTGTAACAGCTTGTGAGAGTAAGGAAGACATGACAACTTAATGCAATGTTAGTATCCAGCCTAGATCTATACACAGAAAAAGACAGAAAACTGTGAAAATCTGGAAAACCTCTGTAATTTACTTAACAATAATATTGCACCAATGTTCACTTCTTAGTTTAAATAAATGTACTATGATTGTGTAATATTAGAGAAAATGAATAAAGAATATACAGAAATCTCTGTAATCTCTGAAACATCTGAAGTTTTAAAAAAAAATCACTAAATTTAGAAAACTACAACTTGCCTACAACTACCAATCATATTGCAGAAATATGAGTATATATGTGTGTGCATATATATTATATAAGGTATTATTATTTTGCTGGTTGTCCTGCTTATCTTTATTGTTTATAAGGATAAAGTGTTACTGAAATTTCACCCAAAAGTTAAAGTCAGAGAATATATCTGACTGCATTATTATTATTATTTCTTTTATTGAGACGGAGTTTCACTCTTGTCACCCAGGCTAGAGTGCAGTGGCACGATCTCGGCTCACTGCAACCTCTGCCTTCTAGGTTCAAGCGACTCTCATGCCTCAAGCCTCTCGAGTAGCTGGGATCACAAGTGCCTGCCACAACGCCCAGCTAATTTTTGTATTTTTAGTAGAGCCAGGGTTTCACCATGTTGGCCAGGCTGGTCTCAAACTCCTGATCTCAGGTGATCTGCCCGTCTCAGCCACCCAAAGTGCTGAACATTATAGGCATGAGACACCATGCCCAGCAGACTGCATTTTAAAATCAATAAAAGAAAAAAACGGCCAGGCACAGTGGCTCACACCTGTAATCCTAGCACTTTGGGAGGCCGAGGTGGGTGGATCACCTAAGGTCAGGAGTTCAAGACCANAAAAAAAAAAAAAAAAAAGAAAGAAAGAAAGAAAAAAGTACAGTGTGCATGTTTCAAGAGAAAGATAATGTTCATAAACAAACAATGAAGTTAAAACATCCAATAAATTCAATTATTTAGGAAAATTAATGACTTACCAGGAATGAAATCTGCATAGGTGGCTGATAGGTCTAAAAAAATTCAGGCTAAAGAGTAGAACAAGGGCTGGGTACGGTGGCTCAACCCTGTAATCCCGGCACTCTGGGAGGTCAAGGGAGGTGGCTCACCTAAGGTCAGGAGTTCAAGACCACCCTGACCAACATGGTGAAACCCTTTCTCTACTACAAATACAAAAAAAATTAGCCGGGCATGGTAGTGGGCGCCTGTAATCCCAGCTACTCAGGAGACTGGGGCAGGAGAATCTCTTGAACCTGGGAGGCAGAGGTTGCAGTGGGCCAAGATCGCACCACTGCATTCCCGCCTGGGTAACAAGAATGAGACTCCATCTCAAAAGAAAAAAGACTAGAACAAGAACAGTAACAGCTAAAACACCCACTGCTCAAAAGCATGCACATATGCCCATCTTTAAAGTGCTATAATACTTAGATAAGCTTCTAGCATGCAGTGTCCCAAGAACATGATGGATCCTTCAGCATTAAAAAAGCAAAAGAGGCTGGGCGCGGTGGCTCACACCGGTAATCCCAGCACTTTGGGAGACCAAGGCAGGTGGATCACGAGGTCAAGAGATCAAGACCATTCTGGCCAACATGGTGAAACCCCATCTCTACTAAAAAATACAAAAATTAGCTGGGTGTGGTGTTTAACGCCTGTAGTTCCAGCTACCCAGGAGGCTGAGACAGAAGAATTGCTTGAACCCAGAAGGCGGAGATCGCAGTGAGCCGAGATTGCGCCACTGTACTCCAGTCTGGATAGAGCCAGACTGTCTCCAAAAAAAAAAAAAAAAAAGCAAAAGACAAAATTATAAAGGAAACAAACCAATTCTGCACTGTAAAACTAATTTCAAAACTATATAGTCATCAGGGGAAAGAACAATGATTATGTTTTGGGGATGGAGAGGTTTTCTGTGTTTGGAAATCAATGCTTCAAATTTCTTAAACTTACATTTACATTTTAATGAGGTTCTAGAATTACAGAATTCTCCAGAGAGGAAATAAACCTCTAAGTAGATTGAGTTCTACAAAGTAAGGGTTATTTATCTTTGGTGGCTTACTGGAACCCTTTATTATTTATCTGTTGAATGAGGGAACACAATTAAGAAAAGAACTTATAGGATCTAAATACATGGTGACATAGGTTTAATAGAATATAAGATGTATGCTGGGAGAAATCTAAGGAAAAATGACCTGGTAAAGAGGCTTTAAAAGCCAAGCAAAAGGAATGCATATGTGATTCTATTTGGGATGCCAAATGTTGGGCTCTTTTTGATCAAATAAAAAAAATTATTATACTCTAGGCTGTCTTTCACATGCAGAATTGTTCACTAATAGCTTCCATAGCCTAGTTCTCTAATTGTAGATTGTTACTATGCTTTTTTCTATTCCCTCACATTATTTGCAATTCAGCAGAAAGCATATCAAGTGTGTCAAATACAGACAATGCTAGCGCTGAATCATCTTCCAATAAATTCAGAGTTTTCTGCCAAGAGACAGAAGTCAATTTCACTCTGAAATTAAGAGTGCAATGTAAACTTTGGTGAGGATTCTCCACAGTGAAAATGATTAATTCAACATCTGGTAAGTCATATCTATTAAACAGAAACCAACAATAAGTACAATTTTATGCATATATTACTTATGCTAACTGCTAACAAAATGAAGAAATAGTAAAATAAAGGTTTTACTGGCATTCACGTAATTTCCTATGTAATTAAAAACATAATGTAAATCTTTATTTATTTTTTTATTCTAAATACAGAGACACGGTCTCACTATGTTGGCCATCAAGGTGTAGAACTCCTGGCCTCAAGGGATCCTTCCACCTTGCTTTCCCAAAATCATGGGATCACAGGCATGAATCACCACACCTGGCTGTAAATCTCTATATAAACACATGTAATGGCTTAGATACTTGTTACTTTTTGCAATCCTTGTTTGATTGATGGCTTAGATGGTTCTAAAGTGACTCTTCAACATATCTAATTTGTATGTAACTTCCTTGCTTAAAAACTTTAAAAATGATTCCTCAATACTATCAGACTTTAGCTCCTTGAAGAAAGAAATTTTCTTAATAAGCTCTATCCCTTAAGTGTCTAGCATGTTCAAAAAATGCCTGCTGAATAAAGACTTCTTCAACTTGTGATTTATCTTTCCAACTTTATTTCTTTTTCTGTACTGTCTCTCCTTCCTAAGTTTTAGCTATTTTAGACTACTTCAACATATCACATTACCCTAGGTTCTAAATGCCTGTCTTGACTTTATTAGGAAATCCTACATATTATCATTCAAGGCCCATCTTAAAAATTCTACTTGACTCCTTGAAACTCCCAATCAAAATTATATTTGCTAGGGATAAAGAAAAAAAATGTTTAATTGAATAAGGCTTTAACCTAATTTTTCAGTTTACAAATAAAAATTTGAAGACCTGGTAATTATAATAAATACTGCCAGACCACCACAAATTCAAATCAGGTACCATGATTTGATACAACCATATGGTCCACCCATAAAAAGGTTGAAAAGAGTTGTGGCAGGTAGTACCACAATGGTTTCTACATCTAGGTATTCACACCCTTGTAAAATCCCCTCCCAAGTGTGGCCTTGACCCAATGAGTAGACTCGCTTCTAATTAACAGAATTCAGCAGGTGTTCAATCCCCAGTATCTTATCTAAAAGAACAAAACAGAAAAATGAAAGAAATTTTTAAAAAACAAATTTAAAAATTAAAATTAATTTTTAAAATTTTTTTTAAAAATCAGCAGAGGCAGACAGGATGTCACTTCTGTAATTAAGTTACAAAAGACTGTGAGACTTTTGTCCTGCTAGCTATTGCCTCCTCAGCTTACTCTATTGCCCTCTCAGCTTGCTCTCTTTGATGAAGCAAGCCTCCTGTGGGAAAGTTCCATGTGGCAAGGAACAGAGTATAGGCAACCTGTGGCATACAGCTAACAGGAACCAAGGCTCTTAGTCCAACAACCCTTGAGAAACTGAATTCTGCCAAAATCACATAAGTATTGAAGCAGATCCTTCACCAGGAAAGTATCCACAATGAGACCTCAAGCCCAGCCTTGACTGCAGCCTTGTGAGAGACCCTAAAGCTGAGGACCCAGAAAAGCCGTGTCCAGATTTCTGACATGCAAAAACTGTAAACTGTATGTTGTTTTGGAGAAATTTGTTAGGCAGTCAGTTATATGTAACTATGAGAGCAATTCACAACAGACCAAACACTATCCCTACTACAGAGAATGGAACTGTGACATCCTTCCCTAACTTCAACAATATTCACTGTATGAGTAGGGTAAAATAGCCAACAGATTTTTATAGATTAAAAAAAAGTCAGTTAAGCACCTCAAACGACCCTATGGAAGAACAGGGTCATTTGAGGTGCTTAACTGACTTTCTTCAGTAGCTGCAGCTCTCTTTTCATGATATAATATTTTCTCCCTTGGACATACATATTTTAAATTAAGAAATTACATGTCAAGTTTAAAATAAACTACTAAACAGAAATAATTAAATAATTTAAATTACTCTGGAAACAAGAAATTTCATATCCACCTAAAGTTAAATATATATGCTACTTATGCTATCATGTATTTGCTGAAGAAAAAGATAAAAACAGCTGACCCTTTAACAACATTGGTTTGAACTGCTGGAGTCCACTTATAACTTGGATTATTTCAACCAAAGATGTAAGAAATGCAGTTTTCAAGGGATATAAAACCTTCCTACATGGAGTGAGGGATGACTGCAGAACTTGAGTATGTGCAGATTTTGGTATTCATGGGGGTCCTGGAATAATCCCCTGTATATACCAAGAAATAACTGTAAATAAAATTCTGTCCAATTTAATGATGACTTCACAATTATATAATGGAAGAAGCATCTCCCAAAGATCTATGATTAACGATAAACTATTGATAGTTGATCCACCAAAAACTCACAAAACTCCTTATTCCTAGCATTGAAACATAACTACTATTAATAGTCTGAGAAAAAACTAAAAACAAATCAATATATAATGCTAACTGAAGCACCCCCTTTCCATTCTGACTCATAAAAAAAAATCAAGTTCAGAATAGAGTAATACCGCAGTTAAAAACTCAATCATCTTGACTATTCAAAATACCACTCAATATTTTTATCAAGGAATTATTTACTTAAATATGTTACATAAAAGTTTATTGTATCAAATGTGTTACATCCTGGGCCCAAAAGTACTTTCTAGAAAAACATTCTTCAAATTTTACAGTGATCAAAGGAAAAGTAGATTTTATATACTAAATTTGTTTCTGTTAATTATAATCCACTTTTTCAGCAACAGAGAACTATAACCATAGAAAAATTTACCAAAGGGTAACAGAATAGACTTCAACCCACATTATTAAAAACAAATATAGAACTGCCAGGGAAATGCTTGCTGTTGCCATAGGTATAATTATTTTTGAAGTAATTTCCTCTATGTTAACACAAAGTTGAGACTCTGAGATAGACCTAACATCATCTCATAATAAATGAAGTTATTCTAAATACGAAAAAAATTGTATCATGCACTAAAATTAAAAACTGCATCAGGCACGAAAACTTGGTTTTTGGAAATGCCCGGCCCGGCTGGGTACAGTGGTTCACGCCCATAAGCCCAGTACTTTGGAAGGCCTATGTGGGCGGATTACCTAAGTCAGGACTCTGAGACCAGCCTGGCCAACACGGTGAAACCCCATGTTTCTGCTAAAAACACAAACATCAGCTAGGCGTGGTGGTGCACACCTGCAGTCCCAGCCACTCAGGAGGCTAAGGCATGAGAATTGCTTGAACCTGGAAGGTGGAGACTGCAGTGAGCCGAGATCACACCACTGTATTCCAGCCTGGGCCAGTGATACTCTGTATTAAAAAAAATTAAAAAAAAAAAAAAGAAAGAAAGAAATGCCCAACTATGTAACAGCATAAATAACTAAAATACACAGAAAATTCTGGAATTCTAGAGATTTTATTACAATTATGCCTTGCTTATTTCTGCATAAACTGCAGGGCTCCATCTCTTTCTAGGGGAGTAGATAAATGCCACGATATTTCAAAGTTTATCTCAATGTTAAAGGCAAGTGAAAACATTAACTATTCCCTATGTGGAATTAAAACAGCAACTGAACCAAAAATAGTCTCAGATTATGTTTCCTGATTAATGAAGATTTACAAGAATGAAGGAATATACGGAAATTTAAATGACTCACATTTCCTACAACAATGGAAAAATTTCAAAAGAAAGAATTACCAAGCTGGGCGCGGTGGCTCAAGCCTGTAATCCCAGCACTTTGGGAGGCCGAGGCGGGTGGATCACGAGGTCAAGAGATCGAGACCATCCTGGTCAACATGGTGAAACCCCGTCTCTACTAAAAAAAATACAAAAAGTCAGCTGGGCATGGTGGCGCCTGCCTGTAATCCCAGCTACTCGGGAGGCTGAGGCAGGAGAATTGCCTGAACCCAGGAGGTGGAGGTTGCGGTGAGCTGAGATTGCGCCATTGCACTCCAGCCTGGGGAACAAGAGCGAAACTCCGTCTCAAAAAAAAAAAAAAAAAAAAAAAAAAGAATTACCTCAATAGTCAAAAGTAGATTCTACTGCTGTGCAGATTATTTGACTTTATAGTAAACAAACATACTCAGGATTTTTATTAGTGCTTATTCTTCTCCCTTCTATTTTCAGATCCTCTGAGGGGTTGCCATTATAAATTTAAACAGCATACTAATACAAAAATTGCTTATCAATTCAGATGCTATCGATTCCCACTGTAGATGAGTAATTCATCATATCACAGTGAATATGATATATCCCACTTCTCTTTCCCTCTCCCATACTAGAAGCCACATTGTTTTTAATTATTCCAGTGGCTGCACTTATGATTTTCAATAATATGCTTAAGGTACTGTTCCTTGATGTATCTTTAAACAATTATGGTATGTCAGAAAGATTAAAAAGTAAGTGATATACTCTTCCTTAAGCCTCTTCTTCTCATTCCCTCTCATAACATTCTGTTCTAAATAGAATTCAATCTTTCATATCCTATTGTCCATTTCTACAAATGAAAAAAACCAACGGACAGCATTTTATATCACTCCAATGACCAACTAACACAGCAATTACACCTACAAAGAAGGAAAAATCCTACAGACATTCATACTTTGCAAATGGGAAGAAATTCTGTTTTTTGTTTTTTGTTTTTTTAAAGAGACAGGGTCTCGCTCTGTTGCCCAGGCTGGAGTGCAGTGCCTATTCACAGGTGTGATCCCACTGCTGATCGGCACGGGAGTTTTGACCTACTCCGCTTCTAAACTGGGACTGTTCAGCCCTCGTTAGGCAACCTCGTGTTCCCCCACTCCAGGGAGATCACCATATTGATGCTGAACTTAGTGTGGACACGTAACTGGTGTAGCGCACTACAGCCCAGAACTCCTGGGCTCAAGCGACCCTCCCACCTCAGCCTTCTGACTATCTGGGACTACAAGCACCTGTCACTGTGCCCAGCAGGAAGAGATTCTTCAAAGCATTTACAAATTTAACAAATGTCTACTTAAAACCTACTGTGTGCAAGCATTCTTCTAGGTGCTAGGGATTCAGCAGAGAACAAAGCCAATTCTCCTCTTTCAGAGATTATGTTACAATATGACAAAGACTACCTAGAAATTTTTATTTCTTTTTAGCTTCTTTAAATTCTCCAAAGTCAGTGGTGCCCAACCAAGGGCCCACTTTGTTTGTGGCTTGAAGGACCATAATGCCAATTAAGTAGGCAGGGTGACATTGCCAAAAGTTCTGATTCTCTACAATGTCAACCTGTGTGACACAAAATGCACATAGGGTCCCGGCTTAGAGGCATTTGTTCTAATATAACCAGGTGCTGGGGGTGTTGTTTCTTCTTGAATTCTTTTTCATTCTGCTGAAACACTTTAAGAATGGTTTTCACGAAGAGTATGTGGCTAAGCTCTTTTAAGTCTACATTTCTTTTACTCCCCTCATCCTCCAACCCACCTCACTGATATAATTAAACACTCATCTTTACAGGTAAAATTACATACGCCACTCTTCTCCACCCTCCTCAACCCAAAAATAAGATTTTAAATTTGAATGACTGATTCTCCTTTCTCTGTAGGTAATTTGTCTTTTACTCAGAAAGCTTTTAAGATTTTCTCTTTATCCTATTTTTTGTTTTGTTTTGTTTTGAGATGGAGTCTTACTCGGTTGCCTAGGCTGCAGTGCAGTGGTGCTATCTCGGCTCACTGCAACTTCGCCTCCTAGGTTAAAGCTATTCTCCTGCCTCAGCCAACTGACTAGCTGGGATTACAGGCTCCTGCCAGCACACCTGGCTAATTTTAATATTTTTAGTAGAGATGGGGTTTCACCATGTTGGCCAGGCTAGTATCAAACTCCTGACCTCAAGTGATCTGCCCACCTCGGCCTCCCAAAGTGCTGGGATTACAGGCATGAGCCACTGAGCAGGGCCTTTAATTTTTTTGAGAGACAGCCTTATGTTGCCCAAGTTGTAGTGCAGTGGCACAATCACAGCTTACTGCAGCCTCAACTTCCCAGGCTCAAGCAATACTCCCATCTCAGCCTCCCAAGTAGCTGGGAATACTGACACTTGCCACCACTTGGTTAACTTTTAAATTTTTTGAAAGGGCCAGGTGTGGTGACTCATGCCTGTAATCCCAGAACCTTAGGAAGCCAAGGCAGGCAGATCGCTTGAGTCTGTAAGTTCCAGACCAACCAGGACAACATGGCAAAACCCTGCCTCTACTAAAAATAGAAAAAAAAAAATAGGCGTGTATGTTGACACATACCCGTAGTCACAGGTACTTGGAAGACTGAGGTGGAAGAATCACCTGATCTTGGGAAGTCGAGGCTGCAGTGAATTGTGATCGCACCACTGCACTCCAGCCTTGACAATGGGAGTGACACCCTGTCGTGTGCACGCACATACACAAACAAATTTGTAAACACAAGGTCTCACTATGTTGCCCAGGCTAGGCTTGAACTCCTGGGCTCATGCAATCCTCCTGCCTTGGCCTCCCCAAAGTGCTGGGATTACAGTCCATTCCATCTGAAAACACTTATCTGTTTTTATTAAACATTTCTCCTTTTGATTATTGTTTTCTATATTCTTTTAACACTCTTTTAGAGAAATACTGGAGCACCTCTCTATCAATTTTTCCCATTCTGTATTTTCATCTCTATTGCTGCACATTCGAAATTTTTCTCCAATCTGAAGTTTCAGATCATCAACTGGATCTAAAACATGCCATTTTATTAATCGGGTTACTCAGGTTTTAAAATTCTGATAATTATGTTTCTAATTTCCAAAAACACTTTCTGGTTTTCTGTACTTTTTGCACAGGAATCCTTCCTAATGATACATATTACAATTTTGCTTTATATTTTTAATTATCTTCCATTCTCTGAATTGCTACTTCTTTTAATGGGTTTGAACTGGTTATTCATTCATCAAGCTTGATTTTATTCAAATATATCAAGAATATGTTTTCAAATTTAATACAAATACTAACTAGCATGGATTTCTCCTACACTTTGAAGCTTCACCAATACCCTTCACTCTAAAACAGAGGGCTTGACATTCCAAGTTTTATATAAGCAGACAGGATATGACAGGTTGGCTCCTCCACAGGAAGAGTCTTGCTGGCTGGTAAAGCAAGCTGAGGAACTCCTCTTGCCAAAATAATCAGTCAATAAAAAATATCTAGCAATGAAAAGAGATGAAATTAGCTTTTTTAAGTCCTTGTTTGTTGTCATAATCACGCTCAAGAATGTAAAGAAAAACATGAACACAGAAAGGAAATGAACGAAAGATACAGTAACTATAGATCTCAATGTAAATTTTAGTTAAAATCTCCCTGAAACTTGGGGAAGGCAGGTTAGTATAACCCTTCTAAACTTATTATTCAAACTTGTTGTAACCAAGTTAGATCCTTTACCTGATCCTGGACTGGATTCTCTACTAGAAGAAATAAGCAACTCCATGGATCATCAGACAGAATATTATGATTATGCAAGATGTACCCTTATTCTTTCCTATAGGAAAAAAACACCATAGTTTTCTGGGGAAAAAAGTCATAGGTATGGAATTTATTCTCAAGTGGTTCAAAAAGAACCATAAAGCAAATGGGAAGCATGTTAATAATAAGTGAATCTGGATAAAAGGTATGAATGTTTCACATATTCTTATTCCCCGAAAAAAGTTTTTTATTTTTATTTTTAGTTTTATTTATTTATTTATTTTGAGACAGAATTTCACTCTTATTGCCCAAGCTGGAGTGCAATGGCACAATCTTGGCTCACTGCAACCTCCGCCACTCGGGTTCAAGCGATTCTCCTACCTCAGCCTCCTGAGTAGCCACGATTACAGGTGCGTGCTACCACACCTGGCTAACTTTTTGTATTTTTAGTAGAAATGGGGTTTCATCATGTGAGGTTGGTCTTGAACTCCTGACCTCAGGTGATCCACATGCGTTGGCCTCCCAAAGTGCTGGGATTATAGGCATGAGCCACCATACCCAGCCTTCTCCAAAAAGTTTATTTACAACCAAAAAGAGGAAGCAAAAGTATAGTTACCAATATTTTTGCATTTAACTATAGTTTTTAACTCTTCTAATCTATTACCTCAGCACCAATATATTTGACCATTTTCCTAATGATGAACATTTGAACTGTTCCCATTTTTTTTTTTAACTATTGATTGCTACTAACATTCCTATACATGTTTACTGAGTATTTGGGAAGTTTCTATTAGATAGGTATTCCAGAAAAGAACTGCTGAATTATAAGGTAGATGTATGTTCAACTTTACAGGAAAATACAATACTGCTTCTTGAAGTGACTTTATCAATTTCTACTCCCATTTGCAACTGTGTAAGAAGTCTTGTTGATCTATAATCTTTCTAATACTTGATACTGTCAAATTTAATTTTGTCAAGTGAATGGATATAAAATATTCTCACAGTAGTCCTGACCCGTATTTCCCTCATTTTTAGAAAGCCTTTATATTCTTATTAGCTACATGTTTTTCCTCTCATTAAATGCTTATTCACATCTTTGACTATTTTTCTATTAGGTTATCTTTTCTTAAATTAATTCACAGAAATTCTTACATATTTAAATATATATGTATATATATTTAAATATATTCACTTATTTTAGAGATGAGTTCTCACTGTGCTACTCAGGCTGGTCTGAAACTCCTGGGCTGAAGCAATCCTCCTGCCTCAGCCTCCTGAGCAGCTGTGAATACAGGCATGCAACACCACACCACACCAGCTTACCTACTCTTGACAGGAATCTTTAGTCAGTTATGTTCAAATTTATTTTAGTCTTTTAAAAAACATGGCTTCTTCTGTTTTGTTTTGTTTTGTTCGACCGAGTCTAGCTCTGTTACCCAGGCTAGAGTGCAGTGACGCAATCTCAGCTCACTGCAATCTACACGTCCGGGGTTCAAGCAATTCTCCTGCCTCAGCTTCCCAAGTAGCTGAGACTACAGGTGCACACCACCACACCTGGCTAATTTTTGTGTTTTTAGTAGAGACAGAGTTTCACCAAATTGGCCAGGCTGGTATCAAATTCCTGACCTCAAGCGATCCTCGCGTCTGGGCCTCCCAAAATGTTGGGATTACAGACGTGAGCCACCACACCCAGCCAGGCCTCTTAAACTTTCTTTAAAGCATCTTTTGATAAACAGATTTTAATCTAACCAAATTTACCAATCTCTTAAAATTAGTGCTGCCTGTGTCTTGTTTAAGAAACCCAACCTTTACCCAAGGTCTCCAAGATATGTACCTGGGGATACAGTACATCCACATACCAGAAGCTTTGAGAAATTTCAGCTAAATACATGACAGATGAGTCTATATTAAAACCGGACACTAATAATGACTTGCAAATACTTTTATTAAAAAAAAAATAGAGGCATAAGTAGAAAAAAAAATCCTAGCAAAATACCACTAATTTGTTCTTTTCAATGAAATCAAGAAGGACCTACAATAGACAAGCAGCACATCCTCCCTTCATCACTGAAATGACAAAAGTATTTGAAAGCACTTATGCTGGGAAGCCCAAATGTAAGCACAAGTGTAACAAAGAGAAAATCTACAAATGAAAATCTACAAATTCTGCCTGTACAAGGGCTAAAAGCACAAAGAAGAAGCTGGACAAAAACACACGGTACCATATACACTAACCAGCTAACAAGCAAGGAAAACTGGTTCCTAACATAGCAGTTTCAAACTTAAGAATTTCTTAAGTCAAATGCCTAGCACAACTCATTATACTGGCTTTCCCTGTAAAATCTCCGCAGGCTGGTGAATCACTTAACTGGTAAAATCAACTTACAGCATGACTCTCCCATCTCTACATTTGCAGAGGAAAAGGTATAAGCAACTAGCACCCAGTAATGGAAGAAATGGGGTGAGGGAAGGTAAAAGTAGCCATTTTGAAGCAAATAACTGAACGATCCTCTTCCTGGTTCAATGATTAAATGGAGAAAGCCCAAAGAGAGTACTGAAGCCTCCCCTCAACCACGAGAGTCCGGATGAGAGGCTGCCAGGGCTTAGGCATGGGGGAAGGATGGAAAAATAAAAGCCAAGTATGTAAGGGAGGGTTTTGGGGATGATGAAACTGTTCTGTATCCTAACTGACACGGTGGTTACACAAATCTACATGTTAAAATTCATAGAGTTGTACATGCCTCAAAAATGAATTTTACTGTATGATTTAAAAATATACATATTTTATGTATACACAAATTCTTACAGGAGCCTCATTTACATCACCCCCAAATGGGAAACACCCCAAATATCCTTCAAATGATAAATGTAATAAACACAGTGGTCCATCCACATAATAAAAAACTAGTAATAAAAAGGAACAAAGAATTGAGCTATACAATGACATAGATGAATTGCAAAGATACCACACTGAGTAAAAGATACAAGTCTTAAAAGATGATATAGTACATAATTCCAATTACAACAATATGGAAAATGTCTTATAGGGACAAAGAACCAATCAGTGGTTCAGTAATAAGAGGGAGAGAGAGGGCTTGACTAAAAACAGACAGGTCAAGGAAATTTACAATTTTATTACATGTAATTTTTTAGAAGAAAAAAGATATAAAATACATTTCTAAAAATAAGTACAGAAAGCAAACATTAGTTTTAAACACAGTCCTTTGTGCACAATAAAATTAAGATGAACTCTAGGATCAAGGGATTCCATTAAGAAAACTGAGTTAGGAGGGAGAGCTGAATGTGCTAACAGAAGCAAACAAATACTATCACTGAAGAATGCAAAACCTCAAAAATCACAGAAACAACACAAATCAAATGCACATGAAAAATAAGACAGCAGGAAAATTCAAATCATCCAAATGAAGAGAAAAAGAATCAAGAACCAACAGCACTCAAAGACAAAGATTCAACATTATTTGTTGACATTAATGGAAAAAAGTGGCCTGCAGACAAAGAATTAAAGAAAACAATATTCAGCCGGGCGCGGTGGCTCACGCCTGTAATCCCAGCACTTTGGGAGGCTGAGGCGGGTGGATCACGAGGTCAAGAGATCAAGACCATCCTGGCCAACATGGTGAAACCCCGTCTCTACTAAAAACACAAAAAAATTAGCTGGGCGTGGTGGCACACGCCTGTAGTCCCAGCTACTCGGGAGGCTGAGGCAGGAGAATTGCTTGAACCCGGGAGGTGGAGGTTGCAGTAAGCCAAGATCGAGCCACTGCACTCCAGCCTGGCGCCTGGTGACAGAGTGAGACTCTGTCTCAAAAAACAGTAAGAAAAATATTTTGTGCACACACCAGAAAAACGGCCATTTACATACAAAAAAACATAGGCTGGCCTCAGACTTTTCCATAATATAAAACCATATAACTATAAAGCAAACCTATTTATAGTACTTTAAGTGAAAAGGCTGTAGACTAGAAGGAATTCTATACCCAGCTAAATGGTTGTTTACATATTCTGACCAAAGACATTTTATGGATCTGAAAGGCCAATAAATAGTTAAATGAGATTCAAAATTGAGCTGTCAAAGGTGTGTTAGGCATTAAAAAGGATGGCAGTAATCTGACAAAAGAAAAACGTTAGCCAAATTAAATTTAAAGGAGATTAATTGAGCAAGGAATGTGATCCACGAATCAGAGCCAGCCAGAGTAGGCTCTGACACTCCAGCGCAGCCCTGTGGTGGAAAATTTATGGACAGAAAAAGGAAAGTGATGAACAGAAAAAAGAAAGTGATGTACAGAAAACGGAAGTGAGGTAAACAGCTAGACTGCTTACAGGTTGGCATTTGCCTTATTTGAACAGCTGGCTACATTTGATTCAGCCAAAACCCGGTGATTGGTACACAAAAATAGGCTACGGTCTGTTTACACCTCCACTTGTTATAGTTCGCCATGTACAGAATAGCCTTTAGGCTGGACTTTAAGGAGGCAGCTTTAGGATAAACTTGATTTAACAAAACAATGAAACAATATAAGCGTAAAACTGAAGTTTAAATCACTGTTGTGTATATGGCTACAATATACATCATAATATAGCTACAATATATACCTGTCATAAAAAGTTTCTTAAACAGCTACATAATATTACATAACAAATACATTATAACAAACCTAGGATTAAATTTTCAGGTTGGGTAGGGAAAAAAAAGACACACAAGGCTAGTGGTGGATGAAAGGAAAAGTTGGTTATTTCCTTGCCATGTATCTTTTCTCCTAAGTAATCTCATCCCAGTTCCATGCTATTAACTGTTTAAGAACAAAAGGCCCCCAAATCTGTGACTCCCACATCTAATTGCCTAATCAGAGATTTTGCTGCCTATATTTCTAAAAGGTATCTTAAAATCATACAACCCAAAAATTAAGTCTTAACTTGCATACCACCTTTCATGACCCAAATCATTTCTCCTGATGCGCTATTTGTAATGATGGTTACAATATGACCACTTACATGACTGCTAAACTGAAAAATTCAGTAGCTACTTTTGATCCCATTTCTCTTATTTCCCACATTTAAGTGGGAGAAAACACAATTTAGCAACCCATCTAAAAAGTTTCAGCAGAGTCTGAAAGTCATTTGTACTAATTTCTCCAAAACAAAGTTTCTAACAATTCAACACAGCAATCAATCACCAGCACCAGAATCACCTGAGGTGTTTATATTCAAAAAAAATAAATACAGTACAAGGGCCTTTATCAAATATGTCAAGGGATGGGTCTCAAGAGTCTGCAATTCCAATAAACACCCCAATTAATACTTATGTGCCTTAAGGTTTGGAAATTACTGCTCTAAGGTCATTATTCCAACACCTTCTTCCCCCGCCCCCACCCCTGCCAGGAATGCTGAGGTACTTCCCTCTGCTGCACACAACCAAGACGACAAGATATTTAGCTTCACACACAGAAACAAATCACTGATATTTTACATACAGAGAGTTAAGTTACCTCTTTATCTTAATGTCTACATAGGAACAGGCATTCCATTAGAACATCTTTTTCATAGTAACAAGCATTATTTATTGGAGGAGCTTCTAACTTTACTAAATTAGAACTACTAAGTTTCAAAAGAAATTTAAATGTATCCCCTATGGAAAAGCCCATATATTTTCTCTTTCTACCTAATATAGGACCCCTATATTATGTTACAGTTTGGAACAGAAAAGAGTCCCCACTCGGCCTTATTCTTATGGCTCCTGTGATCAAAGTCTGACCAATATTTGGGGAGCTGATCCCCATACGGGCCACTCAATAGGATATCTTAAAAAAAAGAAAAAAAAAAAAAAAAAAAAAAAA
>NW_016107688.1:1318634-1325343 GCF_001604975.1 Cebus imitator | reverse complement strand
CTTGAGCTCAGGAGACCAGCCTGGGCAACATGGCAAAATCCCCATCTATAAAAAAAAAACAAAAATTAGCGAGGCGTGGATCGCTTGAGCCCAGGAGAAAAAGGCTGCAGTGAGTCATGTTCACACCAGTACACGCCAGCCCGGGCAAGAGAGACCCTTTCTCAAAAAAATAAGATATAAAATAAATAAAAATTGTTTCAAGTGCCAGGTTCAGTGGCACATGTCTGTAGTCCCAGCTACCTGGGAGTCTGAGGCAGGCGGATTGCTGGGGGCTCAGAATTTGAGGCTGTATGCCATGATTGCACTGGTGAATAGCCACTGCACTCCAGCCTGGGCAACACGGCACAACGTCATCTCAAAAATAAAAAAGTTGTTTGGTTCAAACTCTCAATACATTTTCTCCTATGTTAGTATGATTAATAATATTAATAATTAGAGCCCCTGGTTAGCTCATAAAGTCTGTTTAATTACAAATGCCAAAATACCAGCTTTGATAAACATCGAGGCCCAATGGTCTTTTTCATCTAGGGAGTATGAAGAATGAGCAAGAGGCAAATTCAGTGTAAGAGTTACCCTGGGGAAGGAAAGCAGAAATGGTTCGTATATGGCACACACAGACACCTTCAAGTGTGTTTGTAGGATTAAGTAGTTGGTTTATTTCACAGAAAGTTCTTAAACTCGGCATACTAAGAGGCATTAAAGAATACCCATCCATGCACCCCACCGGCAATACAAAGACCCCAGACAAAACAATTACTATATTCTTACCCTACGCATGGCTTCCTCCTCTTCTTGACGCTTTTCGTAATGTGCAAAGTCATCAAAGATTGAGGTGGTATGCTTGAAAGTAGCAATTATTTTAAGCACTTGCTTAGCTTTTTCTAGGGGTACCTCTTGAGTGTCCCTTGAATTGGTAACCGGTTTGTTGTCATTATTTTCTAAGCGAATATGCCGTAACTGGTTATTGGGAACATCTTTGACAAAGATCCATTTAACTTCAAATTTGCCCTTCCACTTATCCTGAGACCAGACACCAGCATACGCATTATAGTCCACAACAGACTTCATTTCAGCCATTCCACAAAAATGTCCACTGCCATTCACACTGAAGAGTAAATAGAGTGGGCCTTTCCCATTCAGAGAACGGTAAGCTGCATCCAAACGCTTATTACCATGCTCAGTACTACACCAGATAGAGTATTTAATGGAACGATGTATGTCATCCTCAGAGTAGCTTTTAATTATAAACACACGTCCATTCTTCAGATTCCAATCAAAGTCTTTGGGATTATAGTTGTTTATGGCCTTTAGCTTTTCCAGCACAGGATGCACTTCTACACTAGAAGGTGAAGCACTGACAGGTACAACACCTAAACCAAAGTTTTCACTGCCCGCTCCATTGTTCTGGTTGAAGCCTGCTCCCCTGTTCCGAGGAGCTACCCAGCGATTCTGCAGCTGCTGCTGTTGAGGCTGCACTTGGTGAGGCTGGGCCTGTGGCTGAGGTCCTTGTTGCTGCTGTGGTTGTGGTGGTTGAGGCTGCTGTTGAGGCAGTTGGCTTTGCACCAATGGTGGTGGTTGAATTAATGGCTGAGGCTGCTGGATTATAGTTTGAGGAGGCAGAACTGGTTGGGTTGGTGGAGCCTTTACCACTGACCCTTTTTCATCCCAAGTTCCAATATTCATGTTGTGTTTTATAGGAGGTGGTGGAACAGCAGAACCCCCAATTCCCACATTGCCCTTGGGTTTAAGTTTCGGTTGAGGTTTGGCAGGCTTTCTGGCAATCGCAGCCCAGGAGGTTGGTTTAGGTGCTGCACTACTAACTGGGGGCACACTATTGGCTGCAATGCTAGTCATACCACTGCTGCTCAAAGCTGTACCTACAGTTTTTGTCACTGCAGCTGTCAAGTCACCACCAATTTTCAGTCCAGTCATGCCTTGCTCAATACTGCTAATGCCAGGCACCTTACTCAAAGTATCATTGCCAAATCCAGCCTGTCCATCAGTAATAGCTCTCCCAAGAGAACTAGGTGGATAGCCATAACTGCTACTATAAGCAGAACTTTGTGTTGATTGTCCCTGAGATCCACTTGTCCCCCATGTAGAGAAATCAGCATTACCAGGAAAAAAGTTAAATCCATGTTGACCAAGAAATGGAGGGGTATTTCCTAATGCCCCAGGTTGACTAAACACACCATCTGGTATATAGTGATGTTCTCCATTACTCATTTGTCCATAGGTTGTCAGATATGGCATAGGCTGGTCTCCAGCCGTGGACCACGCTGCTTCCCCAAGAGAATATGGAAATCCAATGGATGGAGCATAGTAACTAGGCATGTATGGATCTGACATTGGTGGATAGCTGTTACTCTGCAAAACAAAATATCATAATCAGTAGCGAAATGTCCCCTTAAGAGGGCAAAAAAAAGACATCTGAAAGACTGAAATCAAAAAGTTATAAGTAAATGAAAAAAAGATGTACCTATTCTAGATAAAAAAATTAAAATTTCAAATTTGATTTTATCAACAGAAAAATTTGCTGATGAGTATTCACATCTCTAAATATTTCTTACAAAATAACATATAGGGCTTTTTTCAGGGACAAGTGGGGGTATGAGTATTACTTTTGTTTGAAGAGCCAGGTCCTCTGGCACAAATTTAAAAATACCATAATTTCTACAGAAGGCTAATATATAAACTTCGTGAACACAAAATTGCCATTTACATAGCCTTCTGTACTTTAACCAATCAATGTATTCAATCACTTACATGCAAGGATTAAATAAACTAGAAAACTCTGTCAAATAACAGAGGAATTAAATTGCAGCTTATCTATATGATAGGGCCAGTTCAGCCATTAGATTTTGTACTTCCATTATGGAAAAAGTGGAGAAATGCTCACATTCTGAGAAGATTCAAGATGTCTATAGCATGATCCAAATTTCTTTCTGTTTTGCTTTGCCTTGTTCATTTCAAAAAAGAAATAAAACAAATTCCTTATCATAGTTTCTTATTGGTGGAATAACAGACATTTTTTTCTTTATACTCACCTTTCCCCCAAATCTGACATAATAAACCTATATTATAGACATTTTTTAATTGATAAATAGTTCATGTGAATTTTCCAGAATTATTGCAATTAAATCACCCTTCATTATACCCATCATTTAGTGAAGTGCCAAAAATCACGGCATCAAATTTCATTAAGGGAAAAAAAGGCTGGGCGTAGTGGCTCATGCCTGTAATCCAAGCACTTTGGAGGCCAAGGTGGGTGGATCACCTGAGGTCAGGAGTTCAAGACCAGCCTGACCAACATGGTGAAACCCCGTCTTAAAATAAATAAATAAATAAATATTTTTAAAAAAAAAGAAAAAAGAAAACAAAGCTCAAATGTGTTACTAGACAATATAAAAAGAAAATACTGTAAAGTATTTTAAATACTTATTTCCTTTGAATTAAGTTTCTTATGCAAAAAAAAAGTCTAAAGCTAGATTTTCGATTTTTGATTTAGGTGTGCTTTTATTCTTCTTTATTTTTGAAACAGTCTCACTCTGTGACTCAAGCAGAAATGCAGCAGCGCAATCTCAGCTCACTGCAACATCCAACACCTGAGGCTCAAGCAATCCTCCCACCTCAGCTCCCAGAGTAACTGAGACAACAGGTGTTCACCACCATACCCGCTAATTTTTTGTATTTTCTGTAGAGATGGGGGTTTCACCATGCTGCCCAGGCTGGTCTTGAACTCCTGGGCTCAAGCAATCTTCCTGCCTCAGCCACCAAAATGTGATTTAGTTGTGATTTTAAAGCACTGTACAGAGCTTCACAATCTGTAGAATTATGCAAAGTGAAAAAAATTCACTAATATTGTCAGTATAACTGGTATTACCTTTCAAGGGTCAATACCATTTTGAAGGTTGATTATTTAATTTATACAGACATTCTTTTTTTTTTTTGAGACAGAGTTTCACTCATGTTACCCAGGCTGGAGTGCAATGGTGCGATCTCGGCTCACCGCAACCTCCACCTCCTGGGTTCAGGCAATTCTCCTGCCTCAGCCTCCTGAGTAGCTGGGATTACAGGCACGCACCACCATGCCCAGCTATATTTTTTTTTAGTAGAGATGGGGTTTCACCATGTTGACCAGGATGGCCTCGATCTCTTGACCTCGTGATCCACCCGCCTCGGCCTCCCAAAGTGCTGGGATTATAGGCTTGAGCCACCGCGCCTGGCCTAATTTATACAGACATTCTTATTCAAAGTTCCTAGGAGTAAAGTTCTTAACCCATTTCTTCTATTGTTACACACTTGCCACTATTTCGTGGCTGCTTTTCCATTCATGAATGTGTGACAATAACATCATAGATCCTAACTGGAACTAATTTTAAATAAACTATTTTTGAAAAGGCTTATCACTGAAAACAGATACTTTATTACTAAGCTACTTGTTTTACTATTAAGTTACCCGTGGTATACCTATCCAACTCTTGTGACTATCGACTGTCTGTAAGAAAGTTAACTTAACATAATTCTCTTTGGAAATGATTCTCTGATATGACTAAAATAACTTAAGAACTAAATATAATGTAACAGAGGTTACATTTAAATTAATAATTCTGTCAAAGCCAGTAAAGCTTGGACTTAAAAACCAAAAAACTCACCTCTCACTTTTTAAAAGAAAATCACAAAACCATTTTTCAAATACACTGGATGTTAAGTGTATTTTACAGTACAGTCCTTGGCAGACTATGTTGCTTTTTTATTTGTATCAATTTTTATTGTTGTATTGTTATTTGTTTTTCCAACACAATCAGCCCTTCCTACCATTGGGTTCTACATCTGTGGATTTAACCATTCACAGATTGAAAATAGCTGGGCAAAAGAAATGAATAGTTCCATCTGTATTGAACACGTACAGACATTTTGTCATTATTACCTAAACAATACAGTATAACCATATACATAACATTTTACACTGTATTCGGTATTATAAGTAACCCAGAGATGATATAAAGTATACAGGAGGATGCGCATAGGTTACATGCAACTACTATACCACTTTATATAAGGTTCTTGAGCATCCGCAGATTTCGTTATCCATAGGGGTTCTGAAACCAATCTCCCACAGATACCTAGAAATGACTGAATTTTTGATCCACAACTGACTGAATCCATAAATGTAGGCACTGCAAATACAGAGGGCTGACTGTATTTAAAATTGGAAAATTCATGTGTTACTATATACTCACAGAACGCATTCTTCAGCTATATTGGATAATTAGTAACTACAATTGCAAATATAGTCAAAGAATGCCCACAATATTCACATTAAAGAAATTAACAGCATTTTAAAAACTGCAACAGTAGCATCTCACAGAAATCAACACTGAAAGCACGGACTGCTATATTTAAATACATCTATAAGGAAAAGCCCGAGGGAGTTCAAATACTCCAACAATAGTGGTTTTTTTTTTGTTTTTTTTGTTTTTTGAGACGGAGTTTCACTCTTGCTACCCAGGCTGGAGTGCAATGGCGCGATCTCGGCTCACCGCAACCTCCGCCTCCTGGGTTCAGGCAATTCTCCTGCCTCAACCTCCTGAGTAGCTGGGATTACAGGAACGCGCCACCATGCCCAGCTGATGTTTTTTGTATTTTTAGTAGAGACGGGGTTTCACCATGTTGACCAGGATGGCCTCGATCTCTTGACCTCGTGATCCACCCGCCTCGGCCTCCCAAAGTGCTAGGATTACAGGCGTGAGCCACCGCGCCCGGCCACCAACAATAGTTTTTAAAGAAAAAAATCTTGACAAGATTAATGAGTAAACTTTGGAAGCTATGAAGATGATACACACAAATGTATATAATCACTAAAGTATCTTCTAAAAATAAAAAGCACTCATAGTGCTTCATACTCACAAAGTCATTGTGATGCAAAACTCTCAAAAGTTTAATAAAAATGAGCAAAGTTCATCTAGTATAAATAAATGTATGTAACTGATTAAAAGATAAAATTGGGCCAGGCACGGTGGCTCACGCCTATAATCCCAGCACTTTGGGAGGCAGAGGCAGGCGAATCACCTGAGATCTGGAGTTCGAGACCAATCTGGCCAAAACGGTGAAACCCCATCTATATCAAAAATACAAAAATTACCCAGGCACGAAGACACACGCCTATAATCCCAGCTACTTGGGAGGTTAAGTAAAACAGAATCACTTGAACTCAGGAGGTGAAGGTTGCAGTGAGCTGAGATCACACCATTGCACTTCAGCCTGGGTGGCAAATGAGACTTTGTCTCAGAAAAAAATTTAAAAAGATAAAACTGTCTACTGTCTTCATCTTTTTCTAAACAGTTAAACATATCCTTTATTTATAATTTTAACTATTTATTCCACCTTTATCAAATGCATACATTGTAAAAAAAACTGATAAAAGACACTCATTCTATAAGAAAATCTATAGCTAAATGGAAGACAAATAATAAAGGGAAGTGGGTAAATCCAACACGGAGTAGGAGAGGTGGGCTGAATATGGAGGTAATTGGTTTCCAAGTTTTAATTTTGATTGTTGGCAATGAAATTCAGATTCAGTAGTCTTTATATGGACGTGGGGGTACAAAAGCAGAGCAAGTAGCAAGTTTTTATGTTAATTCTTTATAAAGTATCCACAAAATTATACTCAAAATTTATACTGAATATTCTTTTTTTTTTTTTTTTT
>NW_016107688.1:1283698-1318584 GCF_001604975.1 Cebus imitator | reverse complement strand
TTCAGGCAATTCTCCTGCCTCAGCCTCCTGAGTAGCTGGGATTACAGGCACGCACCACCATGCCCAGCTAATTTTTTGTATTTTTAGTAGAGATGGAGTTTCACCGTGTTGACCAGGATGGTCTCGATCACTTGACCTCGTGATCCACCCGCCTCGGCCTCCCAAAGTGGTGGGATTACAGGCGTGATATACTGAATATTCTTATTTCACCATGACAAATGCTTACACATCAAGTTACACATCAAGTTCTTAATTTGTCTACATCCATAGTGTAATTCATGGATCAGCAAACTAAGAGGCCAAGAAGTAAATCAAGACATGTTCAGTCTCTGTCACATATTTGGGTTTTTTTCTTTTAACAACTCTTTTAAAAGCTGTTAGCTTAAAGCCAGGCACAGTGGTTTGCGCTTGTAATCCCAGCTACTCAGGAGGCTGGAAAAGGAGTATCAATTGGGTCCAGGAGTTTGAGACCAGTGCACCAGAAACTATCTTATAAAAAAAAAAAAAAAAATTAGCCAGGGATGGTGATGCATGCTTGCAGTCTCAGTTATTTGGGAGGTGAAGTGGGAGGATCACTTGAGCCCAGGAGTTCAAGGCTGCAGTGAACTATGATCACACTACAGCACTCTAATGTGGGCTATAGAGCAAGACCCTCTTCTCTTAAAAAACAGTAACAACAAAAACCAAATCATTTTTCAAATTTATATGCACAAATTACATGGTATGCTTAACAGTCCCAATTAAAAGCTAAATTTTCCAATCAATTTAGTCATAAAATTATTCTGAAGAACTATAAAGAACGAATTTTAAGAATTAAGGACTGACATTTACTTTCAAAATTACAATAAACATTCCCTCAGATAATGAACACCATAAAAAAGAAGAAATATGCTGTCACAGAAGCAGAAAGGCAAACAACTTGTTTTAAAGTATCCTTGGGTCTCATACGAACTAGATCTAAGTATACAAAACAATTTAAATCAGTAGCCAAAGACATTAAACACCTTTTCCATGAAAAGATTTTTATTATTTATAATTGTAAAATCAGATAAATGAATTTAATTTTAAAAACATACTGTGTACATAGTTGAAATTTTAAAAAGTTAATTATTTCACCCATGTCAGTGTACAAGGACTTTACTAGTTATATAACTTTAAATCTGTCAATAACTTCTTAAGTTCTTTCGCCAATAAATCCAGTTTTCACTAATGTGTTATAATAGTACTATTTAAAAGGTCCAAACATTTTTAATTTTCTAACTAGGTAATTAGGAGTAACTTAAATTCTCACACAACTTACCTTTAAGATTCCAGATAATTTTCAATTTTTTTCTAGAATAAACCCAGCCTCTCAAAGTGTTGGGATAACGGGCGTGAGCCACCGCACTTGGCGGAAAATTCACATTTTAATTGGCACTGTTAAAGATGCCAATTAATTTATGCATATAAATTTGAAGAATAAATTGGAAAACTATGCATATATGGAGAAAATGAAAAACGTACTAAAATTTTAACCTAGATTTTTGAAACTGAAAGGACAAGCAACCAAATCTGACTACAGAATTGAACAGTTTGAACAGTAGAGTTACAGGGAAGATTTGTGGGATCCAGGATTATTTATAGGACTATGGAGAGTGATGGTTATGTTCAACCTCATCTACCTCTTGTTTACTTTCCATTAACCACCCCTTCCTATCTGCTGACCTACATTTCTAGCAAACACTGGAAAAGAAGAAATACATGGGAAAGAAAAAAACTTTTTTCTTTTTTTTTTAATAACAGAGATGGGTTTCTCCATGTTGGCCAGGTGGGTCTCGAACTCCTGACCTCAGGTGATCCGCCCACCTGAGCCTCCCTAAGTGCTGGGATTACCGTGCCCGGCAGAAAAAAACTTTTATGATCTTAACAAATTTACTTGAGGTCAGGAGTTCAAGACTAGCCTGGCCAACATGGTGAAACTCCATCTCTACCAAAAATACAAAAATTAGCCAGGCGTGGTGACATGTGCCTGTAATCCCAACTACTTGAAAGGCAGAAGCAGAAGAATCATTTAAGCCCAGGAGGCAGAGGTTAGAATGAACCGAGACCATGCCACTGCACTCCAGCCTGGGCAACAAAACAAGACTCTGTCTCAAAAAAAAAATTTTTTTTTTTAAAGACGGGTTTTCACCATTTTGGTCAGGCTGGTCTCAAACTCCTGACCTCAGGTGATCCGCCTGCCTCAGCCTCCCAAAGTGCTGAGATTACAGATGTGAGCCACCATGCCCAGCATCAAAAATTTTTTTAAAAATCTAAATTTTCCAGTCAAATTAATCATAAAATTACTCCAAAGAACTACAGAACTGATTTTAAGACCTGAAGTTCTTGAGCATTTTTTGCTTTTTAAAAGCAAAACAAAAACAGTTTCATTACAGAATGTTCTCCCTAAAAAACTGGTTAATACTGAAAAATTCATTTTTTAAATTTATTTCTACCAGTGGCGTATTTTTAATAACAGGCAGAAATGGATGCAGAAATGGCATACAGATACTTAATACCACTGTTCTTTGATGTTTAAATTGAAATTATTCTTGTACACAAATACGCAAGGCCACCAGTTATTTAATTTGATAAAATTGTCCATGTCTACAATACAGATGCAACTGTATTTATAAAGCAAGTATGTTTATAAAGGCCTTAATTATATTCCTAACATCATCAAGGTATGTTAAAACTTTCAATAATTACCAATGAATTCAAACTGGAATATCGTAAAGAAAATACATTTGACCCCAAATTGCAGGCAATTTCAGGCAACTAATCTCCCCTCCAAATATACAAATTTCTAGCTAATTAAGCCTTTTAATTAGCTTAAGCTATGAAGACATAGCAGTGACATTAAAAAATTAAATTCCTTCAACACACGTACACAAAATCTAACCATAATAAATACACATAATGGTCACCTGCAAATCTTTATTTTCTATTTCATAACCTAGTTTCAGGTGCCTATACTTTCTGAAGGAGAACTCTGCTGTGCCATAAACTTGCAACTGCTACTCACTACTCACTACTATGCAGATACACAAGAATTAATACATGTTGTGGTGAATCTCATTAAATAATCTATTTGAAAAATCAATTAGTACTTATAAGCTTAATTTCCTAAAATCTGAAACTGTCAGAAGACTTACCTGATTTGTCTGGCTACTTAAGTATGGCTCAAAATCATCATCATTTACAGCATCTTTTTGATGAATCGAACCGTTTTGTACTGAAACTAAAAAATATGTTTGTATTAGAAATGTTACAGTTATCTTTATGAAACTCACAGTGCAAACTAATGTTTTTTAGCATTTTTCATGCCCAAAAAAAAAAAAAATCAGAAAAATAATACTGAGTTACTTTCTTTTTAAGGACCCTCTTAAGGATAAACTCTATTTTAGATACAAATATTTATGTGCCACAAAAACTTAGAAGTCTTTTGATATATAAGCCCAAGATCACATGGCTTGTGTTTACAAGCCATACATACACTTCCCCTTATCAAAAACTTTAAGTAAATATCCCAATTTCAACTCTATAGTGAGTAAACTCTTACATAAGGATGTTGAAAAGAGTTCCCTAATGCTATATTTGAATCTAAAATAACTAATTCAAGTAGTGTTGTAGGCAACAAAAAAGATTTCTGAATGTTCTCTACCTTTGTTTAAATCTCCAAATTATTTAATCTAATAAATAGTGAAATAACTATTTTTGATCTAATGTTACAATAAGCATCTTAAATGTCTCCAGTACAGTTTAGGCTATAATTAACTTGAAACAATTCACAATGAACAGACTTACAATTATGAAATATCTAAATAGGGCTTTAATTCTAACCCCCCAAAAATGAAGACTTTCACATGAAACTATAAATAAAATTAAGACACAAAAGATTTACATAGTTATTTTTGCAACACATGAGAAAACAAGTCAGAGAATAATTTTGTTCAAAGGTCATCTCCATAAACACTTTAAAGTTGTTACCCTCTGGATGCTGTTTCACAGTGCTTCTGAGCACACTCCAGAAGTAAGGTGCTGAATTTGTATCTCAAGTCCACCACTGAGGAGATGATCTCCAGTTAGGGATTTAACCTTTCTAACCCTTGACTGTTTCTCCGTTCCAGAAGATTATTAATCGTGCCTATCTCATCTCACCTGAATATTAAATGGCAGCGCTAAATAATCTTAGATATTATCCCATTATGTATTACAAGATCCAAATAGGACAAAAATGACTTTTGATCCATTTAAACAGAAGTGTTACTAGACTAATATTTGATGGGGTGGCACTATGTAAATATACTATTCTATATGGCGGTCCACAAATTAGAAACCAAGAACTCACTATCTAAAGATTTACTGCTCAAAGATGATAAAACATCACCAAATTTTATGAAGTTGGGGGGGGGGTGATGGGTTTAAGTTGTATGCCTCTGTAATATCGTAACATTTTTATTATCCCTAAATTTTCCCATGAGTGTAGAGCACCTAAAATGTAGTATGAGTTAACAGTGGCTTGGGAGCAAATATATGCAAAATCCCTTAATATTCTGCCATCCAACAGGTAGCAAAGAACACTCAAAGATATAATACTACTGTGTGAAGCCTTCAAAGTAGACTTCTTATACCACGTTGCCCCTCAGAAGCCACAAGAGCAACCTGAAGGTCAACTTGATCCTGGCTCCATTAAGGTAATTTACGTCTGATAAGGACTGCATCAGAACTAGGGTTCAGCTAAATGTGCTACACGGAATTTAAATATGTAATAGCCACTAGAAACCAAAATAAAGAGGGTGCCTTAGGTTGTTACTTCTAGTGCCATTTTAAGGCTTGGTTAATCATTTCAGACCAAGAGATTCTGACATACCTGTTCCTCTGACACTGGCTTTACTGCTCCTAAATCAAAGGTAGTTCATGCATGGTCTATTACTTCTTGAAAAAAATTCTTCAATATTACACTTGTACATATAGTCAATGTTTGAAACAGCTAGCAATTTAAAAATTACGACTATCTCTCGTATCCACCAGGTTCTCAAAAATCTAGTTCATACAAATACAAAACAGGCCAGGCCAGGAGCTCAAGGCCAGGCCTGGGAAAAAAAGGGAGATCCCACCTCTACGAAAAATGTTTAGAAACTAGCCAGGTATGGTGTCATGTGCCTGCAGTCCTAATTACTCAGGAGTCTAAGAAGGATCACTTGAGCCCATGCATTCCAGGTTACACTGAGCTATGATTATGCCGCTGCACACCAGCCCAGGCTATAGAGCAAGGCCCTGTCTCTTATTTACAAAAAAAAAAAAAAAAAAAGTACTTACTTAAAATTTATCTGAATATATATTATACCATTATTCTTACTTATTTCTTCTGTTCTATTCTTTCTCTTCTAAGAGGCTGGGCCTGAGAACAACTTATGCACTATTATAAATACAGTCCACAGTCATTTTTAAATGATGCATTAATGTCTACAAAGTCTTAAGAGTACAAGTCAATTTACTTAAATTAAAAAATGTTTAATTAAAAGTACTTCACATATACTGACAACCAATTTGCATTAAACTCCAAATAAAATAGTCATTAGCCCTTATAAGTTTCGCAAGTGTATCTTTAAAAAAACTGTCTTAAAGACGTTAGCTTTTGAATATTACTTAACGACAAGCTAACATCTTGAAGTCTAAAATCCATTAAATAGAAATGAAATCCAAGCTAGTTCCATAGTCTGTAGAAGTTCTTCAGGGAAAAAGGAACAGATGACTTACATGATTCTTCGCCTGTTTCCTCTGCTCTATGAAACAGAGTCAAATCAAGATAGAACATGGGCCTTAGGAGCCAGGTGATTCTTTGCTCTGGTCCTGACTACATCAAGTTAGGAAAGTCAACAGATCTGTGCATCATGTTTCCCCACCTACAAAAACAGTGACAATACCATATACCCTCTATCTCCTTACAAGAATGTTGTGCGGATAAAATGAAGCCTAAAATAATGACAGTAAAGTGCTTTGAAATCATTTCTCGGGAGGATGAGGAAAGAATACAACAGAATCTTGCCAAAATATACAAGGCATTTTCCACTACTTTTCTGAAAATTAAAACTTGGCCAAATTTAACCTATATAGTTGTATAAAACAATGCACATGCCTCTCTGTTGGAAGAGAGTTGAGAGGAGGAAAAACAAATCCTGTTCCACGAGTTTGCTATTTATAAACTAAGGAAGACGAGAAAGGAGGCAGTAAGGCCTAAGACTACAAGTATGGCATCTGACACTTCCATCCATAGTACTCACAAGTAAAAGTACAGCACACCTTTACTTCACTAAGCAAAAATTCTACTTGTTAATAAAAAAAAAAAAAATGAAGTCAGTGTTAAAATTTTGAACCAAAAGACAAATAAATCTCCTTAAATTTCTACTATCCTTTCGTACTACTCTTGCCATGGATAATAAGGAGTTCTGATATTTAACATAAGGACAATCAATTAATAAAGAATGTGAATTCATAAAACAAACCTAGAATTATTACTTATTCTACAAAAACATTTTTGCCTTATCAAAGACACTTATTTAGAATCCCATTTGCCTTCTGTAATGAATTAAGTCATCAAGGATATATAGAAAATCAGAGACACTCAAACTAGGTGTTAGGCTAATGCTACCAACTAAAAACAATTCAGAAAAGAAACACAGAATCTCTGAAATTAGAGTAAGTTGACTGAAAAGGATTATTTGTTCAAAACTTTGACACCAACTTCTCAAGGACATACTAGTTTTCGTAAGCTTGATAAGTTCTGAATTCAAGATTACTCATATTTAGAATACTGAGCTTGTAGTCCAAGAAAAATAACTTCATAAAAGTAAACAGAATTGTAAAATAATTTTACTAGCTAGAATCAATCTAAGGCAGAAGAGTTTTTCTCAAATACACACATAGCTACTTATATCAGGTTCACTGGTGGTGTTGCTTTTGCCTTGTAATTCTCCCTGCAGAGGCATAAAAATTCAAGTAATGTGTATGTGTATTTGTGCACATCTGCCATTTTCAAGGAACTTAAATAATTAGCTATATTTTCAGGTCAGTAGCAGTTTTCCCCTCCTGCCAAGGCTCTATGCAAGGGAGCTTTCCTGCACCTTAAAAATAGAGTAAGTGTGGAAGGTGAAAAGATATCCAGCAAATGTAATTGCTACCAGAGGGATGAACTATTGTAATTACAAGAATCCTCACAACACACCATAGGAATGACTAGACTTATTACTTTCATTTTATAGAGGGGAGATTCTGACGAAGAAGTAGAATGTTCACAAGCTCACTTGGCAAGTCAGTAGCCAAAAGCAGTATTAGAACTCAGGACTCTAAGAAATCCCAATCCATCATTCTAACTTCGGATGAAATTACTGAACAATAAGGAGGAAAGAAAGAATTTCTTAAGAATAAAGAACTATCAAAACAAACACTTTGTGTATGTGTCTGAATACACCTAACAGAAGTGATACTGATGGAAAAAAAATTTTTAAGTAACCCAAAAATACTTATTTACAAACAGTGGATATATTATGCAGTTTATAGACAAATCTAACATCAAAGATGCCACCAGTGCCTACCTAAGTGAAATGACCACTCATAAATCAAACTTACTTTACTCACAATGCTGTAGAGGCTCTATTTTGTTTTATCAAACCAGTTAAGTACTTCATAGAACTTGTGTACTTACCTTAAAGCAGGTAACACAAAACATTTAGCATTTCAAATAGCTTTGCAAAGTGCCACCTCCCCACAGATCTAGGATAAAATAATTTATGCTAGGCAATAACGACCACAATTTCACATCTCCAAGTCTATATACTTTCTAATGGGTAGACGATCAAAAAAAGAAATTAATGGATCATTCTTTTTAAAATTCAAATTTTTAAAAACATTTAAAATAAATCAATATCCAATTTTATTTCAGGTTAACGCTTACAACACACAAAAAAATTCTAGAAATGAAATGTTAAAAATGAAAATGTCTAAATGTTTATATACTGCAAGAAAATATTTTTAATAAAAAAAAAACAATAAATTTGTTACCTAATATGGTGCTATGTAGCTAGTATGTACAAATTCTACAATTCAAAGGAAATTAACTAATCTACATATCCAAAACTTATTATTTTAAATTAACCAAATTTGCAATAGCAAATAAATACCCTAACAAGAATTTAAAGGGCACGAAAGACAATCTACAGCTAAAAGGCTATTACAGATCTTAATTTCTAACACTGTGTTACTGAAATCAACAGAAAGCGTAATTCTAGTGTAATTTCAAGCATTACAAAATGTTATAAATATGTAATTTGCTCTGATGTTATTTAATTGGCACTATCCCAAGAAAGCAGTTATTGTTCTATACTTAACTAAATGTCACATGACTAATGTCATAATGTTTCAGTCAGCTGACTGCACTGTTCCATATTAATAAATACAAAACACACTTTTAAAAAAACACTTTGTTTTCAATGGCACATTCACAAATCATAAAATCTTGGAAGAAATGTCACAAATTATTTTCTTCTCAGTCCTTTATAAAATACTATCTTGAGTCACACCTTGCAATCAGGACTACACAGCAAGATGGCATACCTACTTAGTTCTAATTTCTCTCATGTTGTTGCCTCATTACAACTGACTTGAATAGAATCAGTGATTAATAGTACAATTTTCATTCATGTGATGGAATATTATGTATAGTTCCATTTTCCAGTGTAACCCAGACATGTCAAACAAAATGTCCACTTTAAGAAGCCACTTGTCTACATATATACGTGGAAATTTTTGTGGCATTAGTTACATAACACAGATAAACTGGAAAACTGAAGAAATATCACTAGGTTCACACCAATACCTGCTCAACTGACATACACCTAAGAAAACTATTTCTTGTACTACTTTAGTTTCTATAAAGTGGCTTCAAAGGAGCAAACTACCAAAGTCCTAGATACAGCTTGGCTACCTTAGCCATGAGTATTGTCTCTAATCCTACATTTTTTCCCAAGAGGGAGCAAAAACAAACAAAAAGCCCTCACAGAGTTTAAAAGTTACATCAAGGCAACATTGAGCAGTAAGAAAAAAAAATTCCAAACTCACCCTTATTTCCTTGCCCTTTAGGTCTCTGTGTAGCAAGACGAAAGATGCGGTAAAAAAGAGAAAAAGGAAGAGAGAAAGAGTGTTAATCAAAAACATTATCAAAGACAAGTTATTTTAGACTATCCGCGTAGGAGTAAAAACCCACCATATCCTCCACAGCCACCAATTTCCCAACCACCCCCAGCCTTTAAACCTCCCACCCGCCACTTGAAATCCGTCTCCCAGAGCTCGACCGCTCTCAGCCCCATGTCTGTCGCCCTCAGGATGTGTCCTAAGGCCCCTAAGAGCGGTCCTTGCTCCCACACACCGCGGCACCGCGCCCGCCCGCCCGCAGGCTTCGGGGCCAGGGCGCACGCCCCGGCCCAGGCAGCTGCACCGCGGCAACTTGCGCCGGGGCACCGTTATGGGGCCGGCAGCGGCGGCGACGGGGAGGAGCCGAAGCCCCGCGCGAGGGTGGAGTTCCGGGGCTCGGGCCTTTGCCGAGCCTGCGGCCTCTGCTCCCTCACCTGATCCACGCTAGTGGCTGACATTCTTCACCGCAACCCGAGAGCCGCCGCCGCCGCTGCCTGGGCCTCTCCCCGTGCACTCACAGCAGTTGGCTGTCGCCCTTGGCCGAGTGATTGTTCCAGCCGCCGCCGCTGCCGCCGCTCGCTGAGAGCCCAAAATGAGGGCCTCGCGCTCGGGAGTCGGAGGAAGAGGCCCGTCTTTTCCGCTTGCACGCTCCTCTTCCCCCTCTCGCTCTCCGCTTCTCGGGTCCACAATGGCGGACAGACTCCCTAGTCTCACTTCCGCTCCGAGCCTCCCTGACCTTCCGCTCTCCACTCTGACGTCCTCGCTCACCTCGCTCTTCCTCCCCCACCCTCCCGCCACCGACCTTGGCTCCGCCTCCGCACCTCTACGTCACCGTAGACGGGACCCGCGCTGACTGCCCATGGGCGCATGCGTCGGGGAGAGAGCGGTTGGGGTGCGCGCGAGCGCCTACCTCCTGCGTCGCTTCTCCGCCGTCCTGCTGTCCTGCTCCGAGGCAACAGAGCTCGGGCAGAGAGGCGTCAGCTGGAAGGCTGGTTAGAGCCGGATTTTGTCTCACTCTGCGCAGGAAGATGGCCGAGGCGGTGGCTGGCAGAGATGGTAGAGCTTGGCTGAAGGCCCGGCGGCCGGCGGCGCCCTTCTGTAGGCGGACTGGACCGAGTCAGGGAAGATCCCGCAGAGCGGGCCGGGCCCAGCGGGAGCCTACGGAGGCTGCCAGAAGCCGCGGGCACAGCTAGCTGACTCATCAGCCCTCGGGACACAGTTGCTGCGTCCCTACAAGCCTGCACGGGCAGCAAAAGTGGCGGGTTCGAGCTGTGGTACTCAGACATGCCCAAGCAGACGGGAGCACCGGCGCGGGTTCAGCCTCTCCAAACGCAGTGCAGCTGTAATCTCTTGAGTCAGAGTTCGCCGCCCAATTCATGGATTTGTGCTTTGAACCCGCTCTGATTTTTCGAATGAATAAAGCTGTTTGGGATACTTAAGTGTAGTTGCGAATGTCTTTTCGGCCCTAAAAAGAGGGAACGTTTCCATCGAAAAAGTTACTTTTCCACGTATTGGCAAAGCCAAAGGATGCCAATTTGCCAACATGTTGACATTTTTATTGAAGTGTCTGCAATAAAGGCAAAGATTGCTTGTCTTTCAGTGATACGCACTCCATGGAAGGAAATAATTTAAATGACCAAACACTTTCTATACTTCAAAACCATCAAATAAGTGATCATTTAGAAAGTATAATTGTAGAATCATAAGATTAATGTTGTAGTTTACAGTGGAACAGTATTTTAGAACCACTGAATAATAGAAAAACTTGAGAGACCACTTTTCGTGTAAATCACCAAGAGGCATTTTTAAGTTCTAGTCAGCCAGTTTCCCTTGCCCTCCCATTCATTGCCACAGGTCCCAACCTGAGCACCCTTGCATTTCCGAAGACTCCCCACGCCCTTTCTGCTGTTGCTTTCAATGTCTCCCATCCTTCACTCCCAAACAGACCATTTTAGTTTTAATGAGTTTGCTGGTACATGCTATGAGCCAGGAACTTGAGAGAATATTCAAGAGGAGGCTTATGAAATCTTGCAAGCCTTCACTTTGATCCTTAGTATCATGGCTTTGGAACCCAATCAATCCGAGTCTGAATTCTAAGTGGAGCAAGAATTAGTGGTATAACGTTGGTAAAGGCACTGAAACTTTCTATGCCTTAGCTTCCTCATGGGTAAAATTAGGTCCTATGTGTACAGTTCCTGATGCAAGAGTAAGCTTTCAACAAACTGTGGCTATATACAGCTAGTGAATCGCTTCTTTGCTAAAAGTTTCCCAGAAATAGTAATTGCTTACATTTATTGAGAAGACAATTATATGCCAAGCACTGTGATAATCATTTTAATTCCCACAGCATCCTTGTAGAAGTGCCATTATAAAAATTGACACAGTGAGGTTAGGAAACATGCCACAAATAACACAACTAGTCACTATGAGAGTCAGGATTTGAACTCAGGCAGTTTGGCTCCCAAGTTCCTACTCTAATAACTACCATACAATATTGCCTAATGGCATAATGTTATGAGCTTCTGTTCTCTTTCATTTCTTCTCAACAAACTTCTTCCTTCTTGATGACTTTTCTTCCTAGCAATGAGGTCTGAACTTGCTGAATGTAGTGCTAACTACCCTCAGATATAAACTTGTTTAATTTAATTTACAGACTTTTGAAGTGCATGTGGGGACTACCTAAAACCATCTCCAACTCCTCCAGGAGTATATTAGATGAAGACATACCCGAGACTGAGAAGAAAAAGAGTTTTAATTGGACTTACAGTTCCACATGGCTGGGGAGGTCTCAGAATCATGGCAGGAGGCAAAGGCACTTCGTAACATGGCAGCAAGAGAAAATGAAGAAGCAAAGTTGGGAAACCCCTGATAAACCCATCAGATCTCGTGAGACTTAATTCACTATCATGAGTCTTAACTCATTTTAGCATTAACCCAAAAGTGTACAATCCAAAGTCTCATCTGAGACAAGGCAAGTCCCTTCAGCCTATGAGCCTATAAAATCAAAAGCAAGCTAGCTACTTGCTAGATACAATGGGGGTACAGGTATTGGGTAAATACAGCCATTCCAAATGGGAGAAATTGGCCAAAACAAAGGGGTTACAGGACCCATGCAAAGGGCAGTCAAATTTTAAAGCTCCAAAATTATCCCCTTCAACTCCCAGTCTCACATCTAGGTCAGGCTGATGCAAGAGGTGGGTTCCCATGGTCTTTGGCAAGGAGGGTGGAGAGGATATTTTGAAAAATGCTGCCATAGAACCTAGATTCTAGATAAAAATGCACTCTTGCCTGGCCCGATGGCTCATGCCTATAATCCCAGCACTTTGGGAGGCCAAGGCGGGAGGATCGCCTGAGATTGCGAGTTTGAGACCAGTCTGACCAACATGGAGAAATCCTGTCTCTATTAAAAATACAAAATTAGCTAGGTGTGTGGCACATGTCTGTAACCCCAGCTACTTGGGGAGGCTGAGGCAGGAGAATTGTTTGAACCCGGGAGGTGGAGGTTGCAGAGAGCTGATATAGCGCCATTGCACTACATCCTGGGTAACAAGGGCAAAATTCCATCTCAAAAAAAAAAAAAAAAGAAAAAGAAAGCACTATCCTACAGAGCTTTTAGGGTATGTCAGCCTCCTGGAGCACACAGCACAGCGCAAAGTTGAGGGCAGGCTGGATTTAAGGCCCATTTTCCCTCAGACAACCTTGGCGTTTGTGTATGTGTGTGTGCATTGTTGTTGTTTGTTGTTCTGTTGTTTAATTATAGAGACATGGTCTTGCTATGTTGCCCAGGCTAGTCTCCAAGTCCTAGGCTCAAGGGATCCTCCCACCTCGGCCTCCCAAAGTGCTGAAATTATAGACAGTGAAGTTCCATTCTGCACAAGTGTAACTTCCATATGATTACTTGTATCAATTCAAATTAGGTTCAGCTACAAGTGGTATCAAGTTCAAGACAGGAGCTGAAGATAGAAATCTCTTTTTCTCATTCAGCAGCAGTCTTGAGACAGTCCAGACTTGAGTTGTCATTGTTTCAGATATCCAGATTTCTTCTAGTCTGTTGCTCCACTATCCTCATTATGATATCTCTACCTGTGGTCCTTGATGGCTGCTCAGATTCCAGCAATCATAATCATATACCCACCAGCAGAAAAACAAGTTTAAGAAAGCACATCACTCTCCTTTAAGGACATGTTGTCGAAATTGCATTTTCCATTGGTATTAGTCTGTTTTTGCATCGCTATAAAGGTATATCCAAAACTGGGAAACTTATAAAGAAAAGAGGTTTAGTTGACTAACAGTTCTGCCGGCTATTCAAGAAGCATGGTGCCAGCATCTGCTTGGCTTCTGGTGAGGCCTCAGAAAGCTTACAATCATGGCAGAAGGCAAAGGGGGAGCTCGCTTACACATAGTGAGAATGGATGCAAGAGTGAGGTGGGGAAGGTGCCATACACTTTTAAACAACCATATCTCCTGTAAACTCAGAGAAAGAACACACTCATCACCAAGGGGATGGTGCTAAACCGTTCATGAAAGATCTGTTCCAATGATCCAAATGCTTCTCCCCCTTCAACATTGGAGATTAATCATGAAATTTGCAGAGGACAAACATCACTATATCACCATTTCTGACTACTTCCTACTAACTAAAACATAGTTTCTTACAAGTACTTAGTTAAGTGAAAGCTGGAAAATATATTCTGAGGGGCCATGTGTTCAGTTAAAAATTAGGGAGCTTAACACTAAAAAAGAAGAGGAAAGTGGATGGAGAGATACTTAGTAATAAACTCTGTGCCTAGTAATTTCCCAAATTCGCTTTGTTAACTAGCAGCATTTAAACATATCTTTGCATATTACCAGTGTTAAAGCCAAAATTTCTAAGGCTTTCTGTCATCTTTAAATAACACAATATGTGAACTAAGTGTAGAAAATTCAACTTGAGGATCGATTGATGAATTTTTAAAGGAGGTATCCGTAAATATCGCCCTTAAGGTGAAACCATGAATACCTTAGAAGGACACTGAATAAAGTAAAAAATCAGTCAATCAATCTGCTTTGAAACAGAAAAACCGAAACTTTTCCATTCATTCTTACCGCAGGGAAATTTACAGTGACAAGAAAAAGGCAGCAGAAAACATCAAGTAAGCTTAAGATTTGCTTAAAGCAATTTCCTAAAACCATTTCCTTGGGACTAGCAGCAACATCTTCTACAATCAAATGCAGATTCTCAGGACCCTACCCTTGTTTACAGAATCAGAAGCTCTAGGGTTGGGAGCAAAAGTCCTTATTTTTTAAAAGCAGACAGACGAGGTGGCTCATGCCTATAATTCCAGCTTTTTTGGGAGGCAGAGGTGGGTGGATCACCTGAGGTCAGGAGTTCTAGACCAGCCTGACCAACATGGAGAAACCCCATCTCTATTAAAAATACAAAATTAGCTGGGTGTGGTGGTGCATGCCTATAATCCCAGCTACTCGGGAGGCTGAGGCAGGAGAATCTCTTGAACCCCAGGAGGTGGAGGTTGCAGTCAGCCAAGATAGCATCATTGCACTCCAGCCTGGGCAACAAGAGCGAACCTCCATCTCAAAGAAAAAACAAAACAAAACAAAAAACCTGTATTTTGAAATAATTTTAAATTTACAGAAGTATTGCAAAGAAAGTTCCTGTGTATTTTTCACTCAGCTTTTCCTAGTTTTCACATCTCACACAACATCGTAATCATACCAAAATATGGGCTTTGAAAAAATTATAATTTACATGGATACAATACTTTCAATATTGATACAATATGATTAACTATACACTACTTAGGGTTCCTCAGTTTTCCCACGAATATTTTTTTCTTCTCTTCTAGATTATCATATTACATTTCAATGTCATATCTCCTTAATCTCCTCCAATTTGTCAGCTTCCTGGTCTTTTCTCGTAGTTAGACTGGCATGAGTGGGGCAGGAGAGGGCTCTTCCCCTACCCACTAGGAATGTCGGGTGACGGTTTGGCAATTATCACATTGCCTCTCTAAAAATGAAAATTGGCAGCTGGTTCCAGGAAGAGGCCATTTCCTGATGGTCGGCACCTATTGCACTAAAATGTTAATTGAATGCAGACACCAGGGAGAAGCAACTTCCCAGGCATATTCATTAAAAGACAAAATGGTGGAATATGATGTCTTGGGGCACTCCACTGGAAAAGGGAAAAAAGCTTCAGATGGGCGTGCATACAGGCTGGGCAAGGTGTCTCATGCCTGTAATTCCAGCACATTGGGAGGCCGAGGCAGGTGGATCACTTGAGGTCAGGAGTTCAAGTCCAACCTGGTCAACATGGCAAAACCTCATCTCTACTAAAAATACAAAAATTAGCCAGTGTGGTGATGCATGTGTGATATTGTGCTGGCCTAGAGCCAGAACCAGAGCAAAACTATTTTATAAAATGCAAAACTGTTTTTAGATAAGTTGAAATGGCTGCCCCATTCTCCTTACAATAACTACTGTCCTTGGCCTCTGTAAATAGAACTGTTAGTTTGTTCTTCAAAACTATGTAAAGCTGTTTACCTTTTCTTATCAGTAACTGCCAGAATTGCTAGCCTTTGCTTACCGGCAATTGCCAGACTAAGCAGCCCAAGCTAGTTCCATCCTGGCTCCTGTGGCTTCTAATAAGTAACTAAGGTCTGTGATTTCCACCTTAACCAGATAATGTGTAAACAAATGTTTATCTTGACTTCTGTAAACCACTTAAGTAACAAACGGAATGACAAAAGTCCCCATCCCTTGGAATGTCCGGAGACCCCCACCCTCATCTCTGCCCAGGAGGTAATTTACAGAATCCACTAGCCCTCGGAATGTCTGAAGCCTTTTCATCCCCATCCCTGCCCCTCACCCCCACTCCCAAGGTGGTTTTTCGGGTATAAAAAATCGTGGCACCCTCCTGTTGCCGCCACAGGTTGGAGAGACGTGAGTCCTCTGTGGTTGCCGGCATAATAAATGACCCTGCAATCTGGCATACTTTTGTCTTGTGATAACTTTCTACACTCGGTCAAATACAACACATGCCTGTAATCCCAGCTTCTCAGGAGGCTGAGGTAGAAGAATCACCCTGGGAGGCAGAGGTTGCAGTGAGCCAAGATCATGCCACTGCCCTCCAGCCTGGGTGACAGAGTGAGACCCTGTCTCAAAAAAAAAGATGAGCATGCATACAGCTTCCTAAACACACTGCGCATGCTCACTTCCCAAGGGTTAGGAAGGCACTACGCATGCAGGTGGCCTAAGGAAGAATCACAGGAAAGGGGTGAGCCTATAAAGTCCTAGGATCAAGGTTAAACATCACACTCGACCTAGGTGCCCAGTTAGGATTCTTCAAGTGTACCTTCATTTCTTTCCTGTTCCAAAACATTTTTCTTTCTTTCTTTCTTTAAACTGGAGTGCAGTGGCCCGATTTCCCCTCACTGCAACCTTTGCCTCCTGGGCTCAGCTGATTCTTCTGTCTCAGCCTCTTGATTAGCTGGGACTACAGGTAAGTGCCACTATGCCCCACTAATTTTTTTTTTTTTTTTCAAAAAGAGACGTTGTTTTGCCATATTTGCTAAACTGTAATCTCAGCTGATCCATCCACCACCCACCACCCACCTCCGTGTCCCAGAGTGCTGAGATTACAGGCATGAGCCACACCCCCCAGCTCTGCTCTAAGCCTTTTCAAATAAAATTTCACTCCTGTTCTGAAGCTTGCCTTAGTCTCTCTCTTTTTTTTTTTCTTGAGATGGAGTTCGCTCTTGTTACCCAGGCTGGAGTGCAATGGCGTGATCCCGGCTCACCGCAACCTCTGCCTCCTGGGTTCAAGCAATTCTTCTGGCTCAGCCTCCTGAGTAGCTGGGACTACAGGCACGCGCCACCATGCCCAACTAATTTTTGTATTTTTAGTAGAGACGGGGTTTCACTATGTTGACCACGATGGTCTCTATTTCTTGACCTCATGATCCACCCACCTCGGCCTCCCAAAGTGCTGGGATTATAGGCGTGAGCCACCGCGCCCAGCCACTTGACTCAGTCTCTTTTTCTGCCTTACGTCCCTTGATTGAATTCTTCCTTCTGAGGAAACAAGAATTGAGGTTGCTGCAGACCTGTGTGGATTCACCACTGGCAACTAGGATACCTTCCACCAGTAACAGAAATGCTTTTAACTTTTCCCCATTCACTATGATATTGGCCGTGGGTTTGTCATAGATGGCTTTTATTACTTTGATATTCCTTCTTTAGTTTCTTAATACACTTGCTTTCACTTTACTCTGTCAGCCTGCTTTTGAACTATTTCTGGCATGAAGCCAAGAACCCACTAATCCTCCCAGGCTGAGCCTCAATTTGTGAGTTCACCTTGCCACAGGAGGACAGTACCACAAGGAGACATGCCTTTCTCATCACATCATATATCAGACACGACATCAGTATGTATATATTGGTGATGTTCCTCTGATCATTTGGTTAAGATGATGTCTGCCAGATTTTTCCATGGCAAAGTTAGTATTTTTTCCTTAAGATGAGTCATTAAATCCAGCCCACACTTAAAAGGAAGAGAATTAAAACTCCGCCCCTTTGGTGAGAGAGTACTTAAATACATTATTTAAAATTCATATTTAAGATTCATATGTAAGTAAGGCTTGCCCCTTCTCCCCCATTTATTTATTCTTTCTTTTCTTTTCTTTTTCTTTTTTTTTTTTTGAGACGGAGTTTCACTCATGCTACCCAGGCTGGAGTGCAATGGCACGATCTCGGCTCACCGCAACCTCCGCCTCCTGGGTTCAGGCAATTCTCCTGCCTCAGCCTCCTGAGTAGCTGGGATTACAGGCACGCGCCACCATGCCCAGCTAATGTTTTGTATTTTTAGTAGAGACGGGGTTTCACCATGTTGACCAGGATGGTCTTGATCTCTTGGCCTTGTGATCCACCCGCCTCGGCCTCCCAAAGTGCTGGGATTATAGGCTTGAGCCACCGCGCCCGGCCTTCTTTTCTTTTCTTTTCTTTTTTTTTTTTTTTTGAGACAGAGTCTCACTCTGTCACCCAGGCTGGAGTGCAGTGAAGTGATCTCTGCTCATTGCAACCTCCATCTCCCAGGTTCAAGCAATTCTCCTGCCTCAACCTCCTGAGTAACTGGGAGTACATGCACCTGCCATCATGCCCAGCTAATTTTTGTATTTTTAGTAGAGATAGGTTTTCACCATGTTGGCCAGGGTGGAACTCCTGGCCTCAAGGGATCCATCCGCCTTGGCCTCCCAAAGTGCTGGGATTACAAACATCAGCCACCACCCCCAGCCTCCCCGATTTATTTATACTACTATGGACTATGAACCCAAAATGTGTGAGACAGGTCTTACTCTACTTAAAAAGTTTATTGGCCAGGAGTGGTGGCTCATGCCTGTAATCTCAGCACTTTGGGAGGCCGAGGCGGGAGGATCACCTGAGGTCAGGAGTTCAAGACCAGCCTGGCCAACATGGTGAAACCCTGTCTTTAAGAAAAAAAAAAGTTTATTTTGTCAAGGTTAAGGACACATCCATGACACAGCCTCAAGAGATCCTGATGACATGTGCCCAAAGTGGTTAGGGCACAGCTTGGTTTTATACATTTTAGAGGGACATGAGACATTGATCAATATATGTAAGATGCACATTGGTTCAGTCTAGAAAGGTGGGACAACTGGAAGTGGGGAGGGGGCTTCCAGATCATAGTGATGAGGAAGTACCCTCTCCCCCCGAGCATCTAAGGCCATTTCCCCTTTAGCCTTCTATATTGCATCTCAAAAGGAGAAGTTAAAAGTCAGCCAGAGGAGGGACCAGTTGGAGCTGCTGTTCAGGCCTAAAGGATTAAACCCTCTTCTGCTAACCACAATCCTATCTATAGATCATGGACAAGGTATGGAGAAATTTTCCCAGGAAGGCATTGTTCTTGCTCAACTGCTCAGACCCCCACCAAGTCACGTACCCAGCAGTCTCGACCCTCTCACATGTGCACCTCTCAGACTGTAAGCCTTTAAAAGGGCCAAGGTTTTCTTTGTCGGAGAGCTCAGTTGTTGAGGCATCTATGCCGTGACAGCTCCGGGTTGAATAAAATTACCACTTCCTTCTCTCTTCGGTGTTCGAGAGGTTTGTTTGCGGCTCTCTTGCTTCATTATTTGGTTCCCTGAGCAGGAAGCAAGTTTCGGTTAGCGGACAGCCGGCACAGCAGCCCACGTGGTTTTGCCTTGCCCTGCGGCGCATCCCCGCGGGGGACTCCAGCCCACTTGGGTGACGCAAGTCCTGAGCACTCTCCCAGGTAGGCATGGCGCCAGTGGAATGCGTCGCCAGAGCAAAGCAGGGTAGGCCCCCCCAGCGGATCCACCCAGTGGCTGAACACGGAGAAGGAACTGGTGGCTGCAGTGTCCAGATGACAGAAACAGCAGGACTGGTCCTGGGAAACTTGCCCACTTTCCTTAGGTGGAAGCGTGGTCTGATCAACCACATGTGCCGGATTTGGCACTTTTGAACTCCCCCCCCCCCCTCTCTCTCTCTCTCTCTGTAACTAAACTTGAAAATCCTGCTTTTGGTTTTGGGTAGTGGGAGGTGTATAATTGTGTGAGTGATTGGAGGGGTCCATTTGGACTCACCAGCCCTGAAATGTGGGAGTGGCAAGTCCGTTAAAGGAAACTGTAAGCTCTGAGTGAATTGTGAGGCCAGCTGGGATTAGGGGTGACCCGCATAGGGCTAGAAGGAGGTGCACTTGCAATCTAGGCATTGTAGGGGGAACAACGAAAGCTCCAACACCGAGCTGCATCTGAAACACTCCTGAGAGGGAGACTGTCCTACTGGCCTGAAGAGAAAGTGAAAGAGAGTGTATGGCACTGTGCAGGGCAGGAGAAACTGAGGGTGGAGTAAGACTCTGTTTACTGCCTGTGAGTGCTGTTTTCTGTGCAAAAAAAAAACATGGGTCACACTCATAGAAAGACTACCCCTCTGGGGACCATGCTGAAAAATTTCAAGAAGGGATTTAGCAGAGATTACGGAGTGACTATGACACCAGGAAAGCCGAGGACCTTATGTGAGGTAGACTGGCCAGCATTTGGGGTGGATTGGCCCTCAGAGGGAAGCTTAGACAGGTCTCTTGTCTCCAAAGTATGGCTTAAGGTTACACGCAAGCCAGGACACCTTGATCAATTTCCATATATAGATTCATGGCTGCAGCTAGTTCTAAACCCACTACAGTGGCTAAGAGGACAGACAGCAACTGTACTGATGGCAAAGGGCAGACAGCCAGGGAAAAACCCTGATCCACCCACCTAGGGACACAGACTCCTAAGGTCCTGACAGATCCAATGGCAGAAAAGCCTTTGCCAATGATACCTCCTCCTTATCAGGAGGAAGAAGGCCTTGCCCTTGGGCCTGAAACCTCAGCACCTCTGGTAGAATTGCACACCCCTAAATCACCCATGGTAGAAAAGAAAGAATTCAGAGGGACTCCTCCCATACCCACCCACCTCCTGGGAGGAACTCCCCCCCTAGCAGCCTGTCTGTGACCCAAGGCAGGGGTGCAGATGCCTTTAAGAGAGCAGAGGTATATGGGAGTGGATGAGGATGGCCACACTGTGAAAAGATGTTTTCACGTACCTGCCGTTCACCTCAGCTGACCTTATCAACTGGAAAAATAGCACCCTGACTTATACCAAGATGCCACAAGCTCTCATTGACCTACTGCAAACTATTGTCCAGACTCGTAACCCCACTTGGGCTGACTGCCACCAGCTGCCTATGTATCTTTTTAACACTGAGGAAGGGTGGAGAGTACTCCAAGCTGCTTCCAAATGGTTGGAGGAGTATGTTACAGCAGATTACCAGAACCCCAAGAGTATGTCAGGGCCCAGCTGCTGGGGACTGACCCCCAGTGGGATCCAAATACCCCAGAGGGCATGCAAAGGTTAATCCGGTACAGAGAGGCCTTCCTGGAAGGATTGAAAAAGAGAGCACAGAAAGCTACAAACATCAATAAAGTCTTTGAGGTTATTCAAGGGAAAGAGGAAAGCCCAGCACAGTTCTATGAAAGGCTATGAGAAGCTTATCGTATGTATACTCCTTTCAATCCTGAGTCCCGAAAACCAACACATGGTGAATATGGCATTAGTGAGTGTGCAGAAGACATTGGGAGAAAGCTACAGAAGTAGGCAGGAAATTTTGTGAACAGAGATGCAGTAAGCTGTAAAGAAAGTCATAGAGAAAACAAGTGTCAAGCTCAACAAAGCACCGACTTGATAGCTGCCACTATTAGAAGAGCACCCCCAAAACGGCGTGGAAAGGGGCGCTCCTGGAAGGCTACTCAGTATAATCGCCAGCGCCTGCAGCATAACCAGTGTGTTTACTGTAAGGAAGTGGGACACTGGAAGGACAAGTGCCCCCAGTTGAGAGGAAAACAGGGAGATCTTAAGCCTGAGGCTTCAGATGAAAGTGAAGGAGCTCTGTTCAACCTAGTGGAAGGGCCACTGGACTGAAGGGGACCGGGCTCAATTGCCCCCAAAGAGCCCATGGTCAGGATGACAGTGGAGGGCAAGGACATTGATTTATTGACGTTGACACCGGGGTGGAGCACTTGGTCCAGCAAGACAATAGACATAATTGGGGCAACTGGAATTTTGGAAAAGCAGGCTTTTTGCCTATCACGGACCTGTTTGGTGGGAGGCCGTGAGATTATACATGAGTTCTTGTACATGCCGGACTGTCCCCTATCCCTCTTGTGGAGAGACTTGCCAAGCAAACTCAGAGTTACTATCACCTTCACTGATAAGGGCTCCCGGCAGCTAAAACTGCCTCAGGCAGGGATTATCATGGCTCCTGCTGTCCCTCGGGAGGAGGAGTGGAGACTCTTCCTGACTGAACCAGGATGAGAATTAACCCCTACTCCAGCCAAGAGATGGCCACGGGTCTGGGCAGAGGACAACCCCCCAGGGCTGCAGTAAACCAAGCCCTGGTGGTTATCGAAGTAAAGCCAGGGGCATTACCCGTCAGACAGAGACAGTGCCCAGTCCCAAGGGAAGCTCTCGAAGCCATCCAAGTCTGTCTCAGACGCCTGAAGGCTTATGGAATTATAGTTCCTTCCCAGTCTCCATGGAACACCCCCTCCTGCCTGTTCCTAAACCAGGAACAAAAGACTAGAGGCCAATGTGGAACTTGCATTTGGTTAATCAGGCTACAGTGACTTTGCACCCATCTGTACCCAACCCGTACATGCTGTTGGGATTATTGCCAGTGGAGGATAGTTGGTTCACCTACTTGGACTTAAAGGATGCTTTCCTTAGTATTAGACTGGCTTCGTAGAGTCTGAAACTATTTGTTTTTCAATGAAAAATCCAGAAACAGGTGTAACCACCCAGCACACCTGGACCTGGCTACCCCAGGGGTTCAAGAACTCACCATTTTTGGGGAGGCACTAGCCAGTGACCTCCAGAAGTATCCTGCTAAGGACTTAGGCTGTATGTTGCTCCACTATGCTGATAACCTTTTATCGGGACACCCCACAGCAGTCGGGTGCAGAAAAGGAACAGATGCCTTACCTGGGCACCTGGAGGATTGTGGGTATAAAGAGTCTAAAAGAAAAGCCCAGATTTGCTGACAGCAAGTGTGATTATCTAGGGTTCACCATCCGGCAGGGAGAGCACAGCCTAGGAGCAGAGAGGAAACAAATCATTTGCAATCTGCCAGAACCCGAGACTGCGACTGCGAGGCAGTTGAGGGAGTTCCTGGGAGCTGAGGGTTTCTGTAGATTGTGGATTCCAAACTCTGCAGTACTGGCAAAACCCCTTTATGAAGTTAGGAAGGGGAACACAAGGAACCCTTTGAATGGGGATCCCAGGAGGGGCAGGCCTTTCAGGAACTGAAAGTGAAACTTGTCAGCCCCAGCTTTGGGGTTACCTGATTTAACAAAGCCCTTCACATTGTATGTGTCAGAAAGAGAAAAAATGGTAGTTGGAGTTCTAACAGAAACAGCAGGACCTTGGCCCAGGCCTGCAGCTATTTTATTTAGGAATACAATGGGAGGCAGGTTTGCCCTACAGCTTGACTTTTCCCTTTGGCTTAGTGAATCTGGGGTCCAAAGATATATTTTCCTTTCACAGGACTTGGAGATATTTGTTTTATCTTTGTTTTATTCCTTGGGTGATGATCCAGTGCAGTCATTACTTATTTTGTTGCTCAAATTATTCTTGTTTTAACCTTTTGAAGATTAGGTTGGTTCTTGTGTCCTTTTAACATGTCCCTAGCCACAATTTTTTTTTTTTTTTTGGTAGCACTTCACTTTCACCTTTGAGAATAACTTTCTTATTCACTGTCAGTTTGCTACAGGAAAATTTACAATGACAAAAAACAGTGGGTGTGGTGCTGTGGCTCATGCCTGTAATCCTAGCACTTTGGGAGGCCGAGGCAGGCAGATCTCTTCAGCTCAGGAATTTGAGACCAACCTGGGTTATGTGGTGAAATCCTATCTCCACAAAAAATGCAAAAATTAGCTGGGCATGGTGGCATGCACCTATAGTCCCAGCTGCCCGAGAGGCTAAGGTGGAACCATCACTTGAGCCCAGGAAGTTGAAGCTAAAGTGAGCTATGTTTGTGCCACTATACTCCAGCCTGGGCAACAAAGTGAGACCTTGTCTCAAAGAAAAGAAAAAAAAAAAAAAGAGGGCAGCAGGAATTATTTCCCGGAATAAGAGCATCAGCAACACAAGGGAGTTAATTGGAAATGCAGATTATCTAGGGTCCCATTCCATAGTTAGTAAATCAGAAATTTTGGTTGGGTCACAACAATTCGTTTTAACAAGCTCTGCTCATAATTCTGATGCACACTAAAGTTTTAGAAGCACTACTCTAAAATTTCCTCAAAGTTGCACCTTAAAAATCTATCCAGGCCGGGCACGGTGGCTCACGCCTGTAATCCCAGCACTTTGGGAGGCCAAGGCGGGCGGATCATGAGGTCAAGAGATCGAGATCATCCTGGCTAACATGGTGAAACCCTGTCTCTACTAAAAATACAAAAAGTAGCTGAGCGTAGTGGCGTGCGCCTGTAGTCCCACCTACTCCGGAGGCTGAGGCAGGAGAATTGCTTGAACCCGGGAGGCGGAGGTTGCTGTGAGCCAAAATTGCGCCACTGCACTCCAGCCTGGCACTTGGTGACAGAGCAGGACTCTGTCTCAAAAAAAAAAAAAAAAAAAAAAAAAAAAAAATCTATGCAAAGAACGACTTAATTCTGTTATTACCCCTGGTGAAAATATTTCTAAAGAACAGTTGGTTATTTGCATTAAAAATAATGCAGACAAAGAGATATGGAGAGATATTTTACCAAAGAGAATATGCAGATGGCATGTAAAAAGCATCAGTATATCCAACATCTTTAGCTATTAGAGAAAAGCAAATTAAAACCATGGTAAGATATCATTAACCACCTTTTAGAATGGTTAAAATAAAAAAAGAGTAAGAGCACCAAATGCTCGTGAAGTAGTAGAGAAACTATGTCACTTACGTGTCACTGATGGGATTGTAAACTGAGGCAGTCACTATGGACAGCTAACAATCTAATATAAAACTATATATACAACCATATGAACAAATTGTTGCACTTTGGGGCACTTATGAAGCAGTCATTGCAAAATTATAACTGAGACAGCGAAAGAGATCTGAACTAAACAAATCTATTTTGCTTCTAACCTCTCAGTTATGCTTGTTCATCCCTGGGCATAGGTTAAACTAACTTGGTGAGAAACTTACTTTATAGCTTAAAACAAAGATGACGATAAAAGCCCTTTCCCAAAACAAACCTCCTTCTTGTCTGGGGATTAGACTGCCTTTGCAGGACTAACAGATTAGTCACAAAATTAGAAATTATGGTTTCAGAGTCATGCAGCTGGAGGATAGCATCATTATTGTAAAACTTAAGATCAATGTTTGAGATATTTTGCAGCCCCTGCACTTCATGAATCAACTGGCATTGCCCAAGGTGTTTGAACCAGAAAGACTCCATCTTGAACAGGGACTGGGTAAAATAAGGCTGAGACCTACTGGGCTGCATTCCCAGGAGGTCAGGCAGTCTAAGCCACAGGATGAGATAGGAGGTCAGCACAAAGGACAGGTCATAAAGGCCTTGTTGATAAGAGGATGAGACAAAGAAACTGGTCAAAACCCACCAAAGCCAAGACGGTGACAAAAGTGACTGCTGATCATTCTCACTGCTCTTTTTATACTAATTATGATGCATTTGCATGCTAAAACACACTGCTACTGGTGCCATGACCGTTTACAAATGTCATGGCAGTGCCAGGAAGTTGCCCTATATAGTCAAAAAAGAGGAGGAACACTCAGTTTTGGATATTGCCCACCCTTTTCCTGGAGAACTCCTGAGTAATCCACCCCTGTTTAGCATAAAATCAAGAAATAGCAGCCCTTGGGGCTGCTCTGCCTACGGAGTAGCCATTCCTTATTCTTTTATTTTCTTCATAAACTTGCTTTCACTTTATGGATTAGCCTCAAATGGTTTCATGGGCAAGATCAAAGAACCCTTCGTTGGTGTCTGGATCAGGATCCCCTTCCAGTAACAGCACCACCCAGACTTTTGGCCAAAGGAACCCCAAAGAAACCTGGGGTTGGACACACCTCCTTATGCCCCCTCTTTAAACCCCCTCCTTAGACGTTCTCCTTATACTCCCTCCCTCCCTAACCACCATTAGGTTTTTGAAAAGACTCATTCCATCCTGCTATCAACCAGCTGCCTGATGCTGACCTTCCGTTTTGAAGTTTCAACAAAATAACCAACCAGCATTCTTTACTGATAGAGACCACTGACCTTGGTGTCGTTCTGGCCAGTCTACAGAGGATGCACAGTGAGGGTTTTTGTTTTCACTATTTTTATTAAGACAGGATCTCACCCTCTCACTCAGGCTGGAGTGCACTAAATGATAGTAGCTCACTGCAGCCTCCACCTCCCTGGTTCAGGCAATCCTTCCACCTCAGCCTCCCAAGTAGCTGGCATCACAGGCACGCCCCACTACACCCAGCTAGTTTTTTTTTTTTTTTTGTAGAGAGGATTTTGCCATGTTGCCAAGGCTGGTCTTGATCTCTTGGGCTCAAGCTATCCACCTGCCTCAGCCTCCCAAAGTGCTGGGATTACAGGCATGAGTCACTGTGCCCAACTCATTGAGACTGTGTCCTCTGCTTTACCTTTTGATGTCGGAGGGCCAAAAACTCTCCCCTCAGATTGTTATGGCCATGGTGTTTTTTAACAGGGGGCCCAGGAGAGGTGTGAAACTCAACTGCACGTGTGCATGTTTCTCCTTTCATAAATATTTATGACTCCTCTTGTCACTTATTGAATATGTATATTTTGCTACTTCATTTAGCATAAATTCATGTCTTATTCTTTCTATCCTCAAGCATCTGTTTTCAGCTTCTGACCAGAGGTAACATTTCCCAGCCGTAAGAATGACCATCCGACAAGCTGAGACTCTTTTTTCCAAATTTATGAACATCATTGTTCAGTTGACATTTATAATAATACAAAACTGGAATCAACCCAGACATCATACAGTGGATGAATGGTTAAACAAACTGTGCACATTGACACTTGGAATAAAAAAAGGAAAGGACTTTGATGTGTCCATTAACTGATACATTTCCAAGGAATTATGCTGAATGAAAAAAGCTAGTCTCAATGGTTCATATACCATACGAATCTGTTGGGGCTCAGAAAGTGACACCCCAAAGACTGGCACTTTGACATGCTAGGAAGCCTTGCAAGCTGCCTTAAAGTCAAGTTTCCTGACTTTTGTCAGGAAGACTTGTCAAGCAACCTTGTCTTTCCCTCTCTCCCAAATGCAGAGAAAGACCCTCTTTGGAGTTTTCTTCTCTAACAAAACTTCTTTCCAAAAGAAATTTCACTGTCTTAGATCCCCTCTCTAGATACCTCAGAAAATGATCAGAAAAGATTAACCACTGCAAAAGAGATGAGAGTAGGAGTAATCACCATGCCCAAACAGACTTTTCATCTGTTGTTCCAAGGGCCGGTCCCAGAGATTACCTGGGGGACTTCATCCACATAGTAAGACAACATTTATTTCTGTGCGACTCCATTCCTCACTTTCCCATAATGTCTGCCTAATGCCTCCCAGGTTCATTCATTCTCCCTAATGATTTACTATCCCTCAAAAGAACTGTCTACATTCCCAATCTCCTTCCTACTCCATGAAAAAGGGAAAACATGTTTCTGTGTCTCCTTGGATGATTTGGGTAATTATTCTCCTGATTCCCTCATAGTATGGTCATTAAAATTGTGTGTGTTTTCTTCTATTCTTTTCTTTCTTTCTTTCTTTCTTTTTTTTCTTTTCTTTTTTATTTATTTATTTTTTTAAGACAGGGTTTTACCATGTTGGTCAGGCTGGTCTTGAACTCCCGACCTCAGGTGATCCACCCGCCTTGGCCTCCAAAGTGCTTGGATTACAGACGTGAGCCACCACACCCGGCCCATGTTTTCTTTTATTAATCTACTTTTTTGCCAGTTGATTTTCAGTGAAACCTCAGAGAGTGAAGGGTAAAATTCCCCTAGAGTTTCATTTATATTAACATTCTCAAAATGACAAAATTATATACAGAACAGATTAGTGGTTATCAATGTTTAAGGAATAATTGGGGGCAGTAGAGAAGTAGATAGAGTTAGCTATAAAAGAACAACTCAAATGACCCTTGTTGTCAGGGTCATTTTGTGCAAAGTATCAAGAAAAACAGGATGTGTTTAGTGTGAAGAACATTATAAAATAGATATGAGGATGTAGTTTTTTTTAACTTTTATTTTAAGTTGAGGGCTACAAGTACAGGTATGTTACATAGATAAATTTGTGTAATGGGGGTTTGTTGTACAGATTGTGTCATCACCCAGGTGATGAAAGGTACTAAGGTATTAAGCTTAGTACCCATTAGTTACTTTTAGTTAGTTAAATGTATTAAGCCTAGTATCCATTAGTAATTTTTCCTGATCCTCTCTTTCCTTCCACCCTCCATCCTCCCAAAGGCCCCAGTATATGTGCTCTTCTTTATGTGTCCATGTGTTCGCATCATTTAGCTCCCAGAAGATGTAGTTTTTGTTAAAGGCAAAGTACTTTTGGCCAGGTGTGGTAGCTCTCACCTGTAATCCCAGCACTTTGGGAGGCTGAGGCAGGCAGATCATGAGATCAGGAGTTCAAGAGGAGCCTGGCCAACATGGTGAAAACCTGTCTTTACTAAAAATAGAAAAATTAGTCGGGCATGGTGGTGGGCACCCGCAATCTCAGCTACTTGGGAGGCTGAGGTGGGAGAATAGCTTGAACCTGGAGGCAGAGGTTGCAGTGAGCTGAGATCATGCCACTGCACTCCAGCCTGGACAACAGAGCAAGACTCTGCCTCAGAAAAAAAANAAAAAAAAAAAAAAAAAAAAAAAAAAAAAAAAAAAGAAGAAAAGAAAAAGAAAGGCAATGTACTTTTGTCTAGTTTAGAGGCTAGACACATTTCACATTTTTAAAACTATATAAAAATCTAAATGAATATAAAAAGTTGGGAAAAGATAATAATTTTTAAAAATTTGTAAAATGTTATAAACGGTGCTTGCTTCACAGCACATATACTAAAATTGGAACGATACAGAGAAGATTAGCATGGCCCCTGCACAAGGATGACATGCAAATTCGTGAAGCGTTCCATTAAAAAAAAAAAAGTTATAAACGTTTTATGAAAAACTTATGTGGTCAAAGCTGATTGAGATTGGACAGATTTATTTATAAGTTTTTATTAAATTTAACTTTCACATTAATATTTGCTAATGCAAAGGTATAATTTGTTTTTCTTGTCTGAACAAGATTTTGGCAGAGTATTAATAAGGGATATAAAAGGTTGTGTTCACCTTTTGAGTAAACTGAAAAAAAGGGAGAAGAAAGAGAGTCAACAATAGATTCAGCTGGCGTTATGCTGCCTGTATTGGGTCTTTTTGCTGGGAAACTGAGTCTCCTCTGTCAGAGTAAAGGTGTTTGTTTTTTGAAATTTTTAAATTGTCACTTTGGCTAAACGAGTGACTTATTTTGTTGTCACCTGTGATCCCATTTTGGCATCAAGCGTTTTACACTTAATCTTAGCCAAAAGGCCAATAAACAATGACATCAAGTATTTTAAACTTTTGATATTTGAAATACTTCCAAAAAATCAAATTTCAGATTCTAAAATCAAGTCTTTTCACCTGACTAACTTGAATAGAACAATAGGAACTCCTGGAAGTCCAAAAGAGACATATTGGGCTTGGTTTGGTATATTAAAATTATACAGAAAGCACTGTCAAATAAGAAATGCTGTTTAACTTTCTTTAAGTTATATTTGTATAAATGTGTTAGTTTCATATACTCCAATATTGTGTGTATATATATATATATATATATATATTTCTAAATTCTGATATGTCTTGGTATATGTTATCAGTCATAATTATGATTTTATTTTAACCTGTATGCCACAGAAATAATCAAATTTCTTTGTCAGTTGCATCTTTAATGATAGCTATCCTAAGTCTTGTTGTCCGCAGAGAATTTCGTTGTCCGCAGAGAATTTCGTTGTTGTTGTTGTCGTTGTTTCTGAGGCAGAGTTTCGCTCTTGGTGCTCAGGCTGGAGTGCAATGGCAGGACCTTGGCTCTCTGCAACCTCCGCCTCCTGGGTTCAAGTGACTCTCCTGCCTCAGTCTCCTGAGCAGATGAAATTACAAGCATATGCCACTGTGCTCAGCTAATTTTGTGTTTTTAGTAGAGACGGTGTTTCACCGTGTTGGTCAGGCTGGTCTTGAACTCCTGATTTCAGGTAATACACTTGCCTTGGCCTCTCAAAATGCTGGGATTGGATTACAGGCATCAGCTACTGTGCCCAGCCACATTGTTTTAATTTGATTATCTTAAAAAGCCATTTACTATTGGTTAAAGTCTAAAATTTGCGTTTTCAAAGAAATTTATGGAAAGGACACTGACAAGTACTCTTGAAAATAGGTTTCTGATAACTTTGGTGATCATACCATTGGACAAGGGTAAAAACTTCCAGATCTCTAATTAAAAGCTGATGTATTCACAGATTGTTAACCCAACATCAAACAAAACAAGAATTCATTATATCGGACTAAACTGATAAAAGACTGATATAATGGTTTGTCACTTTTTTTTTTCCTGAAACCCTGATGATTCCTTTTTTAATTATTATTATTATTTTTTTTGAGATGGAGTCTCTCACTCTGTCACCCAGGCTGGAGTGCAGTGGTACAATCTCAGCTCATTGCAACCTCTGCCTCCTGGGTTCAAGTGATTCTTCTGCCCTAGCCTCCTGAGTAGCTGGGACTACAGGCATGCACCACCACACCCAGCTAATATTTTTAATTTTATTAGAGGTGGGGTTTTGCTATGCTGACCAGGTTGGTCTCGAACTCCTGACTTCAGATGGTCTTCTTCCCTCAGCCTCTCAAAGTGCTGGGATTACAGGCATGAGCCACCACGCCTTGCCCTTTAATTTTTTTTTTTTTTAGGAGACAAAAACCACCTCTGATTTTGTCTACTGTCCTAATTTTCCTTTCCTTTTTCCGTTTAACTTTAAAATATTTTCCTTAGAAATTGTGTCTAATTATGTTTTCCAGGTTGGACTAAAACTTCTAGGTCAAGAGATCCTCCCACCTCAGCCTCTAGAGTAGCTGAGACCATGGACAAGTGCCACCACACCAGGCCTTCTTTTTCCTTTTTGTTTTCCAGATTCAATAAATCATTTTATATTTTTCTTTTGAGTCATTTATAGCTTACATTAATTGGGTAAAATATACTTTCGTGATGAAAATTGAAACATTTGTCTTTCTCTCTACCTGATTTCTCCAGAATTTAAAAACTATTCATGAGGATTATTTTATGCCACCATAGCTATTTACATAAATTCAATAAGACTATGTTTTCTTTTGTAGCAGGACATTGGAGACACTGGTTATTTTACCAAAGCTTTGACTGGAATGCCATATTTTCAGATACGAATAGACTGCTTGAGGAATTGATGTTGTCTTTACAGTGCTAATAAAAAACCCCTAGTATTTTGTCGGGGTGAAGCGGTCATTGGGCTAGGATCCGTCGCTGTTTCAATGTCCCTGTCGGCCTTCCCAGCAGCGGCCTAGTGGAAAAGTAAAAAATGTTTAAATATACTCGGTAACAGAAGATAACAATGAGCCCACGAAATACCATTGGAAGATGATGGGACGGTGCTGCTGTCCACAGTTACAGCCCAGGGGCTTGTGGGCTTTGCTACAGGAATCCAGTGTCTCAATCTATGAGAGGTGTCCGGCTGGTAGAAGGAATTCTGCATGCCCCCGATGCTGGCTGGGGAAATCTGGTATATGTTTTCAACTATCCCAAAGACAACAAAAGCAAAATGGATGCGACAGATGCTTCATCAGCAGTGAAAGTGAAAAGAGCAGTCCAGGAAACATTGGATTTAATAGTATTGGGTCTCCCATAGAAAACAACTGAACAGGATCTGAAAGAATATTTTAGTACTTTTGGAGAAGTTCTTATGGTGCAGGTTAAGAAAGATATTAAGACTGGTCATTCAAAGGGGTTTGGCTTTGTTCATTTCACAGCATATGAAATACAGGTGAAAGTAATGTCACAACGACATATGATAGATGGACGACAATGTGACTGTAAACTTCCTAATTCTAAGCAAAGCCAAGATGAGCCTTTGAGAAGAAGAAAACTGTTTGTGAGGTATTGTGCTGAGGACATGACGGCCGATGAGATGTGGCAGTGCAGGGAAGTGGTGGATGTCTTCATCCCCAAGCCTTTCAGGGCCTTTGCCTTTGTTACATTCACAGATGATCAGGTTGCACAATCTCTCTGTGGGGAGGACTTGATCATTAAAGGAATCAGCATTCATATATCCAATACCAAAACTAAGCACAACGGCAAGAGACAACAGCAATAGCAGAAAGAAGTGGAAGATTTGGTGGTAATCCAGGTGGCTTTGGGAATCAGGGTGGATTTGGCAATATTAGAGGGAGTGGAGCTGGTTTGGGAAACAAGGTAGTAATATGGGTGGTGGGATGAACTTTGGTGCATTCAGCATTAATTCAGCCATGATAGCTACAGTCCAGGCAGTGCCACAGAGCAGTTGGGGTGTCATGGGCATGTTAGCCAGCCAGCAGAACCAGTCAGGCCCACTGGGTAATAAACAAAGCCAAGGCAACATGCAGAGGGAGCCAAACCAGGCCTTTGGTTCTGCAAATAACTCTTACAGTGGTTCTAATTCTGGTGCAGCAATTGGTTGGGGGTCAGCATCAAATGCTCGGCCGGGCAGTGGTTTTAATGGAGGCTTCAGCTCGAGCATGGATTCTAAGTCTTCTGGTTGGGGATTGTAGACAGTGGGGTTGTGGTTGCTTGGTATAGAATGGTGAGAATTCTAATTTTTCTAAACTCATGGTAAGTATATTGTAAAATACGTATGTACTAAGAATTTTCAAAATTGGTTTTAAATGTGTAGTATATTCAGCAGAATTTTTGACATTTTTCTTTAGAAAAAGGAAGAGCCAAAGGAATTTAATAAGTTTTGTTACATAAAGTGTTGAAATACTGAGTGGTTGAAAGTGAGCTGCTTTTTGCCTGATTGGTAAACCAACACGCTACAATGGATATCTAAAGGTTTCTCCTGTAATTTTTTTTTTTTTTTTTTGAGACTGAGTTTCGCTCTTGCCCAGGCTGGAGTGCAACGGCGCGATCTTGGCTCACCGCAACCTCTGCCTCCTGGGTTCAGGCAATTCTCCTGCCTCAACCTCCTGAGTAGCTGGGATTACAGGCACGCACCACCATGCCCAGCTAATTTTTTTTGTATTTTTAGTAGAGACGGGGTTTCACCATGTTGACCAGGATGGTCTCGATCTCTTGACCTCGTGATCCACCCGCCTCGGCCTCCCAAAGTGCTGGGATTACAGGCGTGAGCCACCGTGCCCAGCCCCTCTCCTGTAATATTTTATCCCTGGACTTGTCAAGTGAATTCTTTGCGTGTTCAAAATGGAAACCATTGATTAGAACTACATTCTTTACTCCTTGTTTTAATTTGGACACCACCACATGTAGTTTTTTCCTTAAGAAAGTCTCCTTTTGGGAGATTATGGTGTCACAATATTTGGTTCTTTTGTTTTTTAACACTTGTCTCCTATCGTATACATCAGCCCCTTTATCAGCTGCTGTGAATGCTGTATGGTGTGTATTCTCTTCCGTTACTGATAGGTTTAAGTGTGGTAATGTGAACTGAAGCTGATGGGTTGATAACATGGGCTGAGCTTGTGGTGTGCATTGCAGGAGGACTTGGAAGCGGAGTTCACCAGTGAGCTCAGGTGTCTCAAAGAAGTGTGGAAGTTCTAATGTCTGTTAGCTACCCATAAGAATGCTATTTGCTGCAGTTCTGTGTCCTGTGCTCGGATGCTTATTATAAGAATTGTGAATGTTGGAAATTCTTAAATGAAACTGATTTAAATAAAAAGCCCCTTGGAAAGACTGGCCTGCTACATTCTCTATCCTCTTCTTTCACAAGATTCCTGACCTATGGTAAGTGAAGAATGTTACTTTCTAACAGGCCTAGGAAACTCAAGACATTTTGGAACTTCAGGAAGAGAAGAAGTTCACCTGCATTACAGGCACAGTCTGAGGGTGAATTCTTGGCTTGGCTTCCTAGCCTTGAGAGGTTTTAAAAAATCAAATCTGATCTGGGTGCCACCACCAAAAAAAAAGAAAAAGAAAAAAAATCAAATCTGAATGGGGCATGTGGTTTACACCTATAATCCCAGCAACTTGGGATGCTGAGGCGGTAGGATTGCTTAAGGCCAGAAGTTCGAGACCACCCTGGTCAACACAGCAAGACCCCATCTGTACTGAAAAATAAATAAGCGAGTTGTGGTGGCTCATGCCTGTAATCCCAGCATTTTGGGAAGCTGACGCAGGTAGATCGCTTAAGGCCAGAAGTTCAAGAGGAGCCTGACCAACATGGTGAAACCTGTCTCTACTAAAAATACAAAAGTTAGCTGGGCCTGGTGGTGCATGCCTGTAATCCCAGCTACTCGGGAGGCCGAGGCAGGAAAATCCCTTGAACTTGGAAGGCAGAGGTTGCAGTGAACCAAGATTGCACCACTGCACTCCAGCCTGGGTGCAGTGGCACAATCTCAGCTCCAGCCTGGGTGACAGAGTGAAATTATGTCTCAAAAAATAAAAATACAAATAAATAAATAAATAAATAGAAAAATTTCGGATCTGAAAATCTTTCTTTAAAAGTTCCAGCAGCCAGGTGTGGTGACTCATGCCTGTAATCCCAGCACTTTGGGAGGCTGAGGCGGGCGGATCACTTGAGGTCAGGAGTTCAAGACCAGCCTGGGCAATATGGTGAAACCCTGTGTCTACTAAAAGTACAAATTAAAAAAAATTAGCCAGGCATGGTGGTGGCACCTGTAATCCAAGATGCTCAGGAGGCCGAGGCAGGAGAATCGCTTAAAACCAGGAGGCGGAGTTACAGTGAGCTGAGACCACGGCACTGCACTCTAGCCTGGGTGACAAAACGAGTCTCTGTCTCTCTCTCTCTCACACACACACATACACACACACACACACAGACACACACACACACACACA